>NC_088306.1:6916347-7232132 GCF_032854445.1 Liolophura sinensis | reverse complement strand
ATCCTTACAGACTGTTAGGTTCCCTACAAACTGTTAGGATCACTACAAACTTGTAGGATCCCTACAAACCCTTAGCATCCGTACAAACTGTTACTATCCCTACAAGCTGATAGTATCCTTACAGACTGTTAGGTTCCCTACAAACTGTTAGGATCACTACAAACCCTTAGCATCCGTACAAACTGTTAGTATCCTTACAATCATTGAGTATCCCTACAGACTGTTAGGATCCCTACAAACTGTTGGTATCCCTATAAACTGTTAGCATCCCTATAAACTGTTGGTATCCCTATAAACTGTTAGGATCCCTACAAACTGTTGGTATCCCCATAAACTGTTAGCATCCCTATAAACTGTTGGTATCCCTATAAACTGTTAGCATCCCTATAAACTGTTGGTATCCCTATAAACTGTTAGGATCCCTACAAACTGTTGGTATCCCAATAAACTGTTAGCATCCCTATAAACTGTTGGTATCCCTATAAACTGTTAGCATCCCTATAAACTGTTGGTATCCCTATAAACTGTTAGGATCACTACAAACTGTTAGCATCATATAAGAATTGCAAATGCAAGTGTCGAATGATCTGGAAAGTCTGTTATGCTCACACGAACACCATTTGTTCTCCATTTTGTTTTAAGATTCCAGCGCATGGTAAGGTCAAGTGACTGGTACTTTGTTTTGGTAATTTGGTTTATCAATTGCAAAGAATATAATCTATACATGTCTGTAAAATATTCACTAGATACTTGTAAGCGCTATAACTAACACTTGGTCAAGTAACAACATAGTACTATTCAAAACTATTCAGGCGCTGTTTTAGATGAACTTGATCTTAAGCATATACGTCTAATTCTCATTTTCCAGTGTAAAGTATTATATGTTGGTGTCCCATTGATTTCGAATTCATCCAAACCTTCGGATGTTTTGGCCCGGCAGGAGTTTTCTCCCTTAAACCGCTTGGTTTACGCTATCCGGAAAGACCATCGATGTTTTTCCTTAAGGATGACTTTAAACGTTTGTTGTGACATCAATCCTTTGTCTAACCAATCATAAGAATGTTATATGCGAGGCGTTCATTCGTTTCTGATAAATGTGAAATTTATTTTCTAACAGTTTCGTTCTTCGCCTTCATTTCAAATACATGAAATGCTGCTAGTGTGAGAAAAAGCAGAGAGGCGTCACCAATTCTCCTGGGCACAAATTTGAACAGCAAAACAGAGTTTGTACTAAGGTTGTGTCAATGTTGCGGAGATTTACTTTCAAAAGTAACTAATCACAAACCGAGCCACTGTCCATAATCTTACACACTCATCGTATGCTTGGTAAAGCGTCCGCTTCGGAAACGGTAGTTCCAGGATCAATCCTGGGTGGAGTCACACCTAAGACTTTAAAAGAGGAAGTCGTAACTTCCTCGTTTGGCGTTCAGCATGAAGGGGATAGTGCATAGACTGGTTGACCCGTATCAGTACAATGGTTCGGGCGGGCGCTTACTTACCTTCCGTAAGTCGAATCAGTGCAGCTCTAGATAAAAAGAGCGGTGGAAATCCGTCCTGCAACAAGGAGGTACATTACATACACCCTAAGGATTCCTTCGTCGTCATATGACTGAAAAATTGTTGAGCACGACGTTAAACCCCAAGCACTAACTCACTCACTCACTCACTCACTCAATCATTGTATGCTCATGTTGTAACCTATATAGAGTACAACCGACTGGACTCCCATTGGTTAAAAGCTCTGGCGCTTTTGAACTAAAACTTCATGTAACACCGTCACGAAAGATCAACCATGCGACATGCGACATGCGATTATATTCCACTATGCAAAAAATGCTTCTCCTGCGACAAGAAAGAGTATTCATTGACACTAATTGTGGTGTATTTTTTTATTATTATTTGTTTGAAATGGCACCGCGCGATTCTTGAAAAATAGTCGATAGTTGTTACATTACTACAAACACTTTTAAGTAGGTGAAACAACTCGCAACTAGGCAGAACACCGCCTCGATTGTTTTTCAAGAATCAACTGTTGCTCGTCGTTTCTCCACTACAGAATAAGGAAAGGATAACTGCACTGAGTTGTGGGTAAAAATGTTCCATTTGTTAGGCATCATGACCATGCGCATTAACGAACACTAACTTACGTCACACACACATTTTCCCTCGTAACCGCAAGATTTATGGCTTTTGACATTCTAGATTAACACGTCCGGCAACTGATTTTTAGATGAAGAACCTAAATTGAATGCAATGACTTGGAGGTCATGCTTCTAGAATTTGTTAATTTCCGTTAAAATAAAAAATATGAAGTATGCAAAATCTAAAGTGACTTTTTTCGGCGTTCTTTATCTGATTTTTTATTATACAACAAGACAAGCATCAAAATTACTCTTTTAGAAGTGTCATACAGTATACAACATTCATACCGATCTCAACAATTTGGCAGAAATAGATGGGAAAAGCATGATAGTGTTACGGGGCTTACATATACCATCTTGTTATTTGGAGTCCACACTTCTACCACTAGACTTAAGGCACATTTCCTCCAGCCACGTCTTCCTATTAAAGCTTCTATTACTAATCCAAAGAGAAATCAACCCTCCCACCCCACCCCAGCCCGGAGGTGCAGGTAGATTGGGGTTATACAGATTACTCTGTTAAACAGGTTACTGTTATACATTATAAAATGTTAGAAAATTCACAGGGGCCTCCGTGGCTCAGTCGGTTAGCGCGCTAGCGCAGTGTAATGTTACAGGAGTCTCTCACCAATGCAGTCGCTGTGAGTTCAAGTCCAACTCATGCTGACGTCCTCTCCGGCCGTACGTGGGAAGGTCTGACAGCAACCTGCGAATGGTCGTGGGTTTCCCCCCTTTTCTGCCCAGTTTCCACCCACCATAATGCTGGCCGCCGTCATAAGTGAAATATTCTTGAGTACAGCGTGAAACACCAATCAAATAAATAAATAAACAGAAAATTCGCAAAATGCTTAGAAATTCTTGTACCGGAACACTAACTTATGTTAAATTAACACCTGTGAAGGTTGTAAATGTTAACAATTGTTTACTCAAAGAATATGTTGGCAATCATTATTTGGTATATCATTTGTGATGTAGACTCTCATATTGTACAGCAGTATAACATGTATGATTTTAGTAATTATCATCGTAGATATTTTAGCATTAGCCGCATTGATGAAGCTGTATGGCTTTCATACTAAGCATATTCATTGCGAAGGGTTTTCTGTTTGCCTATTACAAGTAAGACTTATCTCCCTTCAACCTTGGGCGCACAGTTTTATTTCAAGGAATGTGCGCATCACGCTGCGCTGTGGTAAGGTCGCAAGAGTGTGATACTAAAGTGTTTGTCGTTCATTGCCATTTGTGATAAGGCCACTACCAGCACCACATAACAGACAAAGTACACCCGCACAATATCGTCATCCACACGAATACTAACATATAACAACTGAAAGTGTACGAGAATATTCCTGGCGATTTCGATCTTTTTATCCATTGAAATTGTTCTTACAATGTTTTGTGTAACTATCAGATTTTTCCTGGTAACCATGAGATTTCTCACCTTGTCATTCGTCAATAATATAGCATGTAAAAACAGATGTGGATAGACTACCGATTTATTAAATACTGAACATAAGACTAACATGAAATAACTTGTCAAACCTTGAGCGTTTTGCTTATTTTCTGTTCTGTTATTGCTTCGGCAAATAGTAAATTCACGCCTTTATTACTTAATGTTTTGTTAAGTAAGTGTATTAGAAGTTTGCCTTCCATTTAATTGTCGTAGTTACTGGGGCCCGGTCACTCTCCCGAATGTTTGCTGGCCATTAAATGATGTACAATGCCGTTGGCTTTTGAGTACTTATGACGTTACGAATAGCAATAGGGTGTTGGTGTCGAAACCAACCTTATGGTGTTTAACATCATGATTTAAGAAAAATAATTTAAACCTACATTATTTTTACAATATTATAGAAATGCAACCCGGCAACGTTATGTGTACCTAACAAAATGCAGTTTTGACTGATTTGTATTGTAGAACTTATTATAGGCAGCTAGAAACAGACTATAGTGTGTTGGAATCCGGCTCTCCCTTGCTCGTCGTAGGTTTTACAAAAAGTGTTGTAGTTTATTGATAAATCCATTGAATATGTGCATGTATCTGGCGAAAGATGGACGTGATTGATTTGATCGGTCGATCGATTGATTAATTGACCAAATGTTGTTAAATGGTATATTTATACGTGTATGTGGTAATGTTTCTGTATTTACTAAACCGGAGTGCCCGAGGTAATCCACCGACCTTTGGTTGGTTACTGACGAACTTTCCCAGCGTGTTAATATCAAAAATATAGTTTGGGCAATATCCATAGGGCACCTTGAACTCACTGGCACGTAACACCAATCAAATAAATTAAGAAAAGAAGCAATAAAATCAGGCATGATTTAGCAGCTAGATCCTTACGTACAGTGCGATAATAGTAATGCATTCTGGTTTAGGATTTTATTGGAGAATTCCCGAAAAACCACATTCATTCTAAAACTTGAATAAACAATAATAATCCGAACGAAAACAATAGTTGTACCGCAGGACAACCAGCGTGGACCCCTAAGAAAACATCATATTTGATGTTTTTTTGATTTTTGCCCTTGGTATAACCAGGCAGTGGGACAATGGTCTTTCTCGGCCCTCATACTGTTGTGTACCCACCACACCACCAGGGACCACACGGGGATTCCTTCAAGAAAACATACAAAATATTGACATATTGTTATGTGAACAACTGCCGTTAGCTTCTAAATTTAACTGGCCACTGTTTACATATGCTGAGTTCAGGGCCTGCTATCTGTCTCTGCCTTAGAATGTTCCAGAATATGCTCAGTTCGGGGCCTGCTTGCTGACAAGAAGTGTTCAAGAATTTTCTTATTCTAGAAAATTCCACCAGTCTATATAAGACCAATGAAAGCAGGTCAAAGGAGGAGAAAGGAGAATTATTGAGAATTTTGGGTGCTTTTGCTGTGTGTTACTTTAGTAGGCCTTTTGTGCTAAATTTTGGTGTCTTTATAGCCTCTGGCTTGGTTATATCCTATCTCCACCGTGCACTTGTTCGTCTGAACTTGTATGTTTAATTTGTGCTCTTGTATACACAGTGCCTATTAGTACACGGACCCTGTCTGTGGATTTGCGTGTATATTTCGTCATACACTCTGTTATACTGTAGATTTTCCCTCTTGTGAATTTGCCTCTGAGCATTTATGCCTGTATGGTATATATTGTGGAATATATGCGTCCATTCTACTTGACACTGTTGTACATGTAAGTACTTTAGTATTTGTATAAGTCTTGTTATCTGTTCTTGTTAAACCTAATAAATTGTTGAAAAAAAATCTGCTGGTTTTGGTTACTTTTTTGTGCGGCTAAACTGTCGTGTATTTCGAGCAAGCCATCTCTTTATAATACAGACAGTTTGGGTCGTAACAATATATGTATATACAGCATTTCCAAAACATTTTACGAGTACATTGCAGCAATATAATTAAAAGAACTATACAAAATTAGAGGTCTTTTACAGGGATGTAAAGGATGCAGTACCGGCAGTAACCGCTGTGTGCAATGTTTTACGTGCTTCAAGGACGGGCTTCTGACGTTTATATCTTCAGATAACACAGCCACCCGTTGCATGAGGAAGATCTGCCGTTAAATCTTGGTTCAAGGTCACCTTTAGGTATGCGTTCTGAGTAGTTTCCCTTGAACTGTTAAAATCGTTTTCTGCCTATCTTAATGTCTACCACGCATTTTAAAGCGTTTGCATTGATTTATAACTGTAAATAGCATTGACCATTATGTTTTCTTCCACCCAAAATGACAACAATGGATTTGCTTTATTTAGATATCTTTCAAGATCGAAAAACATGTGTATAGAGTTCATGATCTGTATTATTTGCACATAAATAATACAGCACAACTTCTGTGTCATTAACGTTGGTGACAGCTCAGACATTTGCACCAAAATCAACTGGTATAAGCATGAGAGACGGTGAAGTAACAACGGGGATGTTTCAACATGTATATATGCACGGTGATACTTAGAAAAAGACTGATTTGGGTTCACCTACTTCTCACAGTTTCTGTGTCAGCTTTATGACACACACGGGACAACAGTTATTTACAGAAGCAACCGTTATTAAGAGAGGCAACCGTTATTGAGAGAGGTAACCGTTATTTATAGAGGAAACTATTATTTACAGAGACCGACGTTATTTATACAGGCAACCGATATTTATAGAGGAATCCGTTAATTGTAGGGGCAACCGTTTTTTTTTTTTATAGGAGCCAACGGTATTTAGAGAGACAACCGTTATTTACAGGGGATAACCGGTATTTTCCCCAAGTATTCTGGTGAAAACACACCCCTTTATCACAAAAATCGTGAGTCTTGCAAGTGAGCGTTCAAAATTTTGTAATGCATGAATTAGTCTTAGGTGTATTGTTAAGCATATTTACATGATATATATAGTAGCATATGTTTTCTAGTAAACGGTTGACCTGAATCTCTCACTCTATCAATGGTGAGATAATATTAAAATTTATCAAGTCGTGTATGTAAGCCAATAAATTATACCGTACTCTTTATACTTGGTTGTTGTCTAATGCCTTACTCAAGAATGTTTCAATTCCACGATGAGTGCCAGGGGTAAACCACCGATACATGGTGGCAAGTTAGTGACGACATTTCTCAAGAATAATAGGCCTCGCAAACGGCACCACAAGTGTCTTGGGAAACGTGTAGTCATCAAGGCCACAGAAGCAGTGAAAGCGGCTGAATCTACCGACCCCCTTTCTTAGGATTTAAACCCGCACCTTGCAAGTCCTACCGATTCAAAGACAATCTCCTCTAACCATTATACAACTCGCTCCCTAAGCCAAAGATAACAACCCACTCCGTCGACCAGACTACTTATAGCTGTTCAAAAGATCAATTTGGGTAGAGTAACATCCAACGGCCTAAAAAAGCCGGCCACATGCAAAGAAGCACAGCCATTACCCTAAACATTCTGAGAATAAAAAAGTATATAATATCTGGGCAAGCTTAGAAATACGATACCTCGCCAAGCTCTATGCTTACTGGTTTAAAATCGTAGTGCGGTACACGGTGTGCTATCATTAGTAATATACTTTAAGTGGTATTTTACGCCATACTTTACACGACGGCGATCACGTAGAGTCCACTATCAGTTTTTAAATCGACGCAAACGTTGCTTTCTTGCGCCTTAATTTCCAACCTCTTAGTGAGCTAGTCTTATTCATCGTGTGTAAAAACCATAGATATATTTGTACACTGATAAGCCGTTCTACTCCCAAAAGGTAAATGTGTGGAGCATTGTACATATGTGTTTGTGTAAGAGACACAGAAGCGCAATTTGGTGTACTTTTAAGATGTAGGTACACAACATGTAAATTTAAGGTACACATTGCCTTTAGTACTCATATTTGTAAACAGCTTGGAAGAATAGCATGCAGTGACGAAAAGACTGTTGGATATTAGACCGTGTTAAAATGTTGGAATAAAATTCGTAGATTCGTCAACCATTAATTGCACAATATATTACATTACAGCCATAAAACCAAACAAAATACCAAACATGTCAGCGTGAGGTGCAATAATTCAAGGTTGTTGGGTCATTTATTTTTTAGGAAATTAACGTTTCTTCGGTCATCTGTGAGCAAATGCCAATTTCCACTCCGTTATCGCTGTTTGCCAACGACTACGATATTGACCCAGTTTTTGTTCCCACCGTAAATATCAAGCTCTGTAAGGCTGGGTTTCCGCCGTGGTAAATTTTATTAGCTTCCTGTACGGTGCACTTCTTTGTTTCTGCGTAGAACTAAAAAAAATGGCTTCTGCCATAAAGCGTTAAACGTCACAAGTGGAGGATGAGCAATTTCCGCCATTTGCAGAATCCGCCTCTCGGATAGCATGTAAGTCAAGGTCTTAGGCTGACTACTTGGTGGCTCAGGCGTTGTTAATCCGTTTATCCAAGGCGTAACATGTTATTAACGACCCCGGATGTTAAAGAGCTTGTTTTCCTTGAAGATTCTCTGGGAAATGCCTCGAGGATAGGCAAACTGTAATCTTTACATGAATTAACACTACAATGCGCGAAAGCCATGTAAACGTCTAAAGATGGCTTGTTTTTGTTCATTAACCAGAAATGGAATTTCGAAGGAAAGCTCACTTCTCTGTTTATAGAACCACTAATGGTGCATCAGTAATTAGCTAATTTTTGTTTGAAAATGAACCCAATGTCGTCCTTGTTGCATTTTTTTATCTAATGTATGTTTCGGTTTTGAGGCTTTAAAAAAAAACATATTTAGTTCCAGGGACTAACGGATGCTCTCTAAGGGGCTACCAAAGTTCGCAATAATAGAATTGTTACATTTATTTATATATTTATTTCATTTTTTAGCGTCATACTCGATATATTTTCTCCTGTATGAGGGCGATCGGCTTCATGGGTACAGCAAACTGGAAAAACCCGCCGTATATCACTGAGCTTTGGCAAGCTACTAACGAACTTTCCCACATCTGATGTACAAATCTGCCATCCGTATTGGTTGAGGACGAGGTCTTCAACAAACCTTAGACTGTTGTTGTCGACTGATTACTATGGCCAAGGCTCCGCATGCAGATAAAAGTGTTACATTCACGATTTATGTCGTCCTTAAAATGCATCTGTTACATTTTTGTCTACACTCTGGGTGTATTTTGGTTTGACTGGTTTAAGTGTCAAGAAGAGGCAAGTTCCTTTGAGTGATGAAATTGACGCCTAGATTTAGACTAGTGCACAGCAAAGCCATTAATACAGGCGTCAAAACAGACATGCGTATATCAGCCGTCAACCAGAACGGACGTTCTGGGTCAATAGCCGCATGGTCAATTCCCAAAACAACGTTCAACATAAACCACCAGGAAGTAGGACGGATTCATGCAAAGGCAGCACTTAGCAGTTTCCAGTGGTGTTAAACCGAGTTTTGAGAGTTTGCCTTGCGGTTATTGATTTGGAACGTCTTTACTGGTTGACGGTTAGTATACGAAAGTTTAAATGCATAGTAGAGAAAGACCCAAGAAATTTCTAGATAAATGAATGAATGGATGGACTCAGTATTAAATCGTGTACCAAGCTAGTTTAATTAAAGTATGTAGCTCAACTGCGCATAAATTGTAACTGCGCATAAATTGTAACTGTTCATATATCAAAGTTACTGTTCATATATCAAAGTTACAGATACATCTATGAAGCACAGTGCACAGTGAACAATCGTGCTTTTTTGGTACTCTGCGCTGGCTGCTTGCAGTTTGAGACACACAATACCCCCCAGCATCCGCACAGTATACACTACAGTTGCACTGCAGTTGTATGTCGCTATTCTGCAAACTCCAAAAGGCTAAAGCCCCCTCTCGACCGTTATTGTTCAATGATAAACGGAGTACTTCGTCTACTGCTGGATAAATGCATTTCTAAATAAGAAAACTTATTTCTACAAACTTTTTAGGATCAAATCAGATCAAATACTGCGATTGTCACTCTGTGGTCATACTATTGTGAGGTGTACATATAGGTCGAAACGACTTCTTGTAATACACATTAAAATAACAATGACAAACCAAAGTTTTTCTAACTATTCATGTAAGCTATTCTCTACATAATTGTTTGAAGTCTGATCCACTGAAAACAAAGGATGATGGTTCGTTGTTATAGGCTGTACAGGACAGAATTGAGAGCTTTCAGACCAGAAACCTTGAGTCTGTCTCATATAGGCGAACAACATACGGAACCACGCCAGAAGCGGCTTTACCTATCTCATAATGACCAACGTTATGGCATGGTGAGTGAAAGAATCCTTACATAAAATGATACAAAAGTCTCAAACGATGTTGGCTCTCAGAAAGTCGGAATTTCTTAAGTTCTTTCTGTTGATCCTATTCATGAAATTCATGTTTTCTTGTGGAAGCGGAGGGGATGGAGGGCTATATTGCTACGTTTAAAGCATTTGCATGAACAGTTCTAATAAAACCCAAATTAGACCAGATTTGACCAAATATGTGTGACAATTTGCCAACTATGGCACTGTCATGCTTCCTCTAGTTTTACTCACCCTGCTGTATTCTTTTGTATTCATTTATAACATAACTGACGTGATGTGAATGTTTCTTTTCTTCTAAGACTATAAGGCTCTAGTCATTGACTTCTGGAACACACTCCTCTGACATTTATATATTGACTTTGTCACATGACCTCTACATCTCTACGATACACTAATGCTTCCTATGGGGAAAAGAGTCCACGGGATTCTGGTTGAAAGTCTGTACTACCAGCTGTCTGACAATGCGGAATTTTTTTTTCCCTTGGAAGGCAGTCTGGTACCTGATACCTGAGACATTCTCTATCCATCACGCGCTGTGCTCGCAGTGCTAGGAGACAATGTGATAAACACATAGTGGCAATAGCCTGACATTCCCCTATATGGACACACTGAAGGGCACTTAAGGTTCTATGCATGGGTAACAGATGCATTTATGTTTATAAGTAAAGGACCTTTGCGGAACGCATAAATGTACTTTTCCTTATTATAGAGAGAACCTGTCTTCACGCTGAGGTATGAGCATATGGCGGGACACTATAGGACGTTGCATCATTCTTACTTCGTAAATGTGATGACAACCCGCTAAATTGAGTACATTTAGACCAGTCACATCTAGTAAATTTCATTTAGTTTTCAGTTTTTTTTTACCCTATTTTGCTGAAGTCTCGACAAGAGGTGTCTAGTTTAAAATAGAAGGATTGTAACTCCGAGTATTGAAGTCATAAGTTAAGACCTTAGATACGTGCATGCATATGCGTGCATAAGCTTATGTATTCTTACGTTGACAAAAGCATAATAGGCGAAATATAGATTGACAAATATGACTTCAATACGCGGGGTTACTTTCGTTCTATTTTATGGAACCCTGATTCGCATAAACACTGGATAAGTGGCATTTGTGTTACTTAAATTCGAACATTTACATGAACAGTTAGAATAAAACCGTAGATAGGATTCCACTGATTACAATTCCACCGTTTACCACCTATCCCGTTTTCTTCACCGCTCTAGTGTTACGTTCCATACATCCTTTGTATTGTCGGTGTATAATTGCAGGACGGACATTTAGCTTGGTGGCTATACATGTATGATTGCGATGTACGAACTTACAGATAGCTATGGCCTGGACGTGATTTACAACTGTACGAACTTAAGTGAGCCTGCCTGAAATTGTGAATGGGCTTTAAAAGAAAAGAACACATTTATACAACCTATACCTTTAATGAAACGGCTATACTTAAGGTTAAACAAAATATCTCAATTTCAGTCAGTCAGCAGGGCTTGTTATTTCAGTATTTAATAGTTAAACTTGGAAGATTCAGAAGTCTCATTTACGCCGCCATCTTGACAGATTACACACGTGATCGGGCTTAGCTTTGCGTAGTAGCTCTTC
The DNA here is from genome assembly GCF_032854445.1 of Liolophura sinensis. Classification (NCBI taxonomy): domain Eukaryota; kingdom Metazoa; phylum Mollusca; class Polyplacophora; order Chitonida; family Chitonidae; genus Liolophura; species Liolophura sinensis. The sequence continues at coordinate 7,220,572 of NC_088306.1, read as the reverse complement.
AGGACATAGCATTCCAGACACATTTTGTCAGAGAACAGCCACGAATGTGGGCATGATGTGGATATTTAGTACATCCCAAACTCTTCCATTCTTGAGTTGGTTTTTACAGACCTTAAAATACACGATTATCACGATATATATATGACCTTTTTATCTCAGGCTGGAAATGCACTTAAATCATATAGTAACAGTAAAACCTTAAGCACCTTGACGTCACAATGAATATTCAAGAGCAAAAAAAGAGGGTTTTAATTGGACAAGCCTACAATATGGCAGGACTTCCCATGTGCCTCGGATCGGTGAATTTGGGAGAAAATGAAAATGTTTAAAACCGTCTTCTAGTGTGAAAACATTAGAAAAGTGTAAAAAAAAAAAACAAATTAAATAGAATTGCACACACTTTGTATGGCTCTTTCATTTAAAGTATAGTTTGAGTAAACGTGTTCTTTTCTTTTAAGATCGCTTAGAGCGTTCTAACGCGGCACAGTGACATATGAACTGTACGAATTTGTCGGTGGGAAGTTAGAAAGTCTGCGGATGGTCGTGGGTTTGAAATGTAATGACCACGTCACATTTTGAGTAATTCTAGATCAGTGACGAGTGTTAAATTACCTAGATTTTTTTATCTTATTCTACTTAAGCCTTGGTGTTAGGGAGCCTGGAATTTGCTAATTTTATAAGCATTTACATGAACAAAATAAACCTCTTACTCAGGTAAGCTGAGAAGAGGCTGTATTTTGGTGATTACGTGTGGGCGTTTCACGCCATCGTCGCTGCTCAGGTTTTACTCATAATGCACACGAGGCCATTTATGTCAAATCTGTTCGAGTTCTTCTCGCTTTTTTTTTCTACATGCCGTCGTATAAATAAAATATTCTTGATTTGGACGCAAAACACCAATCAACTGAATAAATAAAGTAAAATATTGACGCTTAAATTTCAGAGCTGATGTGTGTATTTCGACAATACAAATGCTGACCAAGTATACGGTGACCCGGAGGTCAAAACGTCAATTATCGGTATCTGGTCTTCACTTATCTAATTACAATATTTTCCCATGTGTCTGACCTAGGTCTGACTCTGTCCACTACTAAGATTTTTCTCATGTCAACCCCCCAGAGTGCTGAAAATGTCGATAGTCAATTCCACTGCGTTAATGTTATTAACCTGTGGCAAGAAAACGCGATTTAAGATTGGTATGACTTGATTAAACTCCTCACCTTTCCCGTAACAGGGATAATGGGTAACCTAGGATGAAAAGGTAATGCAAGATGTACATCTCTTTGTAATGTCACAGACATGAGTGGAATCTATTGCTTACTGTTTACTGCTGAATGCTGTGGTTGGTCGATGCGAAACTCGTGGTGATGTTCTAGCAATAAGTGCAGGTAGAGGGCATAATGACAGACTGTTTGAGCTAAAAAAATATCATGAGATCATTAATGTATTTTAGTTGTTTATTAAGGCAATACTCAAGAATATTTCACACATACGATGAATATGGGTTGACGAATCCGGAGCGTGCTAGACAACCGCTACCTACCATTGCCAAATTACTGACTAACTTTCCCACCTTTTGATTGTTTGTTGCCACCAAAGCCTCACACACAGTGAGAGAGCAATGGTGTGTGTTGGGGGGCAAGGGTGGGGGTGGGTTGGGGGGAGGGTGTCATGAGTTGCACTCATTCGTATTCCCATGCTATTGGCTGTCTGAAAGCTCTCTTGGCCTAATGCGGCTGTCCAAGAACAGGCACCGACATAATGCGACCTATACAATTAATAGCTTTTTTAGCATTGCTGAAAAACATCAGAAAGAGTCAGGAAGTTCTCTTTCGATATTAGGATTGTGAAATCGAGAAAAAACAAATGTGTGTATATATTTTGTATTATATTGCATTATGATAAATTGGCCAGGGTAAGCCTATAAGTTGAGTGACTGATTGATTGTTTTTATTTATTTATTTGATTGTTGCTTTACACCGTATACTCAAGAATATTGATTGTTTTAACACCGTGCTAACGAGCTGTTAAGTTATATGACAGTGGTCGGTTTATTGGGTACAGGAAACCAGAGGGTTATTGGTGAAGGAAACCAGAGGGTTGTGGGTGAAGGAAACCAGAGGTTTATGGGTGAAGGCAGCCAGAGGTTTATGGGTGAAAACCAGATATTTATATAGGTGGCGATCAGAGATTTTTGGAGGAGGAAATCAGAGGTTTAAGGGTGGAGGAAAACAGAGGTTTAAGAATGGATAAAACCAAAGGTTTATGCTTCGAGAAAACCAGAGAATAATGGGTGGAGGAAAACAGAGGTTTGTGTTTGGGGGAAACCCGAAGTTTAAGTGGAGGAAAACAGATGTTTACGGGTGGAGGAAACCAGAGGTTTAAAGGTGGAGGAAACTACCAACGTTCACCATATTCCTGACAAAAGCCAAAGCCGACAAATGGAGAAGGTAGTATAGTGATAGCAAGCTATCTGGTTAAACATCTGAACAAGCGAGGTCCCAAAAGGTTACACGTGGTCAATTCGTATATTTGGGTTCTAGACGTGCCTCCGGGTTGAAGATTGTTGGGACACTGATTGGAAAATACTGCAGCAAAGAGGTTTTAGGTTGATGATAAACCATAAACCTCTGCATTATGTTTTCCTCTATTTTTTTGCACCTGGTCAAAATAGATCATAAGTCTGTTCATTTTCATTAGGACTAGAAACTTTTTGCCCACATTTACTACTACCCTCCCATCACCCAAAACACCCATTGATACTTGACGGAATTGTACAGTGCCAGCAGTGTAACACTCATGGTCATGCTGAACTGATTTTGATATGTCTGCTTGAAAGAGTTACGGGACGGAATTTCCAAGGATCTCTCATATTTTTCTCCTTTTGGTGCTTTTACAACGATGCCATTGTTTACAAGCGTCTTATAGCCGATTTTATAAAAGTGTATTGTGTTCTAGTGTGTAAGTGTCTCTCCAATCCCGTCGCTGTGGTTTCAAGTCTAGCTCATTCTGGTTTCCTCTCCGGCCGTATGTGAGAAGGCCTTGCAGCATCCTGCGGATGTCGTGTGTTCCCTCGGCCCTCTGTCACACCATTGTGATGGCCGCCATTGTATCAGTGATGTATTTTTGAGTACGTTAAACGCCAGTCAGATAAATAAATGTTTGTTTGCGAGTTCCGGTAATATTCTGTATTGTACCAGCCAGTTGTTAATGTCTGTAGTGTAATATGGCGTTGATCGTTACTTTCGAATATTTTACATTTTTATCTTCATTGAGCCTGTGAAAATTATGTTAACGTTGTGATTTCTGCATCGCAGATGCTTTAAGTTTTAAATAGGGACTTTTGATTAAGATGCATTCTTCATTCTGCTATCTGTGTCTTAAGACTCTAAATGGGATCTTTCTTTGGACCGGAAATTTACAATGGTCGAATTTTTTGTGTGCTTACAAATTATTCAGTCATAACAAACGTAGACTCATTAGCTGTGTGTTCATATAGTGTGCCTTCTTTTGGTAGGGCAAGTCAATGCCGCCAAAGTGCTGCAGCCCTTAAATTATCATACTGGAGACACTAGACCTGTTACCTAAATCAGCTCTGTTTTCTTGCTTTAATCTTTTAGTGCTGAGTATAGAAGCCGATAGACATCTCACTACTTGGCTACCTCGACCTTTCTGATTTAGGGCGAGGCAGCGAGGCAGCGAGGTAGCGAAGGGATATGGCGAGGTAGCGAGGCAGCGGGGTAGCGATGCGAGATAGCGAGGTAGCGCGATAAAACATAATCTTGCTCCCTTGTTATCTCGACCTTTGCAAAGACCGAGGTAGCGAAGTGAGGTAAGTCTTCTCGCTGTCTCACTACCTGGCTACCTCCCTAACTCGCTGACTCGCCCTGTATTAGAAAGGTCCAGGTAACGAGATGTTCTCTATCGGCTTCCATAGCTGAGCGTCAATCAAGGCAGCAAAAAGTACCGTTAGAACCAGAGTCGTAATGGTTAAGATGCTTGTCTTTAAATCGCTTGGACATATATTGCTTGAGGAATGTGATTTACCTCGGGACTTTCCGGTTTCCCCCATACAAAAAATAATTGCTATCATATGAATAAAAAAATCATGTAGGCATGGATTTTGAGGGATTTTTATGCTGTAGGCCTACTTAACAATTTTTTAGTTATATGCCGACGAGGAGTCATTAAGTGTGTGTACACATAGTGTGCCTTCTTTTCTCCATGCCAACAAAGTGCTGCAGCCACTGAAATGCCATGCCGAAGACAGCAGACATGACACCCCATCCAGTCACATTATATTGACACAGGGCACCTAGCGAGGCAGCAGGTACCATTTTTAAAGTCTTTGGTATGATCCGACCTGGTTGTCTTCAAATCTGTTTAAATATTGCCTGCGGTATGTGGTTTACATGGCACTCTTCGGTTTCCCTCATCGATAAAATTATTGCCGTGGTATGGGTAAAATAAAATCGAATTTGGTGTTTAACAGGACAGATCTAAATACATTTGCATCTAGCGCATGAAGAAACCGTTGAAATATAACCCAACAAACGGGACAATGAGCCAAAACCCCAAAATCACCAGCCAGGGGTAAATAAATTTACCTTTATATCTCAACTCTCTATGCCTGGTTTAAACGGTGTCATAAAGAGATGATGTGTCCAGCTCATTGGGTTTTTAGCTTGGAGCATTCTGGTCAACGTATAGCGACACCAATCAAGACTGTGAAGCCAGAAAACCTAAAACAGTCCATCAACGATTCAACGACTGTATATTAGTTAGAAATAACGATCATGACTGTGTTTAAACATACGATTGATAAATATATTCTAGAATAAAAATAATAAAAGATATCAACGGACATAAAATCGTTAATTTAAGGACATCGACAAAGACATAACAATTGGAAACAAAACATTGCAACGCCAATAAAAGTCAAATCTTTCTGGTTTTCACGAAGTTGTTTCTACCTGTTACTGACACAACGGCTCTAACCACATCCGCTGACCACGCAAAGAACTATATAGATATACCTGGCTGGGACGGTATACAGTTATTCGCCACAGTAGGCCTACTGTCAATGATTTCTCAGGCCATCGTAATGTTTTAAATAGAAAGAAAGCAATTGAAAATAGAAGAACAGTGTATAAAGCATATTACCTACATGCAGTCAAACTTAACAGAACACGTACCAACACAGAAACAACCCTTTCGTTTTGCTACACATGCCTTTAAGCAATAATCACATCAAAAGGTATTAAGAGATGAGCTTCCAACACCCTTCCATACTCCGATTTAGACTCTTCATGGAATATATATATATATATATATATATATATATATATTTTGTAACATATATATATATTTTATATGTATAGAATTGTACGTATTTGTAAACTTTGTTTTCCTTTTTAATACAGCCATGCTGTTCCCCTGTCCCACGATGTATATAATTTACAAGTCATGGATATACTGCTTTGCACACGCTCACTCATTATATCACAGGGTTTTGAAAATAAATTTACCACTTTGTAAAAAGATAAAATAAAATAATGATATCACCATCACCCCAACTGTTATTACTATGCCGGACGATATCAAGAAAATGATCTCGTCTGAGCGTACATACGCGTAAAGGAATACGCACTCGTAACAGATTGTTTCAACAGTTAAATAAATATGACAATAAAGTATAAAATGAAGGGAGAAACAGAAAACAAAAGTAACTTGGCACCGCGTAGGAATATGTAATCGTTATACAGACGTATGCCGAGATCTGTTTGAACATGTAATGATGGAATTTGGAAGAAATCGACGTAAATAGGCAATGTACAACCTGGGTTATCTCCCCTTTTGAGGTAGCAGCACGAAACGTCAAGGGAGATCAAGGAAATTGAATCGAATCTTGGATCCGAGCATCGGGATAACTTCAACCTGGTACACTATTAATGATGAAACTGGTCAGCCGGTAATTTTGAACTCACAATCCGTAGATATTGGAATAAAAAAATTGTTGTGCAGAATCGTCGGTGTTTGTTCCTAAGTCTAAGTCTTTTTTTCTTCTTTTTTTCTTAAGGGAGAAAGAAATGACTCGTCCCGGAAAAAGTATCCCACACAAACCCATGTAATAATCAACTGGGATATCAGCATACACATTTGTTTTAAATCACTGACTCTTTGTTTGTGGGCTCACACTTTTTCTCCGGGTCCTCTCCACTAGCTGTGCTCCCGGGACTTTCGCTTCCACAAATATGCATTTCTATTTCTGCCAATCGATGTTGAACTTCCCATTGCTGTTGATTTAGTTTTATACTCATGGAAGCGTTTTCTGTTTCCAAGGTAACGAGTCTCTCTCTCAGCCGAGTAATCTCCTGTAAAAGTATCTCGTGTGATGGGTCACGTGACGGCGTGACTGGCGAGACGCTGCCGGACAAGTGATGATAGCCTCCCTGCTGCATGGGTATTTGAACACCAGGTGGCGCTGCTAAATGATGACTTGGCTGAGTTGAAAGCGAGGCGAACGTGGTGGAGCCGGATAAATAGCTAGGTGAAGGCGGGTAGCTCGAACCACAGTACGGCGTAGCGTAAGGGGACAGATGAGTTGGGGTAGGGGGGAAGGGTGGCACGTGGGGAGAGGGACGATGATAGGGGCTACCCTGGTCGGGTGAGGGGGATACTGCCATACGGGGGATATGACCGGGCAGTGCCGATGGCAAGGTGGCACTGATATTAAGGATGTTTGTGGCGGACATTTCCGCCGACATTTGCGGTCTTGGAGAGAGGGGTGGCGTAAAGGAGACACAAGTGCCCTCGCTGGGTAAGGGCGACCGTTGAGGAGTAGAGTCAGTAGGCACCGCGGCGAGAGTCGACGCAGAGTTTGTTATGACCGTAATTGCCACCTGGTCGAAGTCTTCGCCTGGATGAAGCGTTGGCTCAGAGGTAGTTTGCAAAAGAATACCGTCCTGGCCATCATTGGGCCGAACGTTGCTTTCACTGGAAGTCGGACTTGGCTTGGATGGGCGGGCTTGTTGGATAAGTCCAGGAGGCAGCGTGTGGTGTCGTGCGACAAACATAGCTTCCAGAGGGATTTTACCCGCAGACTCCACGAGCCCAGGAGTGCTTTTGCTTCTACTAATGGCAGCTAAGAATAAAGAAGAAAACAATAGTTTTGATAGTTATATCTAGTTACTGCAATTCTTCGTAAAACGTACAAGCTTTACAGTTATTCTAATATGATTACTCAGGTTGATTTAAGCGAAGCAACTTGCTCGAATGCAGTCTTCTGGACGGATGAGACGGAACTAAAGCACGACTAAGTATCTGACAAACTTTTTGACTTAAATTTCGGAGAAGAGAATTGATACAACGATAATTAAATGAGAAGAAACCGCCACTTTTTTGTGCGCGGGAGATGAATCCATCATCATTTTCGACACATTCTCTTGCTAGACTGAAAATTACTAAATGTTTCAACGACAAACCTTAAAATCCCTTAAACATGTCGCATGCTGGTACGATTTTCACAGATTGTAAAATTTATTGAAAACTTTAATATTCGTCATAATTTACTTGAACATACCCAAAAAAACCGATAGTATATTACCATGATTATAAATTAAATATGTCCTAAGTGTAATAGACGTAGGGGACAAAACACACCATGAGCTGCTACATGTGTACTTCTAATGAAACTTCCTGGTTCTCTAACAAACCGAGAGAGATGTGACATAGATTAACAAAACAGATTCAGCTTAGCACTGACACGTTTAGATCGCGAAGCTGGCGTGGTCCATTAAACGAGTCCATTCAATATATAACTGACAATGAAAAATTACTGCTTAGAGGGTTGAAAAAAATGTTGATCGAGGTATAAATAAACGTCCAATAAGTGTAATTTCTCTGTTGATAGTTATCAGGTGCTATTACTCATATCTTGTGTGCGCCAGACAGCAGGTTGATTGTTTATGTGCAGAACAGCCATCAGGTGGACAAAAGCATGTGCCGATATATAACTTGCTACAACGATTGTTTGTCTCTGTATTTTTCCACTCGAGTCTAAAGTTCTAGGTTTCAGAAAGATTTACGTGAAATGCACGAACCTTCTTAATTGTGCGTGGCTGTCGAGAATAACATTGGTTTAACACAAGCAGATATTCCCACTGAGACCTAGATGTATATCACGTATTTGAAACCTATAGTAATTCTGACCTATGCTTTGCAGTCTATTGCTCATTTATTGCGCAAGTAACTCAGCAATCATGTGTACATGAAACCTAAAGGAATTCTGTGTAGTCTGTTGCTCATTCCTGTTTTTGAGATGGCGATTTATCGTAAGTACGCTTAGCCATATATTTCATGTATTACTGAAGAACGATTCCTCCCACCATAATGCTGACCGAAGTATTCTTGAGTAAGGCATACAATTTCCATCCAGTAAATAAATTTATTTATTTCAATGGTGTTTTACCTGATACTCAATAATACTATTATACGACTGCGGCCAGAATTGTGGTGGGAGGAAACCAGGCAAAGCCCATGGGGAACCCACGACCATCCGCTGTCAAACCTTCCCACGTACGGCCTGAATGGATGCCAGCAGTAGCTGGACTTGAACTCACAGCGAGGCTCCTAGGGCCATTACGTCCCGCTGACACGCTAATCACCTCGGCCACGAAAGCCCCCAAATAAATAAATAAATACCCCCATAGGAACAATGGCCACTCAGATATGGATACAAGACAGCATTGCTCAGTAAAACACACTTACCTTTTTCTAATGGTTGTTTCTTATATTTTTCTAATCTTTTCACAGCAATCGCTTCCAGTTTTACCCTGGCTGCCGGATATTCTTTCAAGACGTCCCAGAGGTCCTGTTTGGATAAACAAAATAGGTCGGAGTACCCGACGGACCTTACGGAAGCTGTCCGCCTGTTACCCGCTGTACCCATGTTAAGAATACTGATTTCTCCGAAGTAACTGCCCGGTTTTAGGGTGGCAAGCACAGTCTTACCATTATCGGCCACCACATGAAGACGACCCCTGTTCACTATATACATATCCTTGCCAACCTCACCTGTGAAAAGAAACAGGTAACATGCAATTATTATAGTTCATTATTGGATTCAACGTCGCTTGACAATAACGTTATTTCACTAATTTTACGATGGAAAATCTTTCAAAAGTAAATCCAACTTAAGCTGTACTGTGTTGGTTATTTTACGTGTCTGTCATACGAAGTAGTCACATCACGTCATTGGCAATACACAATACATAGTGAAGAGATAGAGTGGTAAGTGCACTCGGCAAGAGAACAATGGGCGCGAAATGGTATGCCATTGGTTCTCAAAACCTGAGGAATGCCATTCTTTTTCTAACCTATTCATGATGCTGCCTCACTGCAACGACATGCCGAAAACTCTAAACATGACACCAGCCTGATGAGAACGTGTTCCTATTCATTTGTGATGGGCATTAGCCCACGAAAGTTCTAAATTGAGCCCGAACTGCAGAGTCCAAGGTAATCCTTCCTCTTCTTCACACATTTTGTTGAATATACAATGAGATTAATGTAATGAAGACAATAACCATGTAAACACATCTGGCAATTCTAAAGGTAATGCTTTGCACAGAAAATACACTAGAAATCCTAATGTTTAACGCTTGCGTCAACCTTTGTACTTATCAAAAGCTTTCAGCTCTGGGCGGAAAAGAATTAGGCGAAGATGTTGGTTTAATGTTAGTTTTTAAAAGGTGCCTCGCCATGAGCAGAAACTGACTAATAAAATATGTATCCATAAAAACCGATTACAGCTTTAAGCACGCTGTTATACCACCATTGCTGTCAGCTTGAAGAATTAATACATAGAGATGATCATTACTGCGTCGGCCATGAATCAAGCCTGGTACAAGGCGTTGACATTTGCTGACATTCAAAATTCTGCCAGCTTTATCGACATCTGCCGAGTTAATGTGGAAATATAATCGTTATTAGTAATTTACAGGCTGCCAATGGAGTCATCTATATGAAAGTAGAAATAGGCCGAGAAAGTTTTCCCTTCTTTAATTACGACGGTGTGATTGAATAGCGTGAATCTTTGACGTGACGGTTCGATTACCGATGGGGTTGCTAGGAAGCTGCCATTAAGGGCCATGGATTTATTTGGGGGAAGCTTCCATATAGATAACGGCCATACTTGCTATGGGTGATGTTGTGATTTCTTGGTCCAGCCCTAACAAGCCTTACACTCGTGCCATTCTACGTGAAAATGTGCAAGTAAATAGAACAACATGTGCAAGTGATTGTAATTCAAAACGCCTGATTAAATAAACTGCGTACGATTTTTTTAAAACCATAAGGGGGGGGGGGGGCGTTATGGGGGAAGTAGAGAATGGGGGTTGGGAGTCTCTATTTGTTATGGGGAGGACCCCAGGGGAGGGTGTGCCAGAACCCTTATTGTGGCTGAGGGTGTGGCTAATATGCTTATATCTTTTCACGAAATGAGGCTGGGAGCCTCTATTTGTTCTGGGAGGGCCCCAGCGGAGGGTGTGCCAGAACCCCTATTCTGCGACCCGAGAAGGGGCTGGGAGCCTCTATTTGCCGATGGGAGGGCCCCAGGGGAGGGCCCCAGGGGAGGGTGTGCCAGAACCCTTATTGCATATACTACTTGTAACTAATAGTAACTTTGTGGGACATTTGTCGCAATGTTGTCTGTTTCCTGCCACCATAATGCTTGCCGCCGTCGTATAAGTGAAATATTCTGAAGTACGGCGTAAAACACCAATCGCATCAAAAAATATATATGGTGTATGTTGTTCATACCCGGCTTTGCGACGACGATTTATGGTCAAACTGGTAACGCGGAACTCGCGCATTACAACACAACAGTGGTCAATCCAGCTTGAGCCCGAGTCCCCTTTACGCGGGATGAGATTCCCATTTGAATACAAGGGGTAAGTTGATGTGTGCTTTCCTGTTATTTTACTCGGGATTGATCAATAGTTAAGAATAATTCACTTTTACGACCGTCATCACGATTGGGAAAAACGAATGGGGTAGGATCAGTCAAAGCACTAAAGGGAACAAATACAATTTCACAACTATACAAGGCTAGGTAGGAAATTAGGCTATTCTAGGAGTAATGGAGTAAGGTCTTGTATGCTTCATTAGATCAATAACACATTGAGAATATGGATTCGAATGAACAATTTCAAATCTCAAGGGATTTGACTTGAAATAGAAAGTCAAGTATTATTCTGAAATAATAGATTAAATGCAAATAGGTCGCAGTTCATAACATTGGTTTTACATTATTTCTAATAGACAAACACGCCCATTTAGAACTCATAATCGAGTCTTTTCGAGAACTGTTGCATTAATTTCCTGGCTAAGCAAGATTGTATGATCACCGTTTTAACAGTGTCATGTCTGCTATATCGAGTTTCTATAAAAAAATCTTTCCTCTTCATTTCCTAATAGAAATGTAATACTCGAAACTGAAAGCCGAGAATACGAAATAAAGCAATGATAAAGCTGAAATAATCCTCTTAAAAAAACAATTTTAGAACATACCCATAATAGATGGGACAACAAAGGGAGGTAATCAGCCGATCAAACCTAAGTTGCTTCCGTTGATTTGCCGTGGAATCCTTGGTTGATCCTGGCGCGTGCACGTATCAAATTCAATCATTTTACATTTGGCCCTGTGATGGCAGGGTACATATTACGAAATATTAATGAGTTCTCTCAGGTACAATGGGGTAACGTATATGTACACTGATGTCGCCTATGGCAGATGTCATACATACTATAGTAATTAATAATTTGCATTGGCGTTACATTTTTACCTATCACAAAATCCACCACGCAAAGATATAAAAAGAACACCAGCAAAACCCACCTTTCCTGCATATATAATCACCAGGTGAAAATAGCACAGGTCGCAACCTTAACACAAGTTCGCACAAAAACCCAGCTTCAGTCTTTTGGAATATCTCCACCCGTTTTAACGTATCTAGATGTACATGGATGGCTATCTCAGCTTTCAGTTTGTCAGGTAACAAACTCAACGTCTTTTCCTCGTCCGCTGATTTATTTGACATCCAAAGATAGTCAAACCATTTGATGACTCGGTCTTGGAGGCGTAAAGGAACTCGGCGTAACGTCATGTAGGTCTTCACTCCGTCTAACCGAGCTGTAAACCAGAAACATACTTAGGGTTAATATACCAGTTTGTAGTTAACAGGATTGTCTGTAACAAAAAATCCCAGTTTAAACATGAATGAAGGGAATATGGGGAATATAACCCAGCTAAATGAAAACATCCCAAGCATAATTTTTGGTCTTCCTTCAGTGAGCCTGTACAGTTGTGCTTTTTTTGCGTTGTTTTAATGTTATTGTGTGTTAATTGTGATGACAACACAACATTTCGTGTAATTCTAAACCAGTGATGTGTAATAAATTCCTATGAATATCACTGCATTTTTTGTACCTATTTCTGCCTTAACCGTGCCTCTAGAATGCCTGTAGTTTATACATCTGTATGTTAGAATAAGACGCTACCTGAGGTAAACTGACAGGAGGTCGGATTTCTCCTGTTACGCGTGACCTTTTGCCAATTATCACGTTGTTATCGATGGTCTAGTTTTACACTGTATGGCTCTAAGTCTTTTGTTATATTTTTAAGTTACAAGTTGAACAGTGCATGTCACTACAATGATATGAATGGAACAGAAAGTCATGAAAAAACCCGATGAACATACATATGTGTATAAAATGAACTAATGATAATAATACAATAATCATTTTTACAGTTGAAACTATTTGCTTAAGGAACATTTGCTTACAAAATACTGCGGGAGAGCCATTAGACTCAGCAAACTAGTACAATGGCGTCTCGTGGATACGCAAAAAAAGAACTATTACGATGTGAGTTAAGCCAGAGAAACCAGGGTAATTCTTTTTATCCGTCAAATATACACACCACCTGCTTATACAATTATGTCTAGTCAGTTCTGAGATACAATTTGAGCAGTAAACATCTCTAATGGACTTGCATAATACGATAATAATTATGTCAATATTTGCCCTACCAATAACATTGGACACATGTGAATAGCGTAGTTGTATATAGGAGCTAAGATGATGGAATAATCTCTTTGCCGCTGATAAGTACTGTATGAGCCATACGGTTGTGAAGCTTTGTACCTCCAGGCGAAATTCAACGGAGATGAAAGATTTGCAACAATACTATGAGGTAAAGTAGGGCTTCGTACAAAAAGTACGGCAAAAGTGCGAACCAAAGCAGGAGTCCTAATGTTAACTGAAAGCCCTCTCCTTGTTTACATAGCGGCCAACTATCTATCGAGTTGGAAATAGTCGTGATCGGTTTTCATGAAGGAAAATATGTTTAAAGTTGGTTCGAACATTTGTTCACATTGTTGGTCTTCTTCAAACATTCTCTTTAGTAATCCTGAATTATGTCAACAGAAAGGGTTCACCAACCTTGTAAATGTCTTTCATTTATTATTTAAGCAGAGATGTATGTCGTCGCTTGGTAAATGTGTTCGCAGATAACGAAAAGGCAAAAGAGCCCAAACAAATTTGATTTGGTTGATGTTTTACGTAAGTCTTACTCAAGGATATTTCATTTATACGACGGCGGTCAGCATTATATTGGAAGGAAACCGGGCAGAGCCCGAGGGAACCCACGACCATCCGCAGATTGCTACAGACCTTCCCACATAGGGCCGTAGAGGAAGCCAGCATAAGCTGTCAACTCAGAGCGACCGCATTGGTGGGAGAGTCCTGGGTCATTGCGCCGTGCTGGCCGGCTAATCCCCTCGGCCACGGAGGCCCAATCTCCCAATACGCGAGAATAAAACCAGCCCGTAAACGGATGGCATTATACACATATCCACAAATTGCCGAGATAAAAGATGTTAAACGATTTTAGTGGTTTAAGGCAGCACAATGACCGAGCATCCTCTAGCCAATGTGGTCGATGTGAGTTCGAGACCTGCTTTATATGCTAGCTTTATATCCGGTCGTCCAACCATAATGCTGTCCGCCGCCGTATCAGTTTAATATTTTTAAGCACTGCGTAAAACTCAAATAAACATTCAAATAAATAAATGAATAAACCATCACTCCTTGAAAATAGAGCCACACTTGAAGTTCCGTGTGATATTTGCCACTCTTCGCTAAGCTCCACCTAGATTTTTTTTGTCTCTTCTGAGATCAAAGCGAACCGGACAAGGAACTGTCGTTTAATAACCCCACCCTATAATTCCACTCCGCCCTCATCAACCCTTTTCAAGCTGATAAATCTCAGAGGTCAGTTCGAGTTTTGTCGCCAGTGATTTGAACGCCCAATAGGGTCTGTTTTAGTCGGTCGGCAGAAAAATAAGGTCAGTGAACGACAGCAACGTAACGGATCCCGTGATACCGCTGAAAGCTCTGATCGACATGGGTGAAAACCTTTGCGTCCGTCTTTGCCTTATCAGAAGATTGATTGAGCAAATCCTTGTGAATACAGGCTCTATTATTTCTGCCCAGGAGCCCCGTATTTTTCAACTCTCTATCACTGGGAGAACAAAAAACATCCAGCCCAGAACACCACCCAAGGCGCCGAGCACCCATTTCCGCAATCACGGAATTAACTAGTCACAGTTTGTTTTCGGAGTAACTTGATTTTTTTTTTCTGGACCGCGGATCTGTTCCGAGACGTCTTGATAGGATCCGTGTCTTACGCAACCAGGCTTAGGCGCCACCACTAAGGCAAGGTCCAATGGACAATCGGCATGGCTGTGGCCTATTTCGATTTTTGAAATCTTTCTCCTCTTTTTTCCCCATATTTAACCAAGTTTTCACTTGCCCCAATAGCATTTAACTAACCAACACACATGTTGTCCCAACTACTGCAACTGATTAGCCACGTTTTACTATCATACTGAACGAGACAGTCTTTGTTATTATTGGGTAAATTTACTGAGCTATTTGTTTCACACTGGCACAGGCTTAAGATTTTATTACAATTTACATTCAGTCCGTTTAACTTTTACACTGAGTTCATTTATTAATTATAGTATCCATTTGTTACAGTTATGAACTCCGTAACTTGGCTTACTGAGTCTTTTGAGAGTGAGGCCAATAAAATAAAAAAAAATAAATAAATACAGTGCAAAGCGGTTCTGCGTTCTATAACAATTTAAATCTCAGTATAAAATTCTTGTATAACCACATGAACCTTGCTGAAATAGTTTATATCGGGGAGAGCTCGTACATATATTGATGACCAAACTGGTAGTTCAGCAGAGTGCAAACGAGTACTCATGTCGAAAGCCTTTGTCTGTAACAACCCACAATTACACCCTCTCGTTCGTGGGTGGAACTATTCTAAGAGATGTGGCTATTATGGAAAGGGAATCCTGAAAGCCTCGAGTTTTGGTAAAAGAGGCTGGAGATTCCTTCCACGTTACCGATTCGTTTCAGATAAAAGAGCCCTGCTAGTAAACGGTCTACAGAATACCAGCAAAGCTGAAATATGGGCCATGTGAACCTTTATGGTACTCTTCAAGCCGTCAACGCGTTGACGATCTGGATTATATTAATGTCCATTAATCTAAACTTAGGCCATTAATCAGTCTAACATAACGTATGATGGATTAGCTAAGGATCTCTGGCCACACACTATGCGTACGAACGGTACAATGGTCGTTTCTTCGCCATGAACCTTCTTAGAGACGCGCAGAACGACACGGTTATAATGGCAGAAGAATGTGCCACCGTTTTTAGTTTTTTATTTATTCTTTCATATGGTTGTTGTTCAACTGTAATAGCACCATGGCTTAACCAAACTTAAGTCAAACAAATGCAGCGATATAGTTTTAATTTTTTTAGACGTCGCTGGTTTAGAATGACTAGAACCGCTATACTGTCATTACATTTAATATACAACCATATTAAACAATGTCAGGGAACGACGCAAAATTCTGGTTTACATTAATGTAAAAGACATTCACGAACCATGAACTTTGGCAATATTAATACCTTAACTGAGACCAATATTCCTCGTGGTTGTGTTTACAAGTAATGAGCTATCAGGACTATATAATTTCAAGAACACCCGTTTTCAATGGCATTAAAAAAACGGTCATCGGAGTTATTTAATGATGATCACTGAGGGGTAAAGAAAAGATACCGTCGACGTTTTGGTCTAGAGTTGTTATTTTGTTTTTTAATGTGGAATATCATCAAGGAAAACTACGACAAAATGGTGAAATGTATCAAATGGTATCCATAATAGCGGTCTACGGAAGATTGAGTAAAAGTGAATGGCATTACATGTTTCTCGTCGATATGCGAGAGCATTTATACATCGTGTACAAGGTATCATAGTAACTGCATAAAGGCAGCTCGGCTTGCGCAATCAGGCTGGAAATGTGTCCTATGTGCTCTTTCCACTGGTCTCCGGTCAAAACGTGATTCCATGGTTCTTTAATTATATTGTATACACAGTTATAGTTGTGAAGTGGAATCTCCTGAAGCAACAATGACGGAAAGATTAATTTGTGGATCATCTTTTCTAAATCGAATCCAGAGTATCATTGGTTGGTTGGCAAAAACCATTTTGTGTTGCAGTGGTCATACATCGTACACACGTAAAGGGCACAGAAGCGCCGAGGAAAATTACAGGGCCAGTATCCCAGCAATGGAATTTGTGCTGATTTTGATTTAAGCTTTTGTCAAGAGCTGGCAAATTACTGGGCAAACAACCCAAAACGACCACCCACTTCATTGCCCTGGACGACAGTGCTTCCTTCGAGCTAATTCAGACAAATGAGAAATTAAAGCGGGTCAGCCAATGTGTGCCTCAATTTTTATCGCGGTTTTTTTCGGCAAGGTGAAGAGAACAGCGATTATATGCGTGGGACATGTGTCAACTGTGTCATGGCTCACAGCTTCCGACCGAAACATCTCCTAAATAAACCTGAGATTTTGTTTTCAGGTGCGCTGATCCCCGTATCTCCGAAATACATCTGCCCTAAGCTTTTACCCCCGTAACGAACCAAATACCGGTCCTTGTTGATCGGCGCATGGCTGCTTTCCGCAGGGCTATTCTCAGTGTACATATGGCTTGAACTGTCCTTTGGTTATTGATAGATTTCGGGGAACAAGATCCTTAGCACTTAATAGCAATACTGATTGACTATCTAAGTGTATCACTCATTCACTCAGTTTTGTAAACAACACTTCTTTGAAGCTCTGTTTCTCTTGTCTCCTATAAGTATAAAAGGAAGTAAAACATGGAATTATAGTAGAAAGTTCAGTAAAAACTGTATTTTGAAATTTTAGTGAAACTATACCGAAAAAATTTATTTTATTTTTTGCTCTCTGTTTTGACAAATGAATACAGGCAAATATACTGATTGGGCTTATGCACTCAGTTACATAAACTTTCATGAAATTAGTGCTTACAGTAACAGCTAAGATGCCTTCGGTAGCCCAATGGTTAAAGCGTCCCCCTTGAATTCTTAAGACCTGAAATGAAACCCGGGTCAAGCGAAAGACTTTAAAAATGGTATTTGTTACTGACTCCATTGGCGCATAGCACTGAGAGGGTCGAGCAAGGAAACAGAACTAGTTGGCCCGATGTCGGTATAATGTGACTGGGAGGAGTGTCATCTCACGAGTATTAAGACGTTTCGTAATCACAGAGCGTGAAAAGGTCAGTTGAATTAGAAGTGGTGTTATTACGATGGATTCTAAGCTTACAATTTGTCAAGTGTATTCTCGTCACAATATCGTTGCAACAATGTTGATGTGACCTTAAGCCATAATCATTCGTTTATTCATTCGAATTTGTTCAATGAGTTCATTTTTTCAGGTGACACTTGGCATTTGAGATAAACACATAGATAATTAATCTTACTGGCATGCACCATTCTCAAGAAAGTTCTTTATCAGACATCTAGGTCCAGTTTCACCAAGATGTGGAACATGTGCGATAATCGCACGTATAAGACAATGGTAAGGCAAAAGTGACGTACAAAATATCATACGACAAAGGTACGATAAAAAAATGTCGCTTTGTGAAACTGGGTCAAGAAGGGTATTTAACCAAACATGACTGATAATGGCATCTTAATCATCTAAAACAATGAGTAATTATAATGCTAAAACGCCGCTCCAGAATGGACAATTTCTATTCTTCTCACTGGGCGGGTCGTGGGTTTCCTCCGGGCCCGGTTTCTTCCCACCATAATGCTGGCCTTTGTCCACCAATCATATAAACAAATAAATAAATTCTCACTGGGCGAAGAATACCGACTTGAATTAATTGTTGAATCAACCTATACTTTTCCTGTCGATATTGAGTCCATTTGATCATCAGTTGGTATTCGAATGTCGATTTCAACTATAAGTCTCAAGGCGGCTGATCAGGACTAATCTTACTTCCCACGTAGACATACTGCGCAGTTTGTATAAAAGGAATACCTAATGTGATAAACTCGTCTCCGACACACATTTTATTTTGGCCCCCGACCAACCTTTAAATTACTGCTTCTTTGGAAGAACGAGCTGGCGTAGGTTTCCATCAATCTCTTTCAAGCGCAAAAGAATTACCCTTCGGTTAGTTGTGGATGGGGATTCAAGTACAAAGCGGAGCATGTTTTATACGACCTTGGAAACGGAGCAGAAATTCCCAGGTGTGTGAGGAACAGAATACTAGTTGCCTCCTCCGCCGTGATGGTAAATTCACTTTACTCGTATTTTCTCCATATGGCGCTCCGTTCAACAATTGCCGACGTCAAATCCCGAATTATGATTCCTTCCTGGTTCCCAAGACACTTTAGTCTGGCCACATTTTCTCGACACATGCATTGTTCGCAAGATTGCTTTCCATTTTCACGTCTGATTTTGTATGCATGAGCTTAAACCTAATCTATCAGCGAGCGAGAAGACCAGCATTCTTTATCTCCAGCATAGAAGAGCTCCTTTCTATGGAAACGGGCTGTTGTTCCACACGCTGCTCGAAAGACTTGCGCTATTGATAACTGTATATGTTCATCGCCTGGGGGATTTGTTTCGACGATACCACCAAGGGAAAACGCATATTAAATAACCACCGAGACCATATCCAGCTCAACACAAGAGATGAGACATCCAGAATGTAGACATGCTGAATATAGTTAATCGTGCGAAGACCCAGACCATAATACATATGCAAAAGTCAAACACAAGAATGCATCATGCCTATATATCTGGAGTAAACAAAAGGAAAAAAATCCTATTTCATACCGTCAACCAAGTCAAGTCCCAAAAGAAATCAAATGGATTCCACAAAATCAGTATTTAAAGACAAAAGGAAAGGCCTAGTTTATTGTCCTAGAAATGTAATTTTTCAGCTAAGTTTTCATGAATTAAACCTAGGAATATGTTGTTATATATATGTTGCGGTGTCACACGGCTAAAAATATAGAATTGTAGCAAAACATTTGAGAATCCATTAACTGGGTTGTGATGCCGATTTGTACAAAAAATCATCTCATACCTTTCACGACAATAGATATTACACCTTTAGCTAACCAAAAACTTCTCACTCATCAATTTTACATTAAAGGAAAAAAATCTTTGCGAACACAAAGGCTTTTGTGTTACAGAATTATCCAACATAAGTTATATATGTTTGGCTTCCATTTACCAAGAGCTTCCAAAAAAGCTGAAAACGCTGTGACAGTTTGGTGCGGGGAGAGGGCTCCGAACGTCAGGGCACCTGTTCTGTGTATAGGAGATTAGTTATAAGTGCACTAAACCCCACAAAAGCTCCACGGGATAGCACCAACACATACGTATATGACCAAGGTATGAACGCTATCGTCCATTAGCAAACAAGAAAATGGACAAAGACACCCACATAAAGTATGAATGATCCTGCGAGTGATGACCATAATGTTGTTCCATTAAAACACAGGCATTATGGACGTTAATGAATTCTCTTCGGATTAACTGTCAGAAAAAAAGCCAGCAACAACGATGTCCTCTGTAGCTGATCGAACATTTCGATAAGCATTTTCACCACACTAACCTTTATTGGATGGCTGCACAGTTGAGGGATTCTACGATTTAGTGGTGCCTAACCAACAATGCTTCACACAACGCACCAAGAACACTCGTTCCTGCCTCAAGCACGTGCTCCCCCATCCCCCCCCCCCCCACACACACACATACCCCACACCCTCCATTTCCAATCTCCCACTGCTTTCGCCTCGACCCCAGAACTAATGCATCGGGGAGTTTGCAGGTCAGGGATACATGCACTACGATAGATCACAGGACCTAATGGAAGCAACATTTATAGGTGTTCGCCTGTTTAGTTACCGCTACTAAAGGCACTCAATTAAGTGCCACTGCATAATTTGAGCAAACACATTCCCATTTAGGTAATGTGATGGGTGGCTGTTGTGCCTTCAAAAACTGATACCATCGAGTGCATCACAGTGGATCTCTTCTCATTTCTCAATGTGGCCTACTCAGAATGAGCCGGTGAATTATTCAGTTTTTACTCATGGGCAAAGTGCAAACAGAGTTTTGCAAAATTCAAAGAACATATCAAATGAAACAGCAAAAACCTGGAGGACTTCATGTGATTTAAACGACTAAATTTGTATTGCATGTATTAGACAGATACAATAACTGACCTTCGGAGGTTTTTTTATTTTGATTATTTTAGATTTATTTCTCTATTTTAATGCTATGTCATCATGTATAATTTTTCATTTAGTGGTCAGTATTTTAGATGCGTACAGGGATTTCTTTCATCATAATCCAGTTCTATAGTTAATTTTTACTGAGTAATGGCATTAAAAAAACAAATTCACCTGTCGTTTCTACAGCATTTAGTTAGAATGGGTATATCACGTAGACAAGACACAAACAATCCATTCTGTGACAGTGTTCGCAAAAATCACTAATTACAGCTAGCGATGAGTCTAAGTGATGCTCAGAGAGATAGTTTCACTCTCCGTGCCTTGACGTCTCGTGGTATTCAACACGTCAAATACCACACATGTGCTCAGTTATTAATTATGACACACGAGTGTTGTGCCTAGTTTTCTCAACTGCGTGTCGCTGTCAGAAGGCGACGAACTTGAATACAAATGTCACCACAAAAGCACTGGCGGTCAATTACTTCTGGATTTCTGTTGGATATCTAACTGCGTCGCTTGCTTATTAACTCGCTTGGACCGCCGAGTAGGAACATAACAAATCCGCTCAACAGAGAAACCTTCAATTCCAAACACATCCACAGTCATTGATTGCCGGTATTAATAATATATGTGCTTCCGATGCGCTCGATCCTCGGCTGCTAACGAGCTGGGAAGGTCTAAAACAAGGAAATTGTTAAGGCTAAATACAGTGATATCTGATCAAAAAAAACCTCATTCTAATATAGCTGTTGAAACCTGCCTCTTTTCATGTCGTTGATAGCCTATCGATATTGTAGATAGAGATGACAAGAAAAGTACAGCGCACATTGCAGATTACACAATAGTTTCAATGGAGACGGTTGACAGAATATCAATATTTAAATAGGTCTAATAAACCCGCAGGCTGTGTTGGACGTGCGTTCCAGAGGAACATTTATTTGGTCAAAGTAATTCGTTTGTGGGGATTTAAACCGACTTATAGAGGGTATGAAGCAGTTATCGCCAAATTGCGTACAGAGGATATGAAAGAGACCCATGGAATCTTACCAGAGTTGGAATTCGTTCTTTAGTCCACCAATAATGTTTGTTTTGTTCTCTTGTAATCTATGTAGTTTATACCTAAGCAACCTCAAGGTATGCTTCCGCAATTGCGGAAAAGCTACTTCTGGGCGGCTCTGATAGGGTACACAAACCGAACAATATCGCAGACAAGACCGTTTCCTGCTGTGTCGCTGCAGTACTTGTGTACTACCAAAGTGTTTATTGTACACACGAACACCGAAGTGTTTGATGTACACACGAACACCGAAGCGTTTGATGTACACACGAACACCGAAGTGTTTGATGTACACACGAACACCGAAGCGTTTGATGTACACACGAACACCGAAGTGTGACGTACTGTATAGAAAAGAAAAAATGAGCACATTGTTCTAAACCGACTCACTATAGGCGGGAAGGTCTCTGACGAGTTCATCAGTTCCTGTTTATACAATCAGATAATTAGTTCGCTAATGCAGCTTCTTGCAATAGTACGCGCAACGGATTATTTTGTTTAAAGCTTATGATGATTGCTAAATTAGAAATCACTAATATTAGACACAGGTCTGAGTGTAGCCGTTATCACAAGTGAAATCTATGCGCTAATATTTGCGCTCCAATATTTGTATTTTAAAGGTTGACTATTTTTAGAACAACATTGAGCTACATGTGCTCAATATGTGTGGCTCGACATTTCCGATTCTTTATGGTCAGACATGTCAGAAGAAAAAGCGGAAAACTCAATAGTTCCTTGACCATTTCACCTCTGCGCAATCTGTCAGCACGGATGAGAAGCGAGTTTCAACAGCACTGGAGCGGACAGACACTCGGCGATGGTAGATGGCGAGGTGAAGCGAACATGTGACCGGATGTGACGCCACAGTCGGCGGAGTTGTACAGGAATGTCTCCTTAAGGCTCTAGACATTATGGTTTTGTACTATGTCAAATTGTCAGCGGGGAGACGACGATTGGAGTCTTCACCCCTCAAGACTGCCGGGAATCCAGGAAACCTCTGTCACACAGTCTGTCAGCCTTAGTCCCAATAACCTGGGCCTAGTGGACCGGACTTCGTCAGAATCTGGACTTCAACCATGGGGCCGGTTTCATGAAACTCACTTAGCTTAGTACACCCTTAACTACCACGACAACGTATGTTGAGTTAGCTGAGGGTTACACTTTCTCAAACAGACCCAAGGTGACATAAAGAAGCTTTCTGCCGAATTCGTATCTCGTGTCCGAAATTATAGCACCAGGTGTATTCATCTAAACCATGATGTCTCTATTGAGAATACTGGCTTGCATTTATTTAGCTTATACAACTGCCCTTACATTTTGTATGATTTTGCGTTTTTATAAGAAATATTACCACGATAATGATTGATGCTGTTCTTTTAGATGCATGCCATCATCGCATGCTACACTTCGCGGATTTACGGTAAAGCGGAGATATCACCGATATAAACGGGCATCACTCCACTGTCATCATCTCATAACTCCAAAACCACAGAATGATTCATATTAAATAAAAAAGAGCAGATCACACTGTGACTGTCCCACTCTCAAGCAATGCGTGAGACACGCTATTGTGCGCACTAAAATAAAAAAGAGATACATGTTCCAGCTTGCTTAGAAAAAAAAAACAATTCTAGACAAGGTTTTGTCATTGAGGTTGAACACGCTTTTGTTCATCTCTCCATTTTTAAATTTCAGCACATATTTATTTTCATCGATGCTAACCTTCGCTTAATCTAGGCTTAATAAACATTTATGTACAAGGTGATAATGGACTATTTGTATTCAAACATTTGATTGTACATGATATCGAGCAATAATGATTTGTTTCCTCGGTGGCGTCGAATGTTTGAGTACAACGACCTTTCGTGGCACCAGTCGAGACAGTACACCGACACACACGGATGTCGATACCCGGCAAAGATGTGAAAATGTCTATAATTCCATCAAAAACGTCTGGTTTCGACGTTCTTGTCTTCAGAAAAGACGTTCTTCTAGCGTGTATATAAACACAATATCCACGAAACTTAATCACATTACAAAATATAACTGGTTAGGTCAACAAATCACATCAATAAATATCACCCCCAGAACTGAGACCACATTATTTTGCTCTTCAAAGACCAGGTATGATTGCCATGCGCTGACATGATATGTATCACTTTCTGTCACAACGGTTTCCTGTAAGAAACCATCATCTCCTCTATAACAGAGGAAGCTTCACGTTCCTGCTATGATTGTCATGCGCTGATCTCATAAATAGCACTTCCTGTCATCATAGCACGCGACTGTCAGCCCCCTGTTACGCCAAGGCGACATCTAGTGGCAAAAGTGCACTAGGGCCACGTCGGTCAGCAGTCAGATTATCTAAATAAAGGGCTATATTTAGCCGTAAGAAAGGCCTAAAAATCTATATGTGCTAAAATACCCACAAAGTGTGTGCTTCATGTTAAAAATGAAGATCATAAATGGTATTAAACCTAAGCATGATATCAGCAATCGTAAACACTCGTCAACCCGAAAACATAGTCAATGATAATGACACCCGTTTCCAAAACAACCTAAGACATTAGGTCCTAAAATAGTAATATAGATAGTAAAGACATTATAGAGAGTATAAAACATGTAAACAAAAACAGTTTTCACTGATGGAAAGAGAGTCGACATTCAAGGCATGCCATCCAATTCCAAATTTGAACTTGAAGTCAGTGAGTGAATTCCACGTGGAAGGCATATATCCCAAAATTGAAAAATCCTTGCTATTGGTAAACATCACAGTACTGGGTTTGTCTCATTATTATCACACATTATAGGTGCAGATGAAGGGTAACACATAGGCATGGATGACACAGATATGAAAGGAGGATATAAAACCATCACAGCCCGCACTGGTGTCACTGAAATACACGTATTTTTTACCATATATTGCATCAATGCCGCGTATATTGCATATACGGGGGAAACCCATCTGAAGGTTGCTTATGACACAAAAACATGTATTTCTACCATGTACTACATCAATAATACAATAGTAATAATACAGTACGAACCATTACATCTGGCATTATTATGAGGTAAATATGTTTATTTACCATCATATATTACATCAAATATTATATATGCAAACAAGCTTATCAAACATTACACGGGATTTTAACATGGAGTATACATATATGTAAATACTACCATATATGCCATCAATACTACGCATATATACGTATTAAACATCATATCCGGCATAACTATGACGCAACTTTTGGATGTACCCCCATATATGACATCAAAATGACGCATATTATACGCAATAACAATTACATCTGGTATCAATGTGACGTAAACATATGTATTTACCGTCAAATACTGCTTCATTATGACGCATGTACACGTGTTAACCATCATATCTGGCATCAGCATAATTCTCACACACGTAGTCACCATTACCTATTGAAACAGAGTGACGCATATATGTATATATGTATAGGCCTACTAACCATAATCCGTAGCATCTAACTGTGTAAAAAACACGCAGCTTATCAAATCACTGTGTCCTTGTGATCAGACTGGGTTAAAACAATTATTTTAATGTCCTTTCTCTACGTGAGTTATTATCTGATACCCAATACATGCCGCTGGGTGTAGATATGCTGCCAGTTAATACGTCACCGTATTACTAATTCCATTGACATTATTTTCATATTTCAGGCTAGGTGTTAGAATTGATGTAGAACGCTCTTTGATTTTACCTACACCCAAAGTATTTCCTTGATCCCATTCGGAATGTCGAAAATCTGTAAAACAGCAGCAGTGTGTGTATTCTCGTCAGAAAAATAAACTCCTGAATACAACTATGTTTGATGTAAACAGGTTATTTTTCTAAAACTCACCTTCAAAGAACTGTATAAAAACGACTTGAAGGGGGAATTGCTTGCTGTAAATAACTTTGTATTAGGACAGTGAGGGCATGATTAGCAGTGCTCATCTCTGGTGAGTTCAACCTCGGCCTTGGAGTGTAGTTATAGCACGTATATTATGCTATAAATGGCACTGGCACGATGTTCAATAAACAGCCCGCTGGCGTCCAGCTCCATTGCATTAACGTTGTAACACGACGACGTACGTAGAGACAGATTTGTTTATGGCTCGAGGTGAGACGCCTCATCTTTGCGAAGTGTTTCATCCCGTCTTCACAGACGGAGCCTTCCACTAGACTCTATTTAGGACCACGCCAGCGTCCACTCCCCCACCATCATTTCTTAAAACTGCACAAAACGCTGTCAACGAATGTGATATTTTGGTACACAGGTTCATGCCTGGAAGGTAAAACCAAGACAAATGCCCTTGTGCACTGAGTTTCTCCTCCAACCAGCAAACACGTATAGCGAAGTTATTGTCTTCGTTAGCGCCTTTTTTGAGCATGGCAATTAGTGTCTAACGAACGCCATGTATAACCGCATTGGTCGCTAGGCGTCCGCAATGTTCTAGGCGAAGTACTAGGTCAGCGTAAATGCCACCGTTTTGCACTCTCCGTTAATTGTTCTTTTCACTCTAGTCTAGAACCTAAGCCCAGCTGTACAGAAGCGTGCCAAGACTGAAGCTTCGTTAGCTTGGATTTCTGTTTGTATTACGTATTCGTGTATGATGTGAGAGTTATTAAGCCTTTTTTAATTAAGTTTAATTAAATTAATAATCGGTCGACGAGCTAATATGACCGCTTGAGCAGTTTAACGCTCGTTGGAGACATTTTGTCTTCAACCGGTGTAGAATAGAAGAGTCACACGTGGGATAATTCATTAGTCAATTACCAAAGCTGGTGGAATACGCCAAGAAATCCGGTGGATTACGCCAAGAAATCCGGTTTCCTCCCCCCATAACTGGCCGGCATCGTATATAAGAAAAAATGTTCTTAAATGTGATGTTAAATTTTGTCGTCATCTTGTTGAATTGTCAATAGTCAGGATTAGCTGACATCTGTGATAACTCAAAAAATAATGTGTTACTTTTAACAGAAAGGCTGTTGTCTGGGTAATGCTAGAATGTATACTGTAAATTATAATATAACACTGTATCAGATTCAACATAATGTCCTGTTAGTCTAATGCAATCTTAATGTTGAATTAGTAGAATAAGTTTGATATATTTAACGGAATAATCTGATGGAATAACGGATTATATTCTAGCATCACTCAAAAAACAGTCTTTTTGTTAAGCTTAACAGAATATTTTTTTAGTAATAAACTAAACACAGAAGAACAACTCAACTGACCGCAATAGTACGACTTCTAACAACTAAATGGAGATTTAGTTCTATCATTTTCCGCTAGTTG
This sequence comes from Liolophura sinensis, assembly GCF_032854445.1. Classification (NCBI taxonomy): domain Eukaryota; kingdom Metazoa; phylum Mollusca; class Polyplacophora; order Chitonida; family Chitonidae; genus Liolophura; species Liolophura sinensis. Next base: position 7,193,483 of record NC_088306.1, on the reverse strand, counting down.
ACAGGAAAACAAGATGGAAAGGCGCATTGTCTCAGCGCAAAAATCTGCAAATTAGATTCACTCAAAAGGACTCAATATCAACCGCTATTTCCAACAACGCCCACATAACATGTCCATAAAGGAGATCTAACAAGTTTCCAAGCCGTTCCGTAAAGCCATTGTTTGTTGTTTTGTGCACTGGCGGTTGTTTTGTACAATGTATGGGCTGTTACTTTCATATCATTTCCCATTAAATATGATAACAACACAGCAAGACCAGTGGTATGTCATACACTGTAAAGAACATCACTGCATTTCTTTACCTAATTCCACTTAAGCCACGGTGCAAGTAGGCGTGTAACTTGCTGCCAGTACTTAATAAGCATTTACAAGAATAGTTTAAATAAAACCTTCACAGGTAAACTGATAACTATGCAGCATTTCACAGGTTACGTGTGATCATTTTCCAACAGCCTCACTGTCGTCCCTACCCTGGTTTTACTCTCTACGCTTTAGTCTTTTTTTTTATTATCTATCGATGCATTGGTAGCACTAAAAAAAAAGCGGGAGTGCAGCTCAACATGTTTAGATTGTTTTAAAAGCCTTGATGACAGCAGCGTGAATTACATATGTGCTAAGCAATTTATCTGTACAACTACGTTCTTCGCCACAAGGAATACCACGATGAAAGGAATTGCGGTCTTCAATGTTTATCAAAGTTCAAACAAATGTAATTCACCGTGACATTAACACCACATTTTAGCAAAAGATGTTTACATACTAGATCCATTTGAAGATCACATATAAAGATAGCAAGGACAGAAAAAAGATGCAAAATTAAAGAAAGAGCAAAACTTTTTTTATGCAGAACAATGCACTGAATGGGGGTGGGGTGGCAGAATCTGGTTTTTCTGTTAAATTGGCATTTATTTTATTTATTAATCTGTTAGTTGTCTGGGTAATTGAGTATAGAGGCAATTTAGGGATGTTTCCGCTTGATGTTAAAACCCTCACCGTGGATAAAGAACGTAATTTGGATATGGATATTATTAATGGCTTTCAAAATACTGTCGATATTATGTCAGCTCGCATGGGCATCACATGTACAATAAATAACACTGAACCTTTCCATTCACCAAATTAGATGTTTTGGATGTTAATATTAGATTTTTGAAGCTCAGTTTCAATGTCATGTTTCGGTATTGTTAACAGTGAACCACATGGTTTACATCGTACGTATCCACGTTAAATGACATAACCGTTACCAGACGTGGTAGCATCGATATAGTGCCAACCAAAATGATACATGTATATATACACAGGCTTTTATCCGCACGATAGAAACGTTATACTTGGTGTTACATTTGTATAATCCTAGAACCTCCATAACCTTAGTCTGAAGACCTAAATTGGGTTCTTTCCTGTGTTCATTTTGGCTTTAGAAGGACTTGCAATTTACGACTGAAGTGTTAATTTGCTTGATTAATACGAGCAAGAACCCAAAGGAAGGCTTTCAACGGGAAAGCATTCTCAAATGAAGGAATTTTTGTCAACAGAAACCCGGTTTGCGTGTGAACAAGGGGAATGGGTGTCAATACACAGATGAGTTTTACAGGGCCTAGAAACTTGCAAATCGACAAGATACTTGGTGGATAAAACAACTTTTCAAAACAACGAGGGTCAACCAATGATTGTGCTTGACATGGAAGCAGATTGATGCATGTTTTATAACGTTAAACTGAAGCCGTACCTTTTTCCTTCTACAGCTCGCTTTTCCTTTCGTGTCTGTCATTACTGTCATTGCAGACAAATGGAAGTCTTCTTGACGTAGGCAAGATTTATAAAACATTAGAAACGTTTGGAATTATAATAGTAGAAGTAACAATTTAATTTATGAAAAGGAATTGTATCGAGCATTCAGCGGAGTTGATCTTGTTATTTATTTGTTTACAACGAAACGAGAATGTCCCTTCTACGTGAAAAAATTAAATATTGTTGAGGCGGACTTATTGTTTTCTTGATCGGGCTAGCTACAGTTGTCAAGCGTGTACTGTGTGTAATGCATGTGTTGTTAACATATACATTGCCATTCTTTATAAATAGGGGGGCCTCCGTGGCTCAGTTGGTTATCGCGCTAGCGCAACGTGATGACCCAACAGTCTCTCACATATGCGGTCGCTTTGAGTTCAAGTCAAGCTCATGCTGGTTTCCTCTTCGGTCGTACGTAGGAAGGTCTTTCAGCAACCTGCGGATGATCGTGGGTTCCCCCACGGGCTCTGCCCGGTTTCCACCCACCATAATGCTGGCCGCCGTCATATAAGTGAAATATCCATGAGTAAGGCGTAAAACGCCAATCAAATAAATAAATAAATCAATCAAATAAATTCTTTATAATTTACTAACGTGAATTAGTTGCCCATGTCACCTGCCTGTAAAATTAGCCATAATGGCTACCAAAATTGCCTTTAGTCAGTGACACGTAATAACCCAGTAAGAATACTTTGTCTACTACATAACGTTAAAACTGAATATAGGGGAATGGCTTACAGAAATACACTATGGCGATAATAAAGCTGCATACGTTGCCCTAGTTACATAGACAACCACAGCCACAGTTTAACAATCGTTAAACCCGAATTTACATACAACCGATAACTGAACAAAGAAAAGTGATTACTGCTTGGCTTGAAATTCGCGTGCAGTATCAGTTGTTAACGTGAATATAGAGTCACTTCTAAAGAGATTACGTGAACAGGTATCGGATACAAGGTGGATAAATGGACACTTAACGGAGCACAGGTGTTCATGTCGATAATTCACAGATAAGAATAGGTGCTTATTTGAATAATCATTCGTTACTACATGTTTATGGGACTGATTATTAGATATGAGGTGTAAAAGTGGTTAACAAAAACCCAGGTCACGTGTGTTTATGTTGCTTGTAGATGAAACAATTATTAAACATAAAAAGTTTTACAGCTATTTCCTTAAAGGTAAAGAACGCATTAAAATGAAGTATATGTCAGATGAAAGGCCATTAAAAACTGTCCAACAAATTAGTTTTGTTGTTTTGTTAGAATTTTTCTAACCGAGTAAAATGGTATTAAAACACCAGATTCTACGGCTGCCTCACATCCATATTTTTTGCTCGGAATAGCTCGTCTCAAGGTTCTTTCGACGAATATATTCATAAATCTACATGTATATGCATTTTTTTATTGACGAAATCAAGCAGCTCATGTGTATTAATTGACAAACACCTGATATGATGTCACTGATCCAGTATTGTCACAGTGTTTGAACACTCGTCTCTCGCGTCCTTACCATTGAAAGGCAACCGTGATTAACAACTAGAACAAGGCCAGCTCCCTATAATGGTATATAAAGGTACGCTCTGATGCGTATAGGATGTATATTTAAAACTAAAAGTTGATTTCGGGTTAGGTAGTGTCGATAAAAGTAAGCTAAAAGGGTAAAGAAGAAGAGCTGGTCGTTTCTTTTCGGGTCAGTCGGATCGGTATCAGATGGGTTAAGCCCGTCTTTGGTACGGCAAAGCCGTCTACATCGATTCTAAATCTCCAGTACACGACGCCTGCTGTTTTCTTACCAGACGGAACGTCAACGACTTAACGCTCTGGTCGGGTAACGAATACCAAACAATTACTGGCTCGCCAGCAACTCTTCTCGTGGGCCAACAGGTTATTGTGTGAAAATCTTCTGCCAGCGATTATGAAGAGTTTGACTATACCTCCGGACAAAACGCCGCTCTCCCACTGATAAACTGTTTGACAACACTCGTGTGGCAGTCTGAAGCTGGTCTCTTCACGGTCAGCTGCTATGTTCACAGAAGAAGCAAATCGATCAGTATGGCGACTTGGGGCTGGTCCGTCTACATTCAGACGGACTGGGTAATTGTTGGTCTGAACGGGGCTTCGACAGAAACAGTGTTGACATAACTCGTTAGTGAACCAATGCCAGCATAAGCCTAATCATACCAATATCAATGGGCAAGGAAATTTTGGGCACAGTCTACACCCACTACTTTCAGGATACACGACTTGTCTCAAACGGACCAATGTGAGTTCCATGGTGTAAAGTTGAAAACGAATTGCTTTATTTGATTTAAAATTTAATGTCGTTTATAACAATGACTTTATCATATAGCCTGGATAATGTATTGCAGCAGGCCGGTGTTAATGCCAATAACGAAACTGGAACGCCATGCAATAACATCTCAGTCTCGTAGGAAGGAATATATTATACAGCCTAAAATGGTACATTGTTAGTTCTCAATTACTGGGCATCACAAAACAAGCTAATTTTAAAATCTTAAAATGTCTATGTTAGGGAATGAACCCAAGTGCCCGGCCTACGCGTCGCTGTAGACATCCATGGATGATCAATTGCAGGGCGGCGTCATTGCTGGCTCAGGCGGTTAAAGGGCATGCTTGATGTGGCAGCCAAGGCATTCACATGTGAAGCTTCGTGTTGTTTTCCAGTTCTAGGCTATTAACCACGGAAGGCTTAAATCTTTAGTCCAGCGTAAAACAACAATCACATGAAATAAATAAATCTATTACCCAGCCAATCCAAAAGCAAGACTATAGCCGTGCTCTGTACACCTTCTTAGTTCTTTGATTGTGCTAAACCTTGGGATTACTGACCCCGAACGTCCTTTTTGGTTGATGGCTGGGATACGAATATCTGTTTAGAAGCATAGATTTTAGTTATTGAAACCTGGACAACGAAGAGAGAGAAGAGAGGGCGATATTATCAACAGACGATCAGGAAGAAATAATGATGCCTCGGTTGGTCGGCTCAAAATTTAACTGATATATAGGAGGTTCGTACATAATACATGCCGATTGCTCGAGATTCCATGTCAATAGCTTAAAGGCAAAGACCACTCTCAAATGAAGTATACTGGATGAAAGACCAGGAAAATGGCTGGATTTACTTTTTTCTAGACTTTTTCTCACCAGGTAAAATTGTGTTAAAAGATCAAATTCTACAGTGGTCAGTTGTGAAGCAGAAGGTATCAAATACGACACGCGTATACTTTTTACCTAAAATAATTTGTTTTTAGGTGAAATTAGCTAATGTATTCGTAGATCTCCGTATGCATTTTGAATGATGAAATGCAACAGCCTAATGTCTGTTAAATAATAAAAACCATTGATGTCACTGGTTTCATTGTGGTCAGATTAGGCCGTCATAGAAAAAATATTTCAATGAATTTTATTAGGTCAAACAAATTGTAAAACAAATCAAAACTATTTTTCTAGAAAGTTTTAATGGTCTTTCTTCCTTTCGTTTCATGGTTATTTTCTTTGCTTTTAACGTCATCCATTTACTTAAGGTATCTTTAATATATATGACCGTATCTAAATTCAGATTTAAACGGAATGATAAAAATGGTCAGAAGCAACACTGTTCCATAGAACAGAAATAATAATTTTCCAAGTCAAAGTTCAACGAAATCTTCATAGAATTATTTATTAACACTACAATTTAATTTTAATACCATGCATTGTATTTAAATCCAGATTCTCAACAACATATTGCGGAAAAACAAAACACCGAAGCATACCAAGCGACAGTGCTTGCTTGTCAGAGGACAAAATGAATGCACATGCACGTGTGGACTAGTGTATTAAAAGGATTGAGGTGACACTGGCAAAATTAATAAGCGTTCGCCTTAGAAGATAGAAGGGAGAGCCGGGTTAAATTCTTCTCGACTAAACCTATAGGTAGATACTGTATATATTGGCGCTCGCCATAACGAAATCTACCAAGCACTGATCCCTTATCTGTATACATGGATTTCGTAGGGTTTCTTGTCTGGTGTCTGTGGCATGTTGTTCGAACGCGGCATGGTTACAGCGATTTTTGGCGTCAAGACCAGCTAAAAAATAACGTGGAAAGAGCGAACAAATTCTACAGGCAAGAAAACAAGCAAGGCAAAATCTATGGCAATTGATTCGCTTTGGAAACAGAATTCTAAAGTGGGGATTGCTTGCATATATGGAAATGTCAGAGTGACTGAAAAGCAGAATGGATGATCCTACGACCGGACGTAAGATCGGAGACTTCACGTTTCTATTACCACTTGATAGCCAGCTCATGAATCGATTACAACAGCATAAGCGGGGACACATCGACAAAAACATCATTGGGCATGGACATCCGTGTGAACTGTCAGTTTTCACTGAAGAGCATTTACCACGGTATTCCGCAGTTACATGATTTGTTGTCGGAATGCTTCTGAGAACACTGACCGAGCTTTCCTGCCATCAGCCAAGGTGTTGATCCATTGAAGAGCCTTCATGGAATCGGTTATATACTACCCATAAATAGAGGCGTTGTGGGGGGTAACAAAGGATGATCTTTAGACCTCGAACCTGACTAACACCATGGGCCATTCAAAAACAAGCTCTTAACACCTCCATTAAAGCCCAGCCTTTCTCATCTGCACTGGGGTACGTGTATGTACACGGAACAACTCGCACAAAAAAAGAGACGAATGCTATTAAAGGTTCACCACAGAGACGTACTGTATCTGAGTGCTTTGCTTTATTCTTGGGTAACAGGAGACAGGAAATCGGTGGAGGCACTATATTGCTAATGTGGTATTAGGCGTAGTGTTACTTGGTTCATTGCACGTTGACACTATGCGCAGTGTACATGGCTTTCAACATTAACAATACTATGGAACTATGCGTTGATACAAGTATTGACGTTAGTACCTAGTTTATAACATTTGGTTTGGAAGAAGGGGCGATGTAACATCTCCACACAGAAGTATAGTTTCGACCTCTTTGTACTCAAAGATCCGCCAGAGCTAAGGATTACATGACCAAAGGAAGGGTCATAGCTAAGGTTGCTATAGATAATGTTACGTAGAAGCGTATTGTTTACCTCGCTTTGAATAACTGACAGAGTTTCTTAGCTAATTCATTCATCTAGGTAAATGCTTTTCAGTGCCAAACTGAAAACAACACATTAAGCCTCCATGTCATTGCGACCAACTCAGATGTTTAAAGGTGGCCGTTTAAATATCAAAAGTGGACTTTTTGTAGGCATCATGGAGTAAGATAAATGGTCCTGTAAAATGCACTCAGGTTCACCGTAAAGGCTTGATCTATCATGGTTATGGGAATTCCTAACAGATTGTGGCCATGTGGTTATTAATTTCTACATTTATTGCCCAGGTAGGCCTATTACATCGACTGGACTGGAATCTGTTTTTAAGAGAAACACAAGAAGTGAAGCGAAATTCGATTAATATTTATGTGTTTTGGCGGATATCAATAGAACCGATATCAAATTTCAATGGTCAGGCCAAATGGGTAAGTGAATGGGAGAATATCACACGAAATGCAACCGGCTGGATTAATCCGTTCCTCACAACAGCTGGGTGCCATTATAACCTTTAATCTAGGCCTAATCGCGTGTCCTATTACTGCTCAATGTCCAGCCGGCAGCTAAAGCACTCCGTTTACCGTACCGGATATTGCGTTCCTGGTTCAAAGATTCCAATCTTAATCTACCATTCTGGCAATTGATACCTTAATTCAGGCAAGAGAGAACTTGTGTATTCACACAACATCCCAGATTACAATACATTGGTGACCACAGGTGAGTCGAATTGAAATATCTCTGGGCATCTAAGATCTGCGATAAACACAACTAAACCAGTTATTTGACAAGGGACCGTCGTGAGCAGCATTCGTAAGCAGATTACATCTTGGTGTCCATCTTCATATGTTGAAGGTAGAAATTGTGGATGACAAGTTGGCGACGTAAGGTGGAAGCTGCAATACAACTTGCTTCTCCTGGAACATACGAACAGCTCGATTTCAACCGTTCTAAATTTGTCAGCTTCAAAGGCAATGAGTTTTTTCGTTATCAAACAGTAAGATGTTTGACAAAAATAGAAACCAATTTCACGGGCTACACAGAAAATAGATTGGTAACAATAGCTTTCCCACATTGAGTCTCTAGCGGGTAGGTTAACAAACACTTTTCTAATGCAATACACTTCAAATGGCACACGTGCCATGTACTTCCTGTTTCATATGCGACACCAGCAATCTTGCCTAAGGAGGAAATAGCCGGTCCCTTGAACGCTTTCCGGTGTGCACTTTTGTTGGCAAAACTGGCGATGACGATGGTATACGACAAAAACCAGCAGTCACAAAGTGGTGGACGTATCAGAGGATGAGCTCATATATTTCCTTGATGACAACAGGGGTTACGAAATGGGGTCCAACTCAGGCAAACAGGAGGGTCAGAGCGACAGAATCATCTCAGGTGAATTCAGATGTTTGATGAAAACATAGGTCACAATATAGGGTCCGGCTCATTTTTATCTCAAAGTTGCAATGACAACCAGGGCAACAAAAGGGGTGTGTTACATTTCGCATCTGCAACAACACCGTGGCAATTTGCTACTACCATATTACATTTGTACAAACATACACTGAATGGTTCCACTAGTATATCTATATGCTAATGAAAATTGGATAGGATATATTTCTAGCTTTTTGTTCGTGCCTTCGCCGGCCGTATGTGGGAACCTTGGGTCTTGGGTTTCCCCTGGGCTCTGCCTGCTTACTTCCCCTTTAATTCTCCTGTAATCTGTAGACCTGCTGGAAAAGCAACCATTTCAACACAATGCGTTTGCTGCGGTCAACCTGACATTTTGAAGGTGCTGTAGAGATTCACTGGGGTTTAACAAACCTTACAAAGGCCGTTTTGTCTATTGAGAGGATGTCTACAGTTTCCCTTGGGAAAGCTGGGGATGGAGATGGGATGGAAACTCTGCCTTCAAGAGCCGTTGTGAAGTCTAAGAGGTTGTCCGATTCACCACGCGGGAAATGTGAAGTAGTTCTAGTGACCGCGCAGACAAGAGAAGTTACAAGTATACTTACTAGCATTCATGTCGTCACGTGTATGATCTTCATCGATCTCGTTCAAGCGTGTAGACACATAGTTTGATGGGATGAAAGCCTTGGTCAGGTAGTATCTGGGGGAGGGTGGGGGGGGGGGGGGTATGTTGAGTAATGTGCCTTGCACGCCAGAATACCAGTCTGTGGAATCGACTTACACGCAAGCCTAGCTATTCTTGCAATGCCATTATGATGCAAAAATGTTGGTATTACAAGAATAGAAGACACCATCGCCTCCCATAGAAAATCACTAACCTATTGTGAAATTCATCGATAGCTTTTCCATTCCCAAGCTGTCCACTCCAGAGACAACGAGGAGTCCATTAACGCATCGAAAAAACAACAACAAATATCTAACTTCAGGGGATGGAGAAGTAAGGCAGGTCAAATGAAAAGTTATTGATATAGGCGATATGGAGTAAAAATGTCTATGCCCTCGTTCCTTCTTATTGCTTAGATATACGTTTTCTTAAAAATCTTAAACAGTGTGACACATAGGCTTTCTTCTCTAGGTGCAGTGCTTTTGGCGAAATGCAAAGTTACTGAGTGGCTTGTTTCTCTGTAATGTTACCGTATTACATATACGTTTTCTTACAACGTTAAACAGTGTGGCGTACAGACTTGCTTATTCAGAAACAATAAAGTGTAATGAGAAGCTCAAGCTACTGAATGGGATGAAACTGGATAGTTTCTACGTTTGTACCCTTATTGCTTCTCATCGTTACCGTTTTACATTATTATGTTCACTGTAAATCCTATGATCTTTACTTAATATGATTAAAGAGGTACAGTATGGTGAGAAAAACCAGAGCAGCGACGACAGTGTGATAGACCTACAGTATACAGAGTAAAACCAGAGCAGCGACGACAGTGTGATAGACCTACAGCATAGAGAGGAAAACCAGAGCAGCGACGACAGTGTGATAGACCTACAGCATAGAGAGGAAAACCAGAGCAGCGACGACAGTGTGATAGACGTACAGTATACAGAATAAAACCAGAGCAGCGACGACAGTGTGATGGACGTACAGCATAGAGAGAAAAACACAGAAAAGCGACGACAGTGTGGTAGCTGGCAAATTCTCATACACACTGCCTTTTGTCAGTTTACCTCTGTCGATGTTTTATTCTAATTGTTCATGTAAATGCAGAAATAGTAGCAATTTACACATCCATCTCCCCCCCCCCCCCACCCCCAACACCCCACCCCGTACCTTGACTTAAGGAGAACGAGATAAAAAAAATGCAGTAATGTTAATTACAATTTATTAGACGTCACTGGTCTAGAAATACTCAAAATGCTGTGCTGTCATCAGATTTAATATACAATCGCTTTAAGACAGTGCAAAGGTACCTACTTAAATTTTAAACAGTGTGAGGCACAAAATTACGCATTTGGCTACAGTATACTTGATCAAGTAAAAAATCTATTGAGTTGATTTATTGATTTATTTCATTGTGTTTTAAGTCGAATTCAGCAAATATTTAATTTACGCGACAGCGGCCAGAAAAATATATTGGGAGGAAACCGTACAGAGGCGGGGGAACCCACAACCATCGGCAGGCTGCTGACAGACCGCTGTGCGTGAAGGATTAACCGAGTGCTTATGTCGAGAGTTGAAGGAGTACTTTTCTTCCAAAGAATGATAAAGGTATCGCTGTAGTTTGAGATTATTCAGCGACAGTGATAGTTTTAGGATATTGCAGTTGATATCAATAGATTGATAATGACGTTAATAACGCCGGAAAACGATTCTAAGTTTATTATTCATAAACAGGAAAGAAAGTATCAAAATTTGCTAGGCATGAATAGTCATTTCTTATTTACTTATTGATCTTTTTGTACGCCGCCGTTCTTAACTTCAGTTGAAATCTGCTCTAAACAAGCGGTCTAATTGCCTTATACTATTTCTTTATTTGATTGGTGTTTTACGCCGTACTCAAGAATATTTCACTTATGCGACAGCAGCCAGCATTATGGTGGGAAGAAACCGGCCAGAGCCTAGGGGAAACCCACGACCATCCTTACCACGTATGGCCGGAGGGGAATCCAGATTTAAAATCACAGCTACCACATTGGTGAGAGGCTTCTGGGTCATTGCTCCGTGCTGGCGTGTTAATCCTCTTAGCTACGGAATCCCTGCGTCGCCATATACGGTCAAGTAGGTCACACTTTGAAACATAAACAGTCAGGATGCCGGAAAGAGGTAGAATTGGCCAAGCGAATGCCCACGTAACTGAACCGCGCGTGCTTAATGGTCAAGCAGCACCACGTGACTCTATTTACGTTCCAAGCGCAAAACCGTGAAATCGCGTTTATTCAGATCATTATCTGAAGAGGTCACGTCCTTAAAAATCCTGCCCTCTTTATACATTAGGAGAAAACTCGTCTTTCCTCGAGCTAATCACTACACTTACGCTCTAAATAGCAAAATAATAATAGCATATCCGGCTCTTCAAAATAGGCCGCGTTCTTAGCAAAACTAATGAGAAATTAGTATCAAAATAAGGCGAAAAGCTAAATGGGACGAACACAGAAAATAATCTTTGGTTGTGTTACCACAAATGTTTCGCACAAAATAGACACTTTGCTTACAACCCTAAAATGAAATGACTACATGCATTATAACAAGTGAATTAAAGTCGAGCAACTAGTCGATTATGTCAGTTTGCTGTTTGGACTTGGAATCCAATGCTCCTGGAAAATTCAGAGTACTTCAGCCTACACACTACAAACTGAAGGCAATCCACTTGATACGTTCCGTGGATATGGTGGGCCTGAATTATCCCACAGGTTTTTGTCTGATCAACAGCTGTACATTTCCTGTATACATTTCCTAGCCTTAAAAGAAATGATCAGACGAGACCAAATATAAGAATAGAGACGTACAGATATATTTTTGTGATGTTTGGTCGTGAGATATCGTAATAACAAAAGACCTCTTATTTCTTCATTTGACTCTCATGAATGGACAGCGGTAACCATTGCATGGTCTGTTAGGTATCAGTACAGTACCTAGTGTGACAGCGTGGGCGTCATTTCTGGGTGGGTGTCCTTGACATACCATTCCAGTGAGCAGCACATAAAATAAATAAGTATTAAGATGAGTCTGTTACAAGGAAACCTTGTCCTGATGAATCAATGTTAATAACCTATGACAAGACCGCAACAGGAATAGCCTAACAGGGATATTACTTTTTCGGGAAAAAAAAAACGATCAAAGGCTTTCGTTTGCTTCTTTAAGAAAGTCATAGTTTCGTATGTGTGCTTGAGGTTTGGCGTCGTAATTACCTATTTTTCAGTCATATGTAGACTTCAAACCAAGAAATTCTCCAGATACCTGGGGAAAGGCAGTGGTTAATTCGAGTCTCCCTGAAGTTTAGTACTCCGTTTAAATGTTAAATAATTAAAACGATAAGATTATCAATAGTTTAATAGCAAAACACCCATACACATGTCAAACTGAATGTTGCCACATATTTGTAGTGTGCGAAGATATATGTGTGAAGATATATGTCACCATTTCCTCTGTAATTCAAACAGGAGCACGTCTTACGACGCTCTGGCAACACTAAAACGGGGGAATTTACTGTGGCAACGTATCTCATCACTGCGGTACTTGTTGTCATAAAATTTACAAGAGGCTGCAAGTTGTAACTGCTTTTTAAAGCTCGTGGTAGTTAGTTCTACGACGTGTGAATGTGAGTCTTGATTAAATAGCCTAAACGCGTGTTACGCTCGGCAAATTTTTCATGATCCGTTACATCAGATATCAACACATCCATGTCTTTTGTATTTCTCACATTTCAACGTTCCTTGTGCATGTGTCTCACTTGATCGCTAGTGAACAACAATACCTATGATTTGTGCATCCTTAAATCCACACTACATGCCAGAAAGACCACTTTTTTCCTTCCCAGCTTGCTGAATATATATATATATATATATATATATATATATATATATATATATATATATATATATATATATATATATATATATATATATATATATATGTATGTATATATCGACCAATAAAATTGCCAGGGGTAACATTAGACGGTAAGCAAATGCCTGTTGTGTGACTGAGACAGTGCTCTGTACATTAAGTCGGTTAAGACACTCAGTGACATTGCAAATCTATTCATTATCTTGTGATGGTATAAAAGCTATTGAAATCGACATACCAGCAATTTAGTATCAGTGGCGTGTGCGCATGCGAAGGAGCGAAATTGAAGGAGCGAAATTCGACCCAATGATCAACGCCACGGATATTTAGCATCTTAACGTCTTTACGCTTAGTTGAGAGGCCAAAAATTAAAAAAAAAAAGGTTTTGGTCGACAGGCGAATAATTCCAGGGACTGTAGTATTGTACTGTTTAAAACCCGGAAAAGCTTTCTGCTGCAAATATCTTCTCACAAATTTGACCCTGTTATTTTGTCATGTGGATCTAAATGCAATTTCCTTGACGAGGTGCAAAAACTAAAAAAAAGACACCAACTTAAATCAGACATGATTGCAATGCATCACTTGCGATGTTTTTAATGCACATTTTCTGAAAAGCAGTTTTGAGTCGGCACTTAGAGGGTTTATTAAAGTCGGAAGTGTTCTAGCTAGGTTCTCGGGGAAGCGCACGAGCTTTTTTTTTTACGTTTCACTGCTGTCAAATTCGATACGGAATGGAGGAAGGTTGGTGCGTGCTTTCCTGAGACTTGTTCATCTCTGACCTTTGAATCTTCACGGGCCTATCAGTTTAACAGCTCGGCAAAGTCCCGATAAAGTCACGCCTCAGTTTGATTGCCACAAGTCGACAGTTTTAGTGGTTATGACACTAACATCTCTAGGAATTAAGTTTCCAACGATCTCCGCCAACTCGAGTCATGATGATTCCCACCTACTGACACGTTCAGTACATTTTTTTGGTCAAAATCTAGCTGTGGTATTCTTTAATGGTGCCGAAATTCTGCGATTTTTTTGTAAAGAACAGGCTAATAATTAATGTGTTCAAATTGACAGAATCCTATCTTTCCTGAGTGATAAGAGAGTAAATTGTATTAGATATAATTTATAGAGACTGTAAAATGTATAAGTGGCGCTTGTGTGTTTCGCGATTTTACAAACACAACATCAATCATTAAATGGCACAGTACAGCATGTGCAATGAAGAAGAAAAAAACCCGCAAAGAACATATCTGACATTAGATATTCATTATATCAACCATCGCGTTATGTAACATTATCTGCTTTCTAAGAAGGGTACTACACCCACTTTTGTGAAAACATACATGTTTAAGGCACGTTCATTTGTACACGAAACACTTCATTTGCCACTCCAAAGTTTAACCTTTAGCTATACAGGCATATACATCTGTGCTCAATAAAACATTTAACACATGTGTAATGGAGTGAACTGGCTTGAGTTTCTAAGGCTAAATTGAGTCGCATAAAGCTATTCTGGAAGTAGTGATGTTTTAAGTATGTCATAAAACACCAAATTAGCTGAATATAACAAAAGATTGGAAATATTGTGTGTCCTGGATGTTCTATATATATTCTTACATCTTTGAAGTAAACAGGCACATTGAATTGAAGTTACAGAAGTGGTGCGGCTACAAATCAGTGAAACTTCAAAATCTTGACACATTCGGTTTTTTTTAGTTTTTCCATCACACACAAGTGTGACACTGTTTTAATAGATTTTAATTGCTTTTTTTATAAAGGAGAGATGTTCAAAGAGAGTTCAAAAAGATCAGAACTGAAAGCGAAAACGTATCCAACTTGTTTTGTTTAGCAAAGAATCATTTCCAAGATGACACGATTACTATAAAAAAAACTCTAAAAAAAACGCATTGACAGAAAAAAGTCTTCTCTTGAGAAAAATTGATTTGTGGGTTGCAAATTCAAAGTAAACACGATACGGGTCTGGGAAGATCCATATCGTTGCACAAGAATCTGTTCTGTACAATCCAAAACGAACTTCCCGATGTGACACGCTTGCCAGAATTCAATATCACCACTTCCAATAAATCATGCACTATCATATCCTTTTTGCTACTTCAGCTGGTAGAAGTGGACCCCGAATCATCGGTTCCTGTGAACCGTCTATGATATATCGCCTGTGCATTGTTATCATCAGCCGCTTTACCGTATTCGTCAATGTCGTCTCCACTTTGGGTTAAACTTTCCAGCTGACTGAACGGAAGGCGGTCCGTTTTCAGCCAGGAAAGAAAAAGGGGTCCATTTTTCAGAGTTCGTTTTCAATGCGAGGAACATTACGCTCGAAAAGCGAGAGAGAGAGAGAGAGAGAGAGGGATGCAGAAATGCTGTTGATTTCGATTCTTACTTATCTTTTAGAGGTACCAGGGTGGAAGCGGCACGTAGAGGGGGTTGGGGGGTGGGGGTGGTGGTGTGTGGTGTGTGGAGGGGATGCCGGCTATATATTACCTAGGGTATTTACTGTAATGTTTAGAATTATTAACTTGATTATTCATCTGTATGAATTCGATTTATTCAGTGCACTTTTTCGCGCTTCGGTAACCTGTGTATTACGTACAATTGTCATTATGTACAAGAAATATTGCATTGTGGAACACAATTTTGATGCACTAAAATAGAACCAATTTTTTAAAACCTCTTAAACGAAACACATATACCTTAATGTGTTTTCCCAGAGACAAAATTTGAATTTAACAAATATTTCCGGTGATTCTCACACGGTTTTTTTTTATTAGGTTTTATTTCTTAAAACTTGTTTAATGTCTTCCATAAGCATGAAATTATGGTAACGAATCCGTGCCTCCATGTAACAAAATCAGCTGTAAAACAATTGGGTTTTTTAAAATTTTTTCTAAAGAATATGTTATTCAAAGACATAAATAAGGATCGACAAACAGACAGAGCCTATTTAAATGTCCCTCAACATTTTGATTACTAATGTTTTTAATTAATATTGTTATATCCATATTATCCTTTAACTGAACGCGTTTTTTCTCAAGGGGGAATTCTGGGTAAGAAGTAGAGTAATTCTTGTCCAGTGACGTCTGATAAATTGCAACTAATCACTTTCTTTTTTGCATAATCCAGCTTAAGTCATGGTGCTAAGAGGCGTGTAATTTGTAACTACTTAACTACTTAAAATTACACGAACAGTTAGAATCGAATCCTATAACTGAGATAAAATGACAAGATGGTGTATTTCGATTGTTACGCGTGACGATTTCAGAACTACCACACTGTCGTTGCTGCTCTGGTTTTGCTATAATGTACCTCACATGTATATTAATAGAACTGACACTGGAGAGTTAACAAATATTTCAACCCAAGGAAAAGAAGAAGGTGTTTGTTCAGCTTTGATGTTTTTGGCACATGAAGCACATACCCTAGCAAGACAAAGTCAAAGCTATCCACAACAGCTACCGACAGTACTGAAAATGTCCAGTTCTTGAAGAACACAAATACAAGAGTATTTGAGACAGAGACTGGCAACTAAAGAGGAAGTTGTAACTTCCTCGCTTGGCGTTCAGCATGAAGGGGATAGTGCAACGACTGGTTGATCCGTATCAGTATAATGGCTCGGGCGGGGCGACTTACTTGCCTTCGGTAAGTCGTCTCAGTGAAGCAGCACTAGATAAAAGAGCGGTGTAAATCCCTCCTGCAACAAGGAGGGACATTACAAGTACGACGTTAAGCCCCAAGCACTCACTGATTCACTCAGAGAATGGCAAAAGAAAACACTTTCTCAATCTGGTGCGATGCAGGTGGGTAACTGGACCTGGGGACAAGAGGCCGGGTAGCTGTTTAGTGTGATGCATCAGTACGCTTGCGTTGAAGGGAACACACAAGGGATAAATATACAGCACATAGCCATTCAACTCTAAGCTACAGCTTTGACATGACTGCCTACAGTTTTCGTTTTTTAAAATTATGCTCAAGTCTTGATAAAGTTTAAAGATTAACTCAAAATGCAGAAAATGTGCAGAATTGTACACTAAAAAAGTAAATCCGTTAATTTTAACAGATAGTCTGTTGTCGGACTGATACTAGAATGTATTCTGTTATTATAACACAATATTCTGTCATATTCAACATAACATCCTTGTAGTCTAATAGAATCTTTCTGTTAACAGAATATGTGTGTTATAAATAACACAACAATATTCTGCAATACCAGAATACATTCTAGCATCACTCAAACAATAGATTTTCTGTTAAAATTAATAGATTAATTTTTGAGTGTGCGTGACTATGGAGGATTACAATGCCTTATACATGAATATACGCCAGGAACGTGGATTTGTTTGTCTATCAGTAAAAGAACATCCAGTTATATGCGCATTCAAAACAGCCATCTCACTTACTCCTTCAGCATGTGATAAGAAACCACCCAATAAACCACTTAGTTCGAGATGAGCTTCACTCTGATAAGTTAAGACGCTCAAGTCATCATGCCTCTACGCGACACATTTTCTGCTCGTTTGCAATTCATGCCAACTTCGTCACGCGTCCCAAGGCTGGAAGCCGAGGTAATGTGATCTCAATAGCTTCCATAGTTCCCATTAAACAGTGCAGTCTTAATGGAAAAAGATGAAAGAAAATGCCTCTGGCTAGAGAGAAGCATTAGCATGTAGCTACATGCAGAATGTGCATACAGATTGCCACTGTGTTCGCCGTGTACCTTAATTGTGGCTGTACACCAATGCCTCCCACATGGAACTTTGGCCCCACAGGGCATTCTGAGAAAGGGGTTTACGTGTTTTCACGTGGTGAGTATTAATACAATCCGCTTCGCAAGCCTGTTCGATCAAATGGGGCATTAGCTGCAGACAAGATTTACAATGTCTAAATACCTAAGTATGTACTACGTTAAGTACATATGCAGTCTAGGTTTATATTTGCTGTCAGAAACCAAAGTATTACGAACTGCATTGCCTTATATCATAAGATATAAAATCGGAAACTAAAGAATAAAAGGATTAACGCAGATAAGCAGTTTCAATCCATTCATCACACTATTAAACGGTCCGATCGCCCTGGTGGCCTAACGTGTTATAGCGTCTGCGTCGTAGCCAGGAGGCCTAGGGATCAAACCCCGGCCGGACTTTAAATATGGTACTGGCGCTCAGTACTGACGTTAGAGCAAGGAAACTAGACTGGTTGGACCCGGGGCCAGTGTAATGTGACTGGGTGGGGTGTCATGCCTGGTGTTTTCGGCATTATACTTCAGTGGCGGGAGCCCATTGACCACATGGACTCGCACTGTGGCAAGAACACACAAGCTTAACGTACACACACTTAACGAATTCCCGTTGACATATGGCCGAAAAATTGTAAAATATGGCGTAAAATCCAATGCCTGCAAGAATAGCAGACGCTTGAAATTTAAATTTAATAATTGACTTGATCGATAAAATTTAAGCCTGCCTTGGAATATTTCCACCTCAATTTTATTTCTCATTACTGTCAAATATCCCAGCGCCTTTTCTTTTGTCTCCTCCACACTGGCGCCATACAGATATCTGAGCCATGTACAAGACGAGATTTCATAGATATTCAGTTGAGATTCAGACGCACGGCTACAAGAACCTTACAACGTTCGAAATAGTATCTGAGCAAATTTTCTCCGTACTCTCGTGCAAATGTCGACCCTTCTCTCTTTTTCCTTTAAATTTCCTTTAAATCTGATAAAAAATCGGACATCTACATTCATTTCAGACCTACAACGTCGTCAATATGTTGTATATTTTCTAAATATTGTGAACGTTATAATTTATTCAGTCAAATAACTATGTATTGTAGAACTCTGGCTAATATATTACACATACTTGTAACATGGATATTGCTACATTCTAGCCAGACAACAGAGATTCGGCTTTGACAACACATTTTGTGGTCATGGTCAGAACAGAATACCTATTGGCGAAATCGAAAAGCGGGCGAGTTATGACATCACGTAAAACATCTGACATCCGCTGTAAGTGTAGCTAAATGTTTACATTGATATACTGTGTACAACAGTATCCGTAGAGGCCACGGCCAAGGGAATACAAAGAACAGCATGCTGATATGCAGTGCTGTCCAATATGGGAAGAATACGTATGAAGTAATGAGTGAAAGTTTAAATCTTTAAATCCTGCTCGTAATCTGGCTATAGATAGGCCACTGCTTTATGCTTTTAGCAGGTTTGTTGCGTTCCATTACTATTGATTTTGTTGAGGGTATTATAAGATACAGCAGTAAAGGCACTTTTATATAAATAGTTCGCGTGTCCTCTTAGAATGCTTCTACATTATGTTATGGCAGGGTGTCTTGTTTTGTGACATTAGCAAGTAAAATGCACACAGTGAAACACCCTATATAGTGATACAAATGTACTGTTGGATATATGTTTTACATCTACGTTTGTCAGTGACCTAGTGGTCAAACCGTCATGCTTTTCAATAGCTAGAACTCGAACACTGAATTGTCCTTTATGATTCTTAAAAGACCGAATATTCAATGCCTCTATCCATGATGTATTTTCGGACCCACTAAACAGATCTAGTTGCCAATTCACAAAATAATATTAGTTGGGTCTTAAATAACAGGTTGCAGGCTTGTCGTCCACAATTCAAAAAAAGAAAACCCCTCTATTAAAAACATTGTCTACGTTAGCGCGGCTTCATCTGCACGAAACTGGCTTCGTAGAAGAGGTCAAGGAGTTCCAGTAAACCGAGGCTGTAAAAGTGTTCAGTAAATACGAGGAAGGCGTTTTATCAACCAATGACTGTCTAGTTCTTTCAACGCCCCTATATTGGCCCTATTTGTCACCAAGCGTGGTCGGCGTAGAGCTGGACTCGGCTCAGGATTCGCCCACCAAATGCCGAAGAAAACAACCTCCTCCATTATCCAATCATTAGAACGCCGCGACATATCCGCAAAGGCCCGGATGAATTTCGATAACGGCGAAAGAACAGGAAAAAAAAAAGAAAAAAAGCAGCTCGAGGTTGTAATTAAAACGAAAATAGTCCCCGGCTCAGCCATGTGAGGTAACGTTTTCCTTAAAGGGTAAATGCAGAACAGATAAAAAACACCAAGGGACGTTTAGTTGAAGATCGCAAATACATGTTTAGTGGAGGAGACACAGGATCAAGAAATATGAGTACAAACAAGACAAAATGACAAATGAGACCTTGCTACCCCCCCCCCCCCCCCGCCCCACCAAAAAAAAAGCAAACAAAAAGACAACATGACTCTCACTAGCTTGTGTCAAACTAGCATCCAACTGAAGTACTTCTAGTTATTTATACGTAGTATAGATTTGGCCACGCCAACTACAAACCTTTGTTTCAAATTTAACTAAACCATGTAGACTTTCAGGTCTCAGGAAAGAAATACGGAACAATAAAAACTGGTGCTCTTTATTATCGATTTAGTCATCCAAAATCGTTGGATGTATTTTCCAAGAACTCTGTCTCAGGGTCTGTTTCCAGGAATTCTTGTAAATCTTTGAGGGCTTTAAGACTGACATATCGACCTTTTTTCCAAATGTGTAGGTTTTAGTGCTAGCAGATTGTAAATACAGTCTGATTAGGTGACTAATCGACTTAGGATTTGCCTCAGGAGATATCAACTTGGTTATCTTCTTACCAGTGATTAGTTGCGTCTTTCAGACACCATTGGAAACTGTCTCCGGCTTGATTTGTCTAAATCCGTTCTAGCTTCATACTTAGTATAAATTCTTAGTTCCTTGTTTTTTGCTAAACATTGTTTTAGACATCGGTCTGTTAATGTTTTTGCGTGGAAAATTTTAAGGCAACACAACATTTTGAGTATTTCTAGAACAGCGACGTCTTATAAATTACATTTAACATCATGGTGTAATGGAACATGTAATTTGCTACTGTACAGACATTAATAGCTAGAGGAAAATCCATAAATGAGATAAAGTGACAAAAGGCAGTATTTCTCCGGTTACGTGTGACCATTTGCCAACTTTTATACTGCCGTCATCACTCGGTTTTACTCTCTATGCTGCCATTTTGTTTATTATGTTGCGATTGTTAATCTGGGACGTCTGTTATTTGTGATAGCTGGTACGACTATCTGTTCGGCGCCTAGATTTGAAAAAAAAATTTCGACCTTATGCGGATGAAACGCAGTTAAAATCATTTGGGTATCCTCTCCCTTTCACAGAAGCGCGTATAAGGCGTTCCTTCCTCATTTTTTATTTTAAAAACTTTTTTAATTCAAAGGAGGTTTGTGCGTAACTATGCTTTGAAATTTGTCTTGCGATTACCGACAAGGAACATCCAGTATAGTTGTCAATTGGTACAGGAGTGTCCTAAACCATGTATTAAAATATTGATATTCTTTTTATTTACATTGGAGAAGAATGAAAGAAATGTATGTGATATACAACGTAAGTGATGTAGACTTTCTCATAATTGTTCTCTGGTTTTTACCATTCTGGCGTGCGTCGAGATGCAACTTGTACTGGCATGGCGACAATGAGTACACATGTACCGGTAAGCTTTCAACGCCTCCTAGCGGCTCCTAGCAGGCTAATTTCAGGCTTCCAGATCATTAACTGAGGCCACGGTGAAAGTCTTGTTTATTACTGTCAGTAAGATGTCTCGTGACCTCATTAGGCAACAATTTACACACACTCCGCAGTCTTGTCTACGTTACTTCTTACAAAGGTGAACATCGAACAGCCACATTGGGATCGCGAACAATACGATTTAGTCTGAGACACCTCTCAGAAACGACAGACGGACGGTAACACCGGGACGCAACTGACCCACCGACCAATACTATTTGGACTGATTTACACGCTGTTTGGCAAACAGATGAGACGTATAATAACCACACTGAGTTCACAGGCATCGATAATTTTCGAACATCTTTACACGAAGTTTGACAATAACATGCCTTGGTAATAGACCAGCGGGAGATGACGGGCATTTCCAAACAACCCACACGGTTCAGGCTTACTGAATTGCTGAATTACTGCTTCGGTTACCGCTGGAGTTTCTAGAGATCTGCCGCCGTCCAAGTAACACCATTACCGCACCAATGACAACGAATCTTTTCTTTTCTTAATAGCTTTTGTGCAGAAAACACATACTATAAGGGCTACCGTACACAAATTCAGAAAAAGAAATTAGACATGGGACCGGTTTCAGAAAGGTTACTTAGTGTTAAGTTGCCCTTAGCTAAGTGGACTTCATATCTCTACAACATACGTTATCATGATAGTTAAGGGCTTACTTAGCTAAGTGAGCTTCATGAAACCGGCCCATAAACTGATAGCGATTAATAAATGTACTATTGACTACGAACGTGATATGCTATTTCTGATTTCTGGGTATATAGATTTTGTGGTACGAAAGAGGATTATGACGATACTTACTGTAATCAAAACACATTGTAGAATTACAACATAGCTTGCTACTTTAGAAAGACAAAGTGAGTCAGTTTTGTCAATCATGTTCGTAAACCATGTCAGTTTGTCCTCGGTGTGTTTTCTGATTACAGTAACAGCTTGCAAAGCAAGGACCACTATATAAGTTAATGTTTGTACCGTAAATCTTGATTTCGCGAATATCGACAAGAATCCCAAACCACACAAGTGACATTACGCACAACGATACGTACAAAATTCAAATCAAGAAGTTTTCTTTCTCTTTCAAGAAAAGATAAGAGAATGACTTGATTGCTGGAACAGTTCACGACCGTGACACGTTCAGTCGTGCACGTTACATTTCTAAACGACGTGACTATTTCTGAAGGCTTACTTTGAAACTACTCTCCTAGCCACAGATCTTGCTACCGAAAGTTTCTACCGGATTTCACTAACAATGGAGATCATTAATCCACGGAAGGAGCTCCAAAACGAGGCGGAATCTCTGAAAATCGGAGGAGCCCAGTTCTGTTGTAACCCGAGTGCAAGAACAAGAACCGTCACTATAGGACCTTGTCATGCAATATCACCGCGGATGCCCACAGGCAGAATTCATTCCCGTTTTAATTCGCAGCCATCCAACCTCATAAAACAGGGTCAAATATTTAAGAAATTCGATAGGAATCAACTAGCTCGGAAAAATGTGCTCATGGTTTTAGCGAGCTCTATTGGGAGATGTAAAAAATGGCCACTCGAAGCTTCCTGTATTGCTTTGCCTTCGGGGAACAGCCTAAGATTCTCCAGGCAACGAATAGGCTATTTTCACTGGCTTGGCTCTGACGTTTCACCTATAGTTCCTCGCGATTTATTGACTATGCTGTGCCAGCCTCGTTTTTGGTGGGTTTCAACCAACGCACTGGTTTACTGCTTGATTTTGGTATGAAGTACTGAAGTGCAAATACGTATTGTGTTTCTCCAGTGTGTTTGTGTAGCTCGCAGGGCCTGCGCTGCTCAGTCGCTTAACGCGCTAGCATAGCGTAGCGTTTTCACCCAGGAGCTTCTCACCAGTGCGGTCGCTGTGAGTTCAAGTCCAGCTCACCTTCCTCTCCGGCTTTACGTGAGAAGGTCTGCAGCAACCTGCGGATGGTGGTCGGTTTCTCCGTGTTCTGCCTCCCCTCCCACCATAATGCTGGCCGCCGTCGTATAAGTGAAATATTCTTGAGTACGGCGTAAAACATCAATCAAATAAATAAATAAATTGTGTAGCTCGCGATGTCAAAAAAAATGTGTACTAGAGGTTTGACTACACATTAAAAGTGCATTTGAGAGCAAGATCTGTTTTATCTGGAAAAAAACACCGAACTTTGGCAAGTTAATCATAATCTTCCCCATGTGTGGTGTGCAGATATCCACAGACTGGTAAAAGAGAGGTTTTATTTCACAAGGAATGCTATATTGCGCAAACGTTGGAGAATCTACAAATGGTGTAAACAAGACAGTGTTGATCAGAACGGCGATTCGTATGCTTGGAAATGGATTCATCAACTGATGGAAATGATGGATTGCGAGATATATTTAAATCAGTAGTTCCGCGCGTGGTGAATTACACAGTAGGTGATATAATTCGGCTGTGGCTTTGCATATGCCTACTAGGTAAGCCTACACAACAGACTCGTTTTGCTCCAGATCTTAAAATCCACAGAGCTTGTCCGATGAGAGTGCTTCGGCTATATTAATAATACATACATGCATTGTGGAGATTTTGCTTAAAATCGATTGAGTCATCAGGTACACAATACGATGATGAATGAGGGCCGGGCTACATAACAATTGGAGCAGAATTCAATGTTTAATAAAACAATGAGAACGATAGCTGGCGACAAAGTTGTAATTATGAATATTCATCAGGGACGGGATAATAATTTTACGGCCATTGCTTATCAATCGAGAAAGCTGTGACGTAACAACTGACCCAATCTCCAAGTTACAACGCTGGGCGAATTTCAAACAGGCTTAATCATAGATGGTTCGATGCCCCTTCCTGTCTTAACAAGACAGCCGTGGTGTGAGGGACAACACACGCTCGATGGGGGAAATCGCCAGCTTCATTATGTTTGACCGAAACATGACCGGCACAATTATCACCAGACGAGAGTTTCCTGAAATTCTAAGCTCATTGTAGCAAAAGGGGTTGTTAATTTAATGTACCAATAAAAGTGATCTTTGCCGAGCCTGTCGAGTGGAGGGGTTGGGGAGCATGTCGGATAAGGGGGTTGAGTTGGTGTGGGGGGAAAAAGTTGGCCGGGATAAAAATTATTGCCATAGAAACACATAAGAAGCTAACTTATTGGAACTCTAGTGCATGTGCACCATTCCGACATTCTTTGCAAATACTTCCTTCGTGATTTACGTCCGTCGCTGAATAACGTTATGTACATTTGGTCTGTCTGCCTTGTTCACAACGTGTCACAGAGATCAAACATTTTCCGGTATAATAGAGTGAGTAAGTGATTATGGTTTAACGTAGTACTTAATTTTTCAGCCCTATGACGAAGACGAAGCCCTTAGAGTGTATGCACGCAAAATGTGCCTCCTTGTTGCAGGACGGAGTTATGCCGATCTTTTATGCAGTGTTGCTTCATTGAGATGACTTATCCATCATTAGCCGCCAAATCCCAGCAATTATACTGATACGGGTCAACCAGTGATCCCCTTCATGCTGAACGCCAAACAAGATATCTCTTTTAAGGTATTAGGTGTGACCTTACACAGGATTGACCCTAGATCTACCTTCCCCGAAGTGGACGCTCTACCAGCTCAGCCACGGGGGCCGGTTGATATATTATGTATTACATTGGTACTCAAGGAAAACGTATTCAAATCTATCCCTGGACATTCAGAGCATGGAAATTTAAGTGGATAGCAATACCGTACTGTAATCTAACTAGATAGCAATAGCGTATTGAAATCTAACTTGACAGTAATAGCGTATTAAAATATAACTGACTGATTTAACGTATTCAAATCTAACTTTAACGGTAATAGCCTATTGAAATCTAACTTGACAGTACTAGCGTACTGAAATCTAACTTGACAGTAATAGCGTATTGAAATCTAACTTGACAGTAATAGCGCACTGAAATCTAACTTGACAGTACTAGCGTATTGAAATCTAACTTGACAGTAGTAACGTACTAAAATCTAACTTGACATTACTAGCGTATTGAAATCTAACTTGACGGTAATAACGTATTGAAATCTAACTTGACAGCAGTAACGTACTGAAATCTAACTTGACAGTAGTAACGTACTGGAATCTAACTTGACAGTACTAGCGTACTGAAATCTAACTTGACAGTACTAGCGTACTAAAATCTAACTTGACAGTAATAGCGTATTGAAATCTAACTTGACAGTAGTAACGTAGTGGAATCTAACTTGACAGTACTAGCGTACTGAAATCTAACTTGACAGTACTAGCGTTCTGAAATCTAACTTGACAGTAATAGCGTATTGACATCTAACTTGACAGTAGTAACGTACTGGAATGTAACTGGACAGTGATAACATGTTGGAATCTATCTCGACATTGTTTCATTGCATCAAATCAGATAGACATGCCCAATAATGATTATCCACTAAAAATAACCTGGTAGCGTATGTACAGCTCCAGAAGGTCTGGTTTCGCTACTTGCTTGGCCTGTATTGTTCTGGTACAAGGTCAAGGCTGTTACAGTGTAGCACCATGGAATTATTCTCCCGGGTTATTATGGTATTCGTTGATATTCCATGCTGGGGAATACTACAATTAATTAGGCACCTTGAGTTCGTTTCCGGGCTAATTCCAACGGAGTATTCATAACAGTGTTAGGCCAATTAGAAGCATACGCTTTATTTATTAAGCATAGTCCAAGGAGGGTTCAAATCGCACAGATGACGTATGTATTTTTAGTTTACCCGCACCTTGGAAGCTTTCCTGGGTTATTTGTGAAATGACATACATGTACAAGTTGTGTGACAAATGTTTTTTTTTTTCTTCTGAAATATAGCTGGGAAACAACTTAATTTTACTCTGCATTATCTTTGTCAAGGGCTAGGTCTTATTCTCGGCTCTGCATAGAAGAACTGGACAAAGACGTCCAGCATTTAGCAGATACTGAAGTCATCGTGTAGAACGGGATCGCTTTCAATATACGGAGACAAACAAAAGAGTCATCGGGAACGGTACGGCGATCAGATTTCTGCGCTAGCTATTTACGGCTTAACAATAAAACAAACGCATCACCAAATTTCCACCATTTGTCTCGGAACAGTGCAGTTTCTCTCGTGAGTGGAGACATTAGGGAAAGAGCTCCCCATGGAAACCGTAATACTGTCAACAGATCTCGCCCCGATATTTGGCTGACCTTTTCTAAAACACCTGGGACTTCTTCGTCTCTTAAGTACCAATCAATCAATCCTTCGATGGGACAGCGCGGGGTTAGATTTCACCTCGGCCGAAAGAACACTAGGGTCTATATATAGTCACAGGACATGTAACGTCGGACAATGCTTTGTTATTATTGTTGTTGTTTTGAGTAATGTATCTAAGCACATAAATACAAATTTCGGTTATTTTGTTTTGTTTTTTCGTATTAGCGCGATGCATTCAAAAAAAGTTTTTATTTGAAAGGATTATTTTTCGCAGGAAACCGGACAAACGGAACAAAGTTTCCAGTAAGTCCACAGAAAAGAGTAATTTCACAGCATCGACGACAGCGTTATAGTTGGCAAATGATCACACGTGAACCACGCAAATATAGCCGACAGGTAGTAGGTCAGAGTAAAGTCCTCTCCGATCAAGTTGTAATTTACTCGTTGTACACGATACCTACTGAAACTACTTGAGGTTGTTGTAGTGTCAGGAGTGATGACATTTCCATGTGTGCAGATTTACTGGTTAAAAGCGGCAGTATTCACAGATGTTTTTGTGAAATAGTCCTACAGTGATAAATGGGATATCGAGGTGTCGCTACAAACACTGCACGTTCTGCAGGGATCCCAAGCTGCACTCAAGCAAGCCAGTTTGTTGTTCAATACTGTAGGGTGTGCTGAGTGGATTTTCTACCGTGATGAGTTTATATTATGCCTAAACCACCTAGGCAGAAAAAGAGGAAGGAAATCTCTTCTCAGAGTAGTTTTGATGAACCGATATCTCCAACAGCTGCAATGGAACTACCTGTGGCAGCTCACAAACCTGTGTCATTCATGCAGGAGCAGCTCGGCATGATCATGAGTAAGCTGGAGCATATTGTGACAGGTCAGAAACTGTTAGAAAATCTGAATAACAAGGAGACTAAAATTGTGACTCACTTGACTACATTCATTGAACAGCAAGAATCTAAAATATTTAATTTTGAGAAAGAAAATAATTTGTTACAGGAAGACGTGATGGAAATTTCTTATCAACTTGAGAAAAGTCAGAACGAGATCGAGAGTCTGACCATTGGACTAAATGCTGTCGATTCTATATTCGGGAGCTGTATGGGCGGATGGAGAGCATTCGAGTGTTTGGGGTTGAGGGAGACAGCCCGACAGGGACTACTGATGACTGTGTTGATAAAATCATAGACATATTAAACAAGCTACAAATTAATGATATCACAAAGTCCTGTGATATCAGCATTGTGCACAGACTTTGCCCTACTGGTTCTATAACTCCATCTAACCCAAGAGATGTTATTGTCAAGTTTGTGTCGAGAAAAACTAAAAACGAGTGCATACGCATATGAAGAGCTTTCAAAGGAACTTCTATTGTGCTAAAGAAAGATCTGACTCAACGTAACCAGTTATTACTGAGGGCCTGTGTAAATAACCATAATATAAGCTCGGCATCGTCACGGAATGGAAACATCTATGTCAAGACCCTGAACGATCAAGTCAAACAATTCTGTGCTTTGTCTGAACTGCATGATTTCGCGAGTGGTATACCCCCCTCTCCGAAATCCCATGGCTCTGCTACACCTCACTTCAATAATACGCCTACATAACTGCGACGATATAGTCAATAGGAGGTGTGACATGCTATCCAGTAATTGCATATAGTACAACCCAGACCTCTCTGAATCAACCACTATCTCGTAAATTCTATGCGTTTAGTCTTCTCTCATGTTTACAAAATAACCGGTCAAGGAGATGACAGAGAGTGGACACTAACTGAACTGATTATTATGGCCGAAGACATTTAGACACTGACCAAAGCCCTGGTCAATGTACACTTCTATTCCATTATGCGTCTAAATGAAATATATCTTATTCTACATCAATGAAATATCTGAATGCCGCCATTTAACAACTTGAACTGTTCTACCTCAATGAAATATGTACTACCTTATCTAGATGAAATACTTGAATCCTGTCATTTAGCAACCTGAACTGTTCTACCTAAAGGAAATATGTGCTACTCTACCTAAATGAAATATCTGAATCCTGTCATTTAGCAACCTGAACTGTTCTACCTAAAGGAAATATGTGCTACTCTACCTAAATGAAATACCTGAATCCTGTCATTTAGCAACCTGAACTGTTCTACCTAAAGGAAATATGTTCTACACTACCTAAATGAAATACCTGAATCCTGTCATTTATCAGTTTGAACTGTTCTGCCTAAATGTAATATGTACTACTCTACCTAAATAGAATAAGTACTATTCTAATTCAATAAAATATCTGAATCCTGTCATTTACAGGGGCCCCGTGGCTCAGTCGTTTAACGCGCTAGTGAAGCGTAATGACCCAGAAGCCTCTCACCAATGCGGTGGCTATGAGTTCAAGTCCAGCTCATGCTGGCTTCCTCTCCGGCCGTGTGTGTGGGCAGGTCTGCCAGCAACCTGCGGATGGTCGTGGGTTTTCCACGGGCTCTGCCTGGTTTCCTCCCACCTTAATACTGGCCGCCGTCGTATAAGTGAAATATCTTGAGTACGGCGTAAAACACCAATCAGATCAATCAATAAATAAATAAATAAACCTGTCACCTACCTAAATGAAATAAGCATTATTTACTGCACCCCTTAATATTTTTCGCTACTTCCCTACAGCCGAAGCAGTCTAACATATACAGTATATAAGTATCATTCGTCGAGGTAAACTCGATAGATCGCACAAACGTTTTTCTCTTGCTGGTTTTTTTTTTTTTTTTTAGTTTATTTATTTATTCATTTTTTTGAGTATCTTGTTGTCTTTCGTGTGCGCATGGTATAAATAGGCCTATGTCTGTATGGATATATGTGTGTATGAATGTGAAATATCTTACTGGAATGACATTAGTTCTCACCAATCCAGTTATTTCGCATCCAGTGCTTTCAACACTGAAACACTTCTACAAAACTCTAATAACCATCCCTCCTTCTTTCACATGAATGCCAGCAGCATTAAAAGCATTTCACGGAAATATTTGGTGTCTTACACAACCTAAACTATTCATTTTCAGTCCTAGGTTTTTCCGAATGTTGGCTTACCCTATCTACATCAACTCTTTACGAATTGCCCGGCTAAAAATGCTTTTCTTCGATGCGCTCAGAAAGGAGGGGTGGTGGACTAGCTTTATATATTAGGAACACCATAGAGTCATGCACGGTAAGGAAAGACATAAGTTTTTTTTAAAAAGATGATGGCAGCTGTAAGACTCAATTCGTGGAAATTGAACTTTCTGACAAGGTCTGCCTCATTGGAATCGTGTATCGCCCTCCTGGTAAGGATATAGCTGAATTTAATGCCCATCTATTATCAATCGTACAAATCTGCCAAAGAGAAAAGAAAAATGCCTTTCATGGGCGACTTCAACATTAATCTTCTTAAAACTGATCACCATCAACTGTCTAAAAATTTCCAATCATGACCTCACACTTTTTCTTTCCTCAAATAACCAAGCCGACAATGGTCCAATCCCGCTCTGCCATTTTAATCGACAATATTTTTACTAATTTTCACACTGATCACTTTCTTTCTGGCATTCCCCTAACTGACATCACCGATCATTTCCCCATATTCCATATTCTAAAAGTCAAATATAAACAAAACCATACGTACATGAAACAAGCTTTCGCATATTCTTCATTGCTAACAAAGACGCATTTTCCCGGCAAATTCAAAATGTAAACTGGGATCAAGAAACTACTGATGTAAACATGTCAATGGATGTATTCTTTGAAAAGTTTAGTTCACTGTATAATGAATGTTCCCCATCAACTACGATCAGCGTAAACAAAAAATAATCAAACCGTGGGTAACCAAAAGCATCCTGATATCGATCAATGAGAAAAATAGACTCTACCGCCAGCAGCTAATAAATAAAACTGATCGGACGCGAAAACAATATAGAATGTACAGAAATCTGCTCAATTCCACTTTTCGCGTGGCAAGAAAAAATATTTTGAAAATAAGTTTAACAAGTATAACAATAACATCAACAACACGTGGAAAACATTGAACGAATTAATGAGCAGGAAAAACAAGGAACACTTACCCTCGTGTTTTGAAATTGATGGGCGTAAGTCAAGAGATAAAACTGAAATAGCTAAGGGTTTCAACGAATATTTTAGCTCTTTGGTTTCAAATCTTGAGTCTAATATACCTTCAGTGGAGAAAATCTTTTCAGATTATCTCGGAAATCCCAATGACAATATTTTTTCTTTTCTATAGATTTCACCAACACACATCTTTAATGCCCTAACATCCTTGAAATCTAATGCTGCTACTGGGCTATCCATATGTCCATTGTGAAACATTTTTTTGACTATATATCGGCTCCTCTAGCCCACATTATTAATCTGTCGTTCTTATCAGGCGTCGTCCCCGATAATCTAAAAAAAGCAAAAGTTTTCCCGGTTTACAAAGCTGGTAGACATGACCTATTAGAAAACTGTAGACTAACATGACAAACTTATAACCGCTAGGGAGAACAAGCGTTATACTGTGGCTACCTTCCTTGGTGTATCAAGAGCTTTTGACACTGTCAGTCATGACATTCTTCTTTCAAAACTAGATCACTATGGCTTTCGGGACCTGTCAAATGACTGAGTGGGTAGCTATCTGTCAAACCCTACACAATGTACATCCTTCAGCAATGTATTGTCTGAATCCACAGACGTTACATGTGGTGTGCCTCAGGGATCGATTCTGGGACCAATCCTATTCCTATTATATATAAATGACATATCGAAAGTAACAGACGTCCTTAATATGGCACTCTTTGCAGACGATACTAGCTCAACTTATTCCTGTGAAAATGTCGATGTGGCTATCACGACCTCATCTTACGAGATAGTAAAGCTGAACACTTGGTTCTGTACAACCCACCTTTCACTAAATGTTAACAAAACAAAATATATGTTAATTTCGCCCGCGAGTAAACACAGACCACAAATTACTGTTCCCTTGACTCTTTCTGGGACAGATGTTAAACGAGTCAGGGAGTTCAAATTTCTTGGCTTTATGTTTAAAGAAAGGCTAAATTGGACATCACACATAGACTGTATACGTAAAAAGGTCTCGAGGAATCTAGGTATATTAAACGGCATTAAGGACTCCGTGAATAAAAAAAACACTTTTTATCCTTTATTATTTTTTGATCTACCCTTATTTTTCATACGGGAATATTTTGTGGGCAAACACGTATAAGTCTCCCTTGCAACCTCTGCAAATGTTGCAAAAACGCGCTATTCGAATTGTGACTATGTCTAGGCCTCTGGAACACACAAAGCCACTTTTTTGTATTCTTAAAATCTGCCCTTATCTGAGTTGAACATTTTTTATACTAATATGATATTGCATAAATTTTTTTATCACCCCGAAGTATTACCAGCTAGCTTTAATAATTACATTATTAAAAACATTGACGTACGTTACTTTGGCATAACACATCGGCCATTAGATCTGTATCGAACCCCTTTTAAAAGTAATCTGTCCTATCGTTCATTTAAAGTAGCAGGCCCTCGGGAACGGAACAAACTCTCTTAATAATTACGCCATATTCAGTCAATTTCCTTATTCAAATCTAAACTGAAATCGTGTATTCTGCAGCACTTATTCTCCATTTAGTCTAACACACAATAATATACTTGATAGTTGTTACTATAAGCACCTGTGTATATTATTTATTTATTTACTTTTTTCACAGGAACAGATAATCACGATGTTTATGATCACCATAGTTCACATGCCTGTATTATATACAAATTGTATGTTAATGGAATAGGGCAAGCTCCATGGAGCTTTATTCCCGTCAGTATGTATCTGTATTATTATATGAACCTTATGTTTTGTATATTATATTAGTGAATAAACAGACAAACGTAACCAGTGAAATCCGGCATCCTATCAGTTTACCTCTGTTACAGTTCTATTCTGTTCATATATTATTCTATAAATACGACAAACCTGCTGACTCAATCTAAGACAGATAGCGGATGTTCCAGAATGTGTAACATTAAATTAGCGATCAAATCAGGTCAGCCGCAGTTCAGTTAGACGTCAGTTCGAAGACAACGTACCTGGCAAGAGATCCAGATCCCAATCAATGAGTAAAAAACAGACCTACATGTATATGTATGGATATCACTGTACCGATATATC
This sequence comes from Liolophura sinensis, assembly GCF_032854445.1. Taxonomy (NCBI): domain Eukaryota; kingdom Metazoa; phylum Mollusca; class Polyplacophora; order Chitonida; family Chitonidae; genus Liolophura; species Liolophura sinensis. Next base: position 7,160,559 of record NC_088306.1, on the reverse strand, counting down.
CATCTGATAGTAACGAATTTGGTCTCGCTACTGTGATATTTTTGATTACGTTTCATGATTCGTTGCGAATATATTTGGCGCCTTTCAGAAGTATTGAATCTATAAGCAATACAAGAGTGCTTCAAATCACAAATGATTTATTTATTTCATTAGTAATTTACGCCGTGCGGAAGAATATTTCACTTATACATGGCGGAAATCATATTTCAGGGCCGGTGAACTTTCTCAAAGTAGGAGTTTCGACGTGGAACATTGAAAGACCATTCATGGTTTACGTGTGGTATACGAATGTCACTCGTTGCACACGTACGTTTAGTTTAATGACGAGTGACATATGACACTTAGGTTTTGTTTAATAATGAATGACATAGGACACTTAGGTTTAGGTTAATGACGGTAACATAGGACAATTGGATTTAGTTTAATAGGGAGTGACAAAGGACACTTATGTTCAGTTTGATGGGGAGTGGCGTTTTGCCGCCATCGCCCCGTCTCAGGAAGACATAGTTGATAGGAAACCGCGTGACAAATCAGGCCTCTCCTGTAACTGATACCCACCAGTCGTGTCACGTCTAACTCTTAACAGCAATCGTCCATAGAAACAGTAAATAATTAATGTACTTCCACGGAAACCGGATCGGGTATCACCTCACGTCAATTATTCTCGTCAGTTTAATTAGCGATGTTATATAAACATTTTCAACACAATTAATGTGGCCAGCAGGTGTCACTTCTTGCCTCGTGAATAAATAATAATGGAATCCCTCGGCATAGGATGTGGAATGAAAAGAGATCCACAGTAGTGACTGTGTGTCCTGTAATAACCCAGGGTACACGCTGGGGAGCTTTGTTAATGGGAACTGTGTAGCTATCATTAAAGAAAGATTCGTCGGTAGTGACAACAAGTAGTAAATAATATTTCTCTTCCAATCCGATCGCTCGGTGTTTATAAGACGGCATCTTTTTGGGTAGCTCCAATGGCAAGTCCACTCAAAATTCACATCTCCCTCTTAAATACAAATACAGTGTACTACGCAACTAAAAGAAATTTAATGATCACATTTACGCTTGATTTTTGTGCTTTCAAAAGGTCCTTCTGCTTTTAATACTACATGCACCCCACTATGCTTGGCAACAACAGAAAAATACATAGGCCACTGTCATTTTCACCCCAAGGCCAGAATTGGCCTATTCCTTTTCTCTGCCAATTTTTTGTTGAGTAGTCTGTTTCTCATTGAAGCAGAACTAGATAAAAGAGCGGAGGAAATCCGTCCTGCAACATTACACATTACATGCATTCTAAGGATTCCTTCGTCGTCATATGACTGAAAAATGGTAAAATACGACGTTAAATCTCTTACAACTGTGCTGATGACAGAAGGGCTGTTTAGTGCATTGTATGGTATATTTTGAAGCTGTAAACATAACGGGACACAAGATATAACTCTTGTCTCCCTTCCAATGCGGAGACAACTCTACCAGTGTAGTGCACTTCTGTGATGGTGAATCACATACTAGATTCATACCTAAGAACTTAACAACAGTAATTTTGGCCTTTTAGTGTGAGACGAACAGGCCAATGTCACTGGGTAGGGCGTCGTGTCAGTTGTCTTCGACATGGCGTTCCATTGGGGAAACACTATATACATATATATGTATCGGCACTGCGTACGGCTTGCTACATGAATATAATGTTCAAAGCGACGTTAAACACCAATGAAACGGACAGACAAGCACGCCCTGAAACAAACTCAGCCAATTAAAATGCTCAAGTAAACAGTATAGACAAATCAGACAGATCAGCCATTCACAGTGTTAAATATCGACTGCAACAGCGGTACTATTGATCGACCGCCAAGACTCGTGCGGCAACAAATACTACCTACACTCTTTTACTTGACCAGTTTGTCAGCATTGCGAAGACGTATAGTATATGAAAACCTTTTCCTAACAATAGCGTATAGATTATACAGATGCAATGGAAGATTCGCGTGAGGATGGTTAATTTCTGTCTTGTTTCCTGAGGTCAAAAGCAAATGGCTTTTGAAAGTCAAAGCTGTAGATAAACGGCGTAGTGAGTGGAGAACGATCCTAGTGTGTACATGGGTCGAACCATCTCCAATGGTTGCATCACGCAAGCTTTTCGAGGGGCAAAACATGCTGCGGACGCAAATACATGTATATATATGAGGATGATTGGGGATGGGCAGGTTGCCAAGGCGGTATTCTCCCGAGAAAACCGTGTTGATACTTGTAACACCTAGAAACATTAACTTCTCTGAGCATAGATTGCTGGCAGACTCGACGACAAGATTAGGCCTGGATCAGCTCCAAATACAGAGGCTTCATAACACCGTTAGTGTCAATACCTACATATATGTATGCCTATATATATATGGCTGGTATACGAATGACTCTTCGGACGCATAAATTTAATATATATATAATATATATATATATATACTATAAGGTATTGACACTAACGGTGTTATGAAGCCTCTGTATTTGGAGCTGATCCAGGCCTAATATATATATATATATATATATATATATATATATATATATATATATATATATATATATATATATATATATATATATATATATATATATATATTAAATTTATGCGTCCGAAGAGTCATTCGTATACCAGCCGTCAACGAATTAGGACGTTCCAGGTCAATAATCGCAAGGCCAAAAACAGTTAAGAAAGTACGAAAATAGGACGGAATCATGCGAAGAGAAGCAGTCAACAGTTTTCATTGATGTTGGAAAGGCGCATGGTATGCTATAGGCGATTGAGTACAATCAGTATTCAAATAATGTATCAGTTGTCGATACAAAACACTCGTAACAGTAAACGTATATGTAATAACACTCTTTGGGATGATCGGTGAGACGTGTTAGGTGCTCGAGGAAGTTATGCAGCATTTGGAATAACCGAAGTAAACGCACTAGCAGACACCATTGTGTAACAAATTCTTGAACGAAATAACAGAATACTGACATATAGGAAACATGTGTTTGTCGTATACTAGAAACTACTAATAACGCAAGCACAGGAATTATTAAATAAACAAAATAATATCTACTTGCCAGTGCGATATCTACATAAAAAATACAGCTGTTGCGTATACCATTCTTCATGCACTACCGCACTGTGTGCGTCAGTATTTCTGTTTAAATAAATAAACACATTAACGATTTTGTTGCTCTGGTATAAATAAACACATGTATGTGATGTCATCTGTCATGCATAAAAAACACATAGATGTGTTGTTCTCTGTCATAAATAAACACATAAATGTGTTGTCATCTGTCATAAACAAACACATAGCTGTCATAAATAAATACACGAGCACGTTACTTTATGAAAAGAGTAAACACAAATATATTGTGTCTTCTTGCGGCATGCCAGATATGACACCCCTACACAGTCACAATATACTGGTACCTCGCCAACGAGTCATGTTTCCTTGCTCTAACCTCTCAGTGTTTAGCGCTTAGCAAGGTGAAAAGTAAGGTGGTCATTGTGATAATCAAGATAATTAAACACAAGAACGTACTGTGGTACGAGATAATTAAACACAAGAACATTCCGTGGCACAAGGTAACAATAAATTATGGTAATATATGTCTGTAGGTAATAAACACGCAAAAATATTGTGGTATATGATAACTAAAACGCAGGTATATTGATGTGTTACGCAATAGTTAAACAAGATAACATGTTGCACGATATAGCTAAGCACAACAACTCGGCCTGATATGACATAGATAAACACAAATATAAAAAACGACAGCACAGAGCAAAATCCAGAGCGGCAAAGACAGTGTGGTGGTTGACAAAGAGTACATGTAACTGATTAAATTGTAGCAACTTAGACGCCCTCTAACACAATGGCTTTAGTAGAATTATGAACCAGAAGTGGTGTAAATTGTAATTCATTAGACGGTCTACAAGAACTCGAAATGCTATGTTATTATCACATTTTGTAAACAGCTTCATGTAAATAGCTTCATGTAAACAGCTTCATGGAAACGGTACATAGAGAACAGGTCTCGGCGATGCTTAGACCACAAGCAGAATCCTGGTTTATGCAGGAATAATACATAAAAAAAAAAACAGTCGCATTGAGATTTTGGGCCGTTTTAGATTCCGTGCAATATAATCCAGATCATTTGGGTACAAAAGCCTGGTACGTTCCCTGATTGAATGAGCCTAAACCATCGGTTAGTGATCGTGTCCGTGACACTTCTAGAGGATTTACTGACTAACTGCTGCACAAAGAGCGCTAATCAGTCCACAGATGCTATGTTCAAAGAGGTCAATCGTGCCCTAGTCAAAGCATTACTCACTAATTCCAAAGGGTACATTGGTTGTCTCCCCCCATTTTTGCCCTATCCCCCAACAAAAACTGCTCCCATCGTGCCTTTCTGCTACATATAACAACGTGCGGAACACGGTTCAAATGGAATTGGTCTCAGGATCTGAGAAATTTATTTGCCCTGCTAATTCCAGGGACAACGGTCATAAACCGGCCTGTCTGTCCAGCAGACCAGTTTGGCTGACCGTTGCTACTTAGGCTTCCTAATTTAGGCGCCTCGTCTGATGGGATAACCTTTGGCATTCAATGATATGCCAGCGCCGTGTGTGTGGGATGCTGCGTTACCTTGGAAACCCAATAGGGAGAGAGAGGCACAGGTAAAGCGACCCTTGATTTGAGCAACACTAAAAGCGGAGATAGACCGCGTTTGTTTTATCATAAATATGACTAGAGATCAATACACTTTTCAGCTGCTTGCCTCTACTGTCAGACCAAGGTTCTAAGTAATATCTCTAATGACAGCCGGGGGGAGGAAGAAGGGAGAGAGGCTGGACGGGCTGGACAGCTTGGGAAATGCGGGCATTGCTGTACTGTACAGGTAGCTAAACGTGAAATGAAGATCTGCAGAGCTTGGGGTGGGAATCGAGCACAGAAATATAACAGTGCTGCAAGAAGAACACAGCACCTTTTCAACGCAGTGGGGTCTCGGGGCCAAGCCGGATCTAAAATTATTATCTCCCAATACACAATTACTACCTTAGCAATTTGCTCATAATTCTTTTTGGCAAAGATAGGAATACACAATGGCCTAAACAGCTTGGACCTGAAACAGGCGGAGGTGGAGAAAATGTGTGTGTGATGAAGCAGGCAGGGCTAGTGATCAGAGTTGGAAACATGGTCATGAATGTTTGAAATACTGCCCGGAAAAACTTTCCTTCCATGAAAAATGTACGCCTGGACGGCAACTCGTTCGGTTGGCCTCGGATTGCTGTGTCAAAATGGGGTACTAAACTGCCGGTCTATGTACATCGGGCTTGCATAGGGTCCATGATATTAAAGAGCAATCCAGTACAGGTTACTCATGGTGTATTTTAGTAAACCGGACAACTTGTCTAGTTTCTGTGTAACGACATCAAAAAGTTTTCCTGTACGCGATGGCGGTCGGTTCAGAGGATACAGGGAATGCATAATCAGCGACTTTGGGCACGTTACTGACGAACGTTTCTAAACGTAACGTATACTTATGCCCAGCATATTGGGGATAGATAAAAGGTCTTTAGCGATGGTTAGGTTGCACAAACGACGAATCTCACTGTGCTCAAGCAGTGAGGCCAATGAAATCTACAAACCCAATGTCTGAGGTTTCAAGATCATGAGAGTGGAGTCACAAAATGAGTAGAGTTTATACAGATAACTTGATTAAAATAACTTGATTGAACTTATTACGTGGTTTATCGATGAGGATGGGGTTTGATTCAATTCAGTTATACTGGTGGTTGGCGAGGGACACTCACTACACCACACTGATTCAAAGGTTTATCGACTAAATACACCATTCTCTTTGCTTCAAAATTATTTGCTTACTCAACGATCTGCAGTCTGTCAGTTTGAAAACTGTCAAAACTCTTCAATGGAATTCACCACTGATTGTGTTTAATTTCAGTGTTCTTTAATAAGGGAAAGACTCACTGGTTAGAACGAATCCCCACATGCACGTGATAGGGTAGTATCAACTACCATTAGTTACTGTAGTCAAGGTTTGAAAGCTTCTGTACAAAGAGTGTATATATTTGTCATTTTTACCTCCATTTGTTATCTTCAGCAAAGATTTGCACATGTCAAGTCGCAATACATTATAATAAAAGATTTACATCATGGAGAATGAAACTAGAGCAGCGACGATTGTGCGATAATTGGTAAATGGTCACAAGTAACAAGTGAAATTAAACGTTTTGTGAATTAACCTCAGTTAGTGTTTCCTTTTAACTGTTCACGAAAACCAGTAATCACCTGCGGGTATTTTCTGCTGTGTTCCACTGGTAATATCCAGCATAGATTTTCTGTTGTGGCACGTTTATAATCATCAGCAAAGATTTTCTATAATGCTCCATTTTCAATATTCAATATACCATTAACCTTGTCCTCTATTTACATGTGTGACCAATGCGCCACGTTTTCTTGTCTGGCAGAACTCTCCTCTGCTGGCGTACGCACCATGGATGTGAAGTTCACACAGACCCATATACCGTGTTTGATCAGCCTGTGTGACGTTGTTGCTGCTATGGTTTTACTAAACGAGTTGTAGCCTTTCACGTCGTATGCCTGCATAAAAGAGGATTCTGCTGGTGAGGTAAACATCCCCTAGGCCTCTAACCTGTACATTGTTTCCCTGTTTTTGTACGTTAAATGTGATGAAAACACAGCGTTTTGTGTAATTCTATACCAGTGACGTTTAATTAACATCACGACTTATTTTTAAATACCTAATTCTCTTTAGTGATAGGGACGTTTACATTGCTACTATTGAATGTATCTGGCAGCAACGTGCGGATGGTCGTGGGTTTCCCCCAGGTTTCCTACCACTATAATGCTGGCCGCCCTCGCACACCTGAGATAGTCTTGAGTAGGGCGTAAACCACCAAATAAATAAATAAATAAATATTGAATGCATAAATGGGATGAGTGTAAAACTGTTCTGATTTTATTCGCTGTGTTGCAGTCTCCTATATTATGAGATACTGCCCATTGCTGTGATCTGGCTTGTTTTTCGCAGTCTACCGTGAAACAGGTGATGTATTGAGATTTTTACCACACTCTGTTCCATTACCCAGCATAATGTGCTTTAACCTGGCAACCGTTTAAAGCCTAATGGAGAACGCATGTTTTCAGTCTTTTTCGGTCAACTGCTCCTATGATGAATTTTTCTGGACGTTGACAGTTGTCTCCCATCTAAATAAGTCAGTTTTGCAATCTATCTTAAAGGCCGGTCTGGTGCGCTGCCTGTCATCCTTTTATTAGGTAATGAATGATCCACGGCCATGATTCTGATATAGTCCCGGCGTACAAACACATTACAGAGCCGTCCTTAGGTCCGGATCTACCACTGACATCTTTTTCCTGATACCAGCTTGCCTTGACATGTCATGCAGATCTGAATTCAGAACAGGTTTTCTCATTGATTTATTTTCCTGTCAAGACGCTCCTCACTTGACTGTGCGAATACCAAGTTATTGCAGCACATCTGTTGCGCGCTTGTGTCTATAAAGACCTTTTCTCACTATATATATCACACCGGCTAGGAAGAAGATACAGCCTAAGAGAACAAATCAATCTTTATGAATTCAACTAAAAAAATCACTGAAAGCAAAACTCAGCTGATTGACTCTTTAAGCCGAGGCTGTCTGGAGTTGACTGGCCGGCTTAGTAATATGCCGAGAACATGTCCGGCAGCCGACAAGACAAATCCAAGATGGCGGCGGCAAGAGGTCCCAGGGATCCACAACCGCACAGGGAGATTTTGCAGGCCGATCAATCGTAACCGATATGTCACCACCTTTCCGATCAGTGTCAGTGAGACTGGCTAAAGCAGATTCTCGTGTAAGATAAATTCTGCTTTTAAAACGGCGTCGAGAGACAAGGAAATGGTGCCAAATGCTCTGGATTCATCCAGGACAGCAGTTTCAAGGCATGGTTTAATGATTGTGCAAAGGCAGGGGCTAGTATACTAAATATGACATTCACATTGTGTTCCCTGTTTAAATCACCACAATACAATTTTTACTCTAACAAAAGTGCAGAAGTATGCCAATTTAATTGAAAGCAACATATCGCAGTTTCAAAATACACGCATATTTTGTTTGACAACACAAGTAAATATCGATGATATATATTTTTTTGTATCAATACATAACACTGGCCAGAGGAAATCAACTTATCTATACTATGTATATCTAATAAAACAGATCTGATAGCATCTGGTGATGTTGTAAAGCCCCGTGCTATTGGGGTAATATAGTTCAGCTACACATGTACATATTTCGCCTGTACGGCGGCGGCCAGTGAGACGGCGGGAGAAAAACATACAGAGCCCGAGATAAACTCACGATAACCTTCGTACAACCGGAGAGGAAACCAGCATAAGCTGGGCATGAATTGCAGCGGCCGCGATGATGAAAGGCTTCTGGCTTATTGTGCCGCGCTGGAGGTCTCGGTTTCGGAGGTCCGCAACAAGTATTATACGCACATTCTACACACTGCAATATTACACAAGACCACCAAGAATGAAATTCACAGATCACGTTACACAAGGAGTAGTATTCAGATGGTGAACACAATACTATTCATCACGATAAACAATAAGAAAGTCATACAGGCCTACGTAATTTGGGCTACAAATATGCATACTCGGCCGACTGTCAATACAACAATTCACGCTAAAGTGACCAATGGGCTAAATACTAAATGCACATTTTGTGCTGTGAAGTTTGATAACGTAGCCTGGAGGTACATTTCCATTTTCATTAACAGAGTCGATATTACAATAGTTAAAAATATATAATGTTTGGAGAACACTTCGCTACATGGGCTCTCGCTTTACTACGCTGCCGCATGCATTTTCCATGGTGACGTTTTCTTTCATTATAGCTTATGTAGGAAGCTACGCCACCCACATGTTGGGACTGCTTCGTTAAACTGTGCCAGTAATTTAGGAACATTAATTCAGCTTTCACATTAATGATGCGGTATCCTCTATCCTAAATCTGACGAACTTCAGTATGGGGGAGGAAGATTAAAACTCAAGCTCATGCTAGCATCCTCTCCGGACGTACGTGGTAAGGTATTCCAGCAACCTGCGGATGGCCGTGGGTTTGAGCAAGTGTTACCAACCAAATAACAAAACAAATAAATAGGTTGCAAATAAAGACGATAAAGACGATATATGGGTCTTCGATGGGTCAGTGACTTAAGATGTTATTCTAACCACAGCTGCTCGACCGCCCCAACAAGGCGGTGTAAGAATCGAATCCAAGTCTCGATTTTTGCATTGTTTTGGTTAAGTCAGCAGGTTTGCTCGTTTCTTAGTGAATAGCGGCGGTTTGCCCAAGACGCTCGGTTTATTTAATCATATGTGACCACCGCCTTACAAGTGGGAATATAAATGAAAAGATAACGACATAGCTCGAATGTCCAGGACTAAATGTGCATATAACAATATCTTGGTTTCAAATGTACCAGTTTTTTTTAGATTTCCTTTCAAGTTCGTCATTCATTTTATTACGGCATTGCGATCAACATCTTAATAACTGTTAGATAATTTGTCAATCTTTATATAGAGACACATGGACCCTTTAACATGAGAGTGCATGAAGAAGCACAGACATATCAGGATGTCTGTTACGATGGAATTTCACATTAAGTTAGTGCGACCACGTGGCGTGTGTGGTCCGCTCGTGTGATTGGTGTGGCGTCACACGTGGCTCACACCCGAGACTTCTCGGGTTTTGACGTGGCGTCTGTAAACCCAAGTTCAGTTCACATCGTTAAAAACATTTTATTAAGCTCTCTGTGCTTAATGTATTTGCCTTGAGTGATAAATCCTAGACAGCCCAATAAATGCAGTGGTGATATTACTCCTACAACTGCTGGCATCGCAATGTGTCTTTCGATTTTTTAACTATTGCATCCGTGAAGTTTTTTACCGTTGTAAGCTGTTCTAGACATCTCTTATATACAAGCACAGAGACAAGAAGCCCATTGGTATACATGCAACACTGTATATCAAGTGTTTATTTGTCAAGAACTACTGTGACAAGCACGCTCTAATACGGGAGGGGGCTTGTTCGAAACCTTGCGAAGCTTATGTCAAGACGTTTCAACAAAGTTCGTCAAATTCCGTGGCCAGTTTCCTTCAGCAATAAACGTGACGGCCGCCATCTATGTTTAACATTCTCCCCTATCCATCATTCTGCAGTCAAGTAAAGTAAACGATATATGTATGTTTGTATGTATGTTTAGGGTCTAACATCGTTCTTAACAATTTTTCAGTAATATGACGACGAGGAGTCATTAGATGTGTGTACGTATATTGCGTGTTTTTGTGGCAAGGCTAGTCCATGCCGCTAAAGTGCTGCCGCCACTGAAGTATCATGCCGAAGACAGCAGAAATGACACGCCACCAAAGAAAACAAAATCATACACCGATCTTGCTCATGTTGCGAGTCGGACAGATACCATACCAATATTTAGCTGCACGCTGCATCGTTCACTACGCATGCATCTCAGTCAATGGACAAAAGTGCTTAAAAAGCCATGCGCATGTTGCGAGTCGCGCTGATACTGAAGTGAGATTCAGTTGCTGCACCATTCACTATATATGCATCTCACGCAAAAAATCCTAGTCGACATATCAGGAATCTCGCGAGTTTACGCAGGTTGAGACGAGACAGGATGTGGGATGTTGTGAACTAACGCAGCGAAAAGGCGGGATTTTACGGCAGCCGCTAATGGCACAGTTGGGCCGACAAAACCGGCTATGCGAAAGGTGTATTCAATCTAGCAAGTAGCGTAAAATCTCGCTCTTTTAGCTGAGTTAGTTTACGAGAACAAATTTCGTCCATATCTGTGTGAACACTTGGGACCCCTGAAATGCCGACTCGCCTCATTGTCTTTCGTATTGGATGAAACTTTTACAACAGTTGATAAACGAAATCACAAAGACCATGCACATATTGCGAGACAAACAGATACTATAGCCATATTAACTTGTCGTAGCGGTCGGTTATACATGTTACGTGTACAGATGTTGATCCTGACTTTGTAAACTTAATACCTGTCAGTGAGAGATATTTCCCGCACAATGTCAGTCATATCGCGGACAAACAGTTGATGTTTATATAGACATGCCTCTGACAACACACACAGACAGCCACCATTGATTTCCAGAACGACTGGACCAGATCTGTGTCCATAGACAGCTATGCATGGACATTACTGTATCTCTCTTTAGGCGGGTTTGCCAGTAGCACTGTATACAGGTTCAGTAAAATCCGGGTAACTACTACTGTAATAAAAGCCTCTGGGATTAGAGCGGTTAATCACTGGTTTGTAGCTATAGCGACCTTTCTCACCCCCAGTCAAGCCACAAACCAGAGGAAGAACTTACAGGTCGAATTTAATGTACTTTCTTATTCGACTTGATGACCCGCCTTACACAAGACAATAACCCGCGGGAAAATCGGCTTAATACTTTGCGTTGGCGACGACTGAAGTCTAAGAATCCCCTGCCAGGGGGATGTTTGGGATGTGAATCTAGTACCGTGTGATACGAGGACGATGTTCGCAGGCAATCTAATAACCGGAGACAAAGCAATCCACTTTACTTCCGTGATAGCTCCACGGGCTCACTGGTCTTCCCACGTTTTCGCACCTACTGAAGAAGGTAACTACAGCATAATGGTAAGGGAGCTAGCCTGAAATAACCGCTCCATTGCAGGTTCTGTAAACCTCGTAATTTTACATATACCCTTTTCATACATAGTTCTGGAATCTCTCAACTTTTCAAATTATAGACCACAAGAAGTCCATCATCCATTTACGTAATAATGTTCGCGTATTCCATGTTGGGATCCGCGTAATGTAGGCTAACGTTTGTATCTTTTAAATGTGACTGTTTGCCAGCTATAACACTGTCGTCACCGCTCTGGGCTTACTCTCTATGGTGGACGTCTTTAATTGTGTTGGAAAGGTAGCCGCTCCTTAGCAAGCTGTGTAAACTGCGTAATGTGACATACATGTATCTCTCATCTATCTGTCTATCTGTCCATCTGTCTATCTATATATATATATATATATATATATATATATATATATATATATATATATATATATATATATATATCCGGGATATCTTAACTTGTCTAATTATAGGCCACAATAAGCCCATCATCCGGTTACATAATAAAGTTCTCAGATTCCCTGTGGTCCGTGTGTGAGATATAGATTTTTAATCTCGTCATCGAATACTTCCTGCTAGGCCGAATACTGAAGACATTCCCGATTCACAGAAACTGAGTGAAATGGTAATAGCTCGAACATGCAGATACGTGTAAGCAAAATGTTCAATGGAGTAAAATAAAGAGAGCATTCGAAACACTTCGTAAATAAGAAATGATTCACGCTATTCGGTGTTAGAAATACTTTTCGTACTCTTAAGACATGTGATTTGCGGTAAACCGTATGAGTTTTATATCAAATGTATAGAACAAAATGGTGGCCAAATGGTGTTATTCATTTTCTGATGCTATGCTCACACAGTAATAAACCGTTATAAAGTCCATTATTTTGTAAGAGACCAAATCATTTTGTCTCGCTGTTCGCCCAAATATGATCATTTGAAAACGATTAGTTCTTGAAAATCTTTTTTTAATCCATGCACTTTGGCAGTGATGACAATGAATGATGGGGTGGAGAAGGGAGCGGGGTAAGGGGGGTGGGGGGCAGATATTGAGCAAAAATGCTGAGATGACCGTGTTTGCACTCCTGGTCAACATTTCTGACGCGGAATGAGATGTCGTGTTGACTTGCACTTAGATAGCAGTGGATTCGACTCACAAAAGCCTCTTCTTGAGAAAACCTTCACAGAGTCAATTTTAAGCCAATTCAGGGATCACGTGATCCTGATCACGTGACCCTGCATACGGACGACAGTCTCGCGGTACAACATTTTTGGTTAGCGGGCAGACTCCAAAATGATATTTTTTTACGTGGGCTCTCAATATAATTCCTGAAAACCGGAGCAGGAGAAAATCGGCAGGAGGATAAGGGTGCTCACAGTACCTCTACTCCTCGCTGTGAGGGGCCTATTGTCAGCCAGGAAATCTTATCAAGGAGATATTTCGCAGCACTTTTAATCTCATTACACTAATTCTAATTACAGAGTAATTTTTCCAGCCCCCGCCTCACGACGTGCAACGCCGATGAACGCGTAGGGTTGAAGTGTTGGCAGCAAGCGCTCAGTAACCCTGTATAACTGCAGTATGCTGGTCTCTGCATCCCCCCTACATCTGCACGTTACAACCGAGAAGAGCGCAATCACACCTTCGAAGGCTAAGTGATGCACTGAGTACCGGACCAGAGTACACTTCGGATAAAGGCAGCTCTCACTGAGCTGCACATAATAGAAGTGGTTAATCCGAAAGGTTGATCAAACCAAGGGGAAAAATTGGCACGGAAGAGTGGACGAGATAGAAGTGGAGAAATAGAACGGATAAAGGAGAAAAGCGGTGTTATCTGTCGTCTGCAAATGGCAAGGGACCGTGTGGAAGTGAATAAAGTCTCCCAATTTTCACTGGCAAATGAAGGCCTCGCGGAGGGCCATTTCTTTCCTAGAGGGCGCAGAGCTGTAGAATGCGGGGGTGAAATGGGAATCTTATTTTTTTTTACGTCTCACAATCCAGCCTTTCACACTGATCACATTTGTCAAAAAACTCAGTAACATAAATTCCATTTCATTTCCATTTGCAGGTTAGTGTTTGCTGCCTCTGACATGTGTACAACATTCACAACGGCTGACGTGTTTGGCGAGCAGTTTAACAAATCATCGTTCATCTTGCCCTTAATTGCATTTCATATCATGAGAAAAAACAGTCGGTGATAACAAGCAAAACTATAAGGACTGACTAATATTTACATATGTAACACTGTCATTATGGTGATGGTTTTGTGCTCAAGATCAAGGCATAATAATAAGACCATAATAATAAGAACAACAACAACACTAATAATAATAATAATAATAATCTTAAAATATATTCAGTCATACAGCTGTATCAACGACCATGATGTGCACGTATACATATTTGGGAACGTTAGATACACCGTGAGAATATTCTGTACAGTGACACTCAACATATGATTCTTTCACTGCAAGATATTCAAATGAACTTCCTTCCACCGACTGTACTCTGTCGTGTTATTTCATATTAGCCCATGCTGCATTCAAAACAGGTGTTCAGTAAATTTGTGTACTGGTAATGGCAATGGCTGGTGACTTCGGTATATGCATATATGCCGATCGCCTAATTCACCTAAATTAGGTTTCTATACCACAGAGAGTACATCTGATATGCGATAGAGTTGGAATCGGGATATAACTGGAGCCTGAACCCAAACCTATCTGGTAGTTGTTGTCTTGTTTTGCATGAGCACTACACTATCCGTTATCGCAAAGCAGGAAAAAACAATAAACTACACATTTCTGGTTCGAATTACTTTAGCAATGACATATATAAATGGAGACATTTTTAATCCCCCTGAAGTAAAAATGTTATATGTTATGCTGAAATATTTAATAACCGCAACAACATTGCTTAACACTCTTTAAGCCCATGCAATTGGCAACACAGTAACGTCATAGAACTGCAAATAACACTGATTCAGAAAATTCAATCTACAAATAATATAAAGGAATACAGTATAAAGAGTAAAACCAGAGGAGTGATGACAGCTTGGTAGTTGACATGTGACCACAGGTATTACCTGTGAAATACGACCTCTTTTCCAAACGCCAGATAAGATCTTATTCCAACTGTTTCTATATACTTTAAAGTTTCACAGACGTTCTCACTAGTGCCATGGCATAAGCAGAATTAGCTGATAAAACATGAAGTAATGTTTGTTGTAAGAGATTAAACGTCACTGGTATAGAACTTCTCTCAGCCCAATGTTTAATAAACTAACAAACAGAGCAGATCTCGGGGAAGCCTAGTTCACCAGCAGATTCCTGGTTTATTATTATTTTTTTTTAATTGGTGTTTTACGCCGTACTCAAGTAGTATTTCACTTATACGACGGCGGCCAGCATTATGGTGGGTGGAAACCGGGCAGAGCCCGGGGGAAACCCACGACCTGGTTTATTATGAACGAATGAATGAATGCTTGGGGTTTAACCTCGTACGTCACAATGTTTCAGTCATACGACGACGAAGGTTTATTATGAATCTAGGCGTGGAAACATATATGCAGATACTAGTCGTCAACCAAGATGGACCTTCCCGGTCAATAAAAGTAGGGCCAAATCCCAACACGACGTATGACACAAAGTACCAAAAACCAAAGTAAGAATACAAAGTTTTACCATTTTAGCAATTTTGATTTTACACCGAGCAAATACAATGTTGACAAAAAGGTAATTCTGTCTTTTGTAGTAGCAGAATATTTTGTTACGGCTAAAAAGTGTTTCCTGACAACTTTCCTGAAAATTTCTGTAAATAAGGGGCAATTTCGTCGTCTACATGAAGAGAAAACTGTAAATGTGTTATTTTTTGCACAGTGTTAGCTGTGACACACCACGCCTTAGCACGGCTAATGTTACATTTCAATCTAAAGAACCTCATCATACGCTTGACTGTGGGTGCGACAATCGTGTAGTATTTAAGATTTGGGCATGGTGCCAAACTGTGGTTAAAACTGCAATATTGTTGGCATTACATTTCTTTGCTTGTTAAGAGGAGATCGTGAAATCTTAACATCAGCTTGTATTGTGTATTTCCCTCACTTGATGGTCATATGTAAGTATAATTGTTTTATGTCGTACTGAACAACTTTCCAATCAATGACTACGAGGAGTCACTAGATGTGTGTACTTACAGTGCTCTTGTGGCATTCTGCCAAAATAACACTGAAGTATCACCTTAGCCAGTCACATTATACCGACACCTGGCCAACCAGTCTTGTTTGCTTGCTCTAATTTCTCATTGCTGAGTGCCAAGCTTATTTTTAAAGTCTGTGGCATGACCTGAGCCAGGTTTGATCCCGGGTCTTCCGATTTTGAAGCGGACAATGAAAGCATTTTGCCAGTGAAGCAGTGGCTAGGGGTTCGTACTGTGTAGGAAAAATATGCTGTGTTTGGAAAACATACAACATCTTTACGCAGTTCACGTTTGTATTGTGGTAAGGATAAGATGTGTCTTAACATGTAATTTTATGGTAGCCTTTGTTCGTAGGATTCATGTCGATATAATGACGGGAGATTCAAAAGTACGGGTGTGCGTGTTAATTAGGCATGAGCTAAAAGAATGGATGGCATTAGGCATTCAGTTTGAATCGCTTCCTTTTCTTTTCATTTTTTTTTTAATTCTATGTTCTGATGTCAGCCACTGCTCAAGTTTCAACAACTCCAATTTTCGGACACACGTCCATACTACTAAATGTGCAGGTTCAACGATCATAATTTTCGAACACACTTGCCTACTCCTCACAGTGCACGGTTAAACGTTCGGCAATTATCGTAGAGTGTACTTGTGTACTCCCAACAATGCAGGTTTCAAGGACTGTTATTTTAAAACAATTCCATACTGCTCACAGTGAAGTTTGAACTGCAATTTTCAACCAAACTTCAGTACTCCTTACAGTGCATGTTTCAACGGCTCCAACTTTCGGCCACAATTGTAGTGAAGTAAAATTTTCTGTCAAACTTCTCGCAGCGCAGGTTTGCATGATTACAATTTTCGGCCACACTTCAATAATCCTTACAATACAGGTCTGCAGGAATGCAATTTTGGGCCATACTTCCATACTCCACACAATACAGGTTTCAAGGAATACAATTTTCGGCCACACTTCCATAATCCTTACAATACAGGTCTGCAGGAATGCAATTTTCGGCCACACTTCCATACTCCACATAATACAGGTTTCAACGATTACAATTTTCGGCCTAACTTCCATACTCCTCATAATAAAGGTTTGCACGATTGCAATTTTCTGATACGCTTCCATACTCCTCACATGCAGTTTAGGGTTCAACGCGTGCAATTTTTGACACGCTTCCATACTCTTCACATGCATTTCAGGGTTCAACACGTGCAACTTAATAAGTGTATTAAACTGTAAATTTACTACTGTTTAGACTTTAGCATTAAGGATAAAACCCAACTGAGTTGAACTGACCTCACCAGTTTAGTGTGACCATTTGCTAACTATGGCAGTATTGTCACTGTTCTGGTTTTACTCTGCATGTTGTAAGTCTTGTACATTGTATTCGTAGGTAAACGTGGATTTCGCTGGTATACTATTTACCCACGTGGCCTGACATTGTTTTCGTATTATTGTTTATTATATGTCATGACAACACAGCGTCAGGCAGAGTAAAGCCTAAAAACTTCAAAGCTGGTATATACCGCTGAGTCCATAACGTCCTCCATCTTTGACATCCTGTAATTTATGCTGGAGGTGTGTTGCCTCTCAGCCAATGGGAGTCGTTAAAACTGCCGGCTGGCTCGTGTAAACTCGGAACCGTCGTCCAACATTCCGGTTTCCCTATCGTCAAGCGGAAAACGAACTGTACTGTTCGCTATCTGCTGAGAAGAAGAGTTCTACCAGATATGTACGAGCTGCACTTCGGCGGTTTCCGACGGCAATTCTCCTCGTAACACAGAAGCCTTCAGGACTAGTTCTTAGGCAAAATGGAGTCACCCAGAGCGGATTCTGGCGCTGACTTCATTTATAATTTATCAACTTGAGGTACATATTATAATTTTTTATGGAATGCACCTGCGAGGAAATGCATACTCTTTTGTTTGATATTTAAATTTTCTTCTCCTTTAACGTCGCTCTGGGATGTTGCCTTGCGATTATTGACCCGGGACGTCCTTTTTGGTAGACGGCTGGTATGCGAATGTCTGTTTCGACGCATAGATTCTCACGACAATTCCCTAAGACATATTCTTGTCACCAGAATTTATTTATTTAATTATTCGTTAAAGTCATACTAAAGAAGTTTTAACTTCTACGAAGGTCGTATCTCGATAAGTGTATCAAAATGTGTATCAAGTGTTACCAGTTATTTGAAAGACCATGCCATTTGACTGAGAACAACACAGCTATCTACATATTCTATTATTTATTTGAATGGTGTTTTACGCAGTACTCAAGAATATTGAGGGCGGCCAGCCGATCTAGAAAAGTCCGTGGCTTTACTGACGGAGGTATGGCAGAAGGAATGTTGTATATGCGGGTAACAGGTGGTATAGTTGACAAATAAAGACACGTGTGCCAGTGTATAGAGGACAAAGAACCCCTAGGGCAGATGGAGGAGAGAGATACTGGGGCATGGGAAAATACATGCATAGCTACATAGCTCGTGAGGCTGTCTACGTCTGCATATGCGTCAGAGAAACAAGCTCAAATTTCATGAAATAAACTAGTATGTAACAGCTTTTGGCGAGAGGTTTAATAGCGCTTTATTATGAGCACGTCTGCAAAGCGGGAGCTAATCAAACTCTGCACGGACAATGAAATAATGAAGGATTGTCTCGTACGTTTAACGTACAATAACGCCCGCCTTAATTATGCTAACCAAGGGCATAAATCGAATATTAACTGTCTGATAATAAATATACCCTCATATGACCGCAACCGCAAACCGCGCGAAGGGCGTACAATGCATAAAGGTCAAACTCAAGATCACACGTGGTTATCTGTCGACAGAAAAACGTTCAGCGCCGACGCGAGTTGAAATACAAGTGTGACTCCCTGAGCTAAATGTCATAGGGAAAGGTGTTGCTGATTTTACGTTTAGGATCAATGGCTCATGCAGGCTGACTGAAGAACCGACCTCCATTTAATATGCACATGGCAAATAAAGTACTATCGATTGGACGGGGCCGTTTACTAATGCTGCATTGTTTATATTCTGAGCCGGCGAAGAGCCATATAAAACCCGTGCAGTTTTTAACACAGCGGTAATAGATATGCATAGAGATATAGACGCCCATCACTTTTTTTCTTTCTCTCAATACAACACAGATTACAGGGCAGGAAAAATATCCATGTTTTCATGTGTAACCACAGGTTACTGGCCTGACACACAATAAGCCAACTTGGTAGATATCATGGCCATATAACACGTGACAGACTCAATATATGCAAGTTAAACGATCTTGCAAGAGATAGATATATGCATTTCTCCAATCATTATGCTTAAGTGGATTACTGTGCAATCTTTGTCATACTAATTCAGGATGTTGAAAATTAGTCCACGTTCTTGTGTATTTGGCATTTAAGACATGCAAGTTTTGGACAATAAAAAACACGCTTTAAAACAAGTCATGTTCAACTTGGGAGAGGAGAAAAAAACATAATTGCCATTTGAATAATGTATAGCTGTAATTACAGTGGTGTGATAAAAACATGTGATGTGCGTGAAAAGAGCGATTAATATGTGCTTACCTTGGAATTCCTTCCTGGCAGCGCTGACACTGGCCACAATGTTAGCAATGTGGCCGAGAACTGTGGCGAAGAGCAGCAAACCACATATCAGCTCAAAAACAGCGAAGAGATAATCCTCTATAGTCGTGGGGGACGGCAAGCCCCCGACATTCGTAAAGGTCAACGTGCTCCAGTAAAGAGCGTGAAGGTACTGTTTCAACACAACGTCATCCTCGGGGAAAGCCCATGACGTGGCGTTGTTGTTTCCTAAGACAATTTTATATAAACAAGCATTCCAATGAAACAAAGCTAATAAGTAATGCACAAGGGAACAGGTGCGAATGAAATTGGGAAAATTCGTGTGTCGTTCTGTTCTATCCAAAAATGCCCAGAAACGGTAGACTTTCACCAGACGAAATCCACGGAGGAGAGAATAAAAGCCGATAGACAGGTAAAGAAAGTCTAACGGTAAAAGACACAGGCAATCGATGTAGAACATTGCCGAATTCATGTAGTGTATCCTTAACTTTGTAGAATCCGTCTGAAGAACACCCTCGTCCAGGTATCCGGTGCGAAAGTGAAAAGCTATATCCAGAACGTATAAGAGATCCGCACTGTAATCCAGGGTAAACCACAAGGCTATATTCGAACTGTCTATTTCCTGAAACGCGTATCTGTAAATAATCACCCAAAAGTTGTAAAGGAAGGCTATGCCGACAACGGCCGACCACCAGTAACACAGACGACCCGACGGGTCGAACACAAACGTCCATTTACAGCCATCCTTTTCTGTGCTCGTTGTTGACGTTTCGAAGTGCTCGAAGCGCTGGCTTTTTTTGCCAAACTTCTCTACGATCTCTTTCCGTCGGAGTTTGCGTATTCCCTTGGATGTAACCGTCTCGCTGGACCTTGTCTTGTTCATTAGCGTGACCTCGTCCCGAGACTGCCGGTTTCTCTGCTTAACACGATCCAGCTTAGTACTCACGATTTCCAACAGGCTCTGCTTGGAAGTAGATTTGGATTTTTGCTCCACGATTTTACCCGAGTACACTGGGGATGAGATATTGATGACTCCCGTTCCGCTAGAACTCAGTCTCTCCCCGATCAGTTTCGTACGATCCGAGGGCGACTGGAATGGCCCGAGGTTAGACAGAATGCGGGGTCCGTTGGCAGTAACAGCCGTCTCGCTATCTCTGCTCTCATGGCTTTGATTTGAATCGTTTTGATCTCGGATCGACCCTTTCTCGTTATTTTTACTCACTATGGCAATTTCCTCCAAGTCTTCTTCCTCGGCCGGCTCAGTTTTAGCGCATGGCGTGTACTTCACCGAGATACTCGTGTCGCTGGTTTTGCGACTGCGGGCTAGCACGCTGGTCATCTTCCTCTTTGTTCGCACAGGCCACCGTCAATTTTCGATAATACAGCCGCACATAATTGAACGAGGACTGAACGGTCATGCTCGACACGGGTAGGCTTTACAGACAAATACGATTCGGCATATCTCTACGAGGATGTACCGGTATTGAACACTCCAAACCGCCGTATGCCTGTCTGTATGACTGCAGCCCGACTGACTATCGCCGCCACCTCCAGTTGTGCCAGCTGTGCTATTGTCGATGGATACAATGGGACAGGCTATACTAACGGACCCACCTGCTTCGCTGGGATTAGAGTACTAGACATGACAACATGGCCATGCCACATACAACCTCCAAAGGCCCGGCTGTTGACGGGGATGCGAACACAGCCCTTATCTCGAGCATAAGGAATGGCCACAAAACGCATTCCTCCCAGCACCCGCAAATTACGTCGATAGTTCCTAGCCCTCCGTTTGTTCACAAATGTCACCGGCGCTGACCGGATCGTCCGGGAGCCACTACCGATTGGGAATATCCGGAAATCAAGCCCAAACCTGTTGGTTGGTGGGTTATCTGGCGAGAGACAGCAAAGAAAAAGAGATCATTTAGTAAATCCCGTTGTTCACATTTGGTCCGCGCACAGACACTACGTGATTGTGTCTCAGCGTAAGCACGCGTGGCTCTGCATAAGGAGAGGCGGCCAAGGGGCCGGCCTCTCGATCAATCCGTACGGATAGAGCCTATTGGATACGTCAATACGGCGGTGACTAGCGAACAGTGCGGAGGAATGCGGTCAGTACCTTGCGGACCGCCGTCAGCTTTCTCTTACCGCACAGATAATGGGAACTCGTTATTCGGCTGTCACCCTACGCGCCGCGCACGCCTGGAAATTTTGACATTACATCAGGCTGCTGTAGACGATGTTCAATAACATATGGACGACCCAAGATCTGTCGGCAGCTTTAGCCATAGTTCCGCATCACACTCTACTGGAGCAACCGATAACCAGGGAACATTGGCCTCAAGAGAAAAGCGAAACAAAAACACACATACCTTGTCGATTTATTTCTAGGTATTCTGTCCTCCAAATCTCATATTGCTCAAGGAATGTGTCAGAATCAAAACACTGCACAGGAATAATTTGGCTGATTGACTATTTTCGCATAAAAAGGACCACAAGCATCTTGTTTACTTATTATTTTGGTTTTCTCTCCTTAAAATCTAGGTTGCACAAATCATTAGTAAGACCGAGAGATTATATTCGTGGTCCATTATACGGCAACGTTCCCACGGTCAGGCCACCGCTTTCTCCCGCCCTGTTTTCCACTGCCAGCGGCTCCAGCAAGCCCCGTGCTTCTGGCTCGGTCCACAAAAGTACCAAAGCTTTCCCAAGGCTTAATGCATAATGCATTTTTAGTGAAACCACGGGGTTTTAAGTGACTTTAGGTCAACCGAGGTTTTGTCTAGTCACCGCCTGGCTCAATTATCAACTATCTCAAGCTCTATGTGGATTTGTCTACACGGAATACTACCTATTTTTCAAAGACACACCTCAACGACTTGCTCCTAATTAAATCTTTCATAGCACACACAGCAACTTTGATATTCACTGACAACACACCACAATATTTCCAAAGAAAAGCAAACTGTAGACATTTCCACATTATCTATGTTTCAGCCATTATTCCTATATAGATGTGCTTTCCACTTTTTCCAACACATTGGATGGTGAACACATTTTAAAATGTTCAGTCTTAAAATGTCTCAAAGAATGATTCATAATTAAACACGGATATTGAAATTTATTGTTTTATTGTTAAGCAAGGAGTTCAGGGAATGTTTGCGTATCGACCAAGTGTACTGCTTAGTATTCATGTTCCTTTCAATTACGTAACGTAATTTATAGACGGTCTATATAAAACGGGTCGATTTATGTAATAACTATTGATGGACATGCATCTCTCAGCAACATTCCAGGTATTTCTGTGAAAGCCGTCGTTAGCAAGAGAAGAAAGAAATGAACCCTTGGTATCCCATAACAAAACTGAAGAAACATGTGCAAAAAACGTTTAAAGTTAATCAGTTAAATTGAAAAGACGACCATCTTTTCTCAGCGTTGGCATAATAGACTATGTTATTATATACAATGCTATTGTGCTCTACATAACAGTTCTGTTCTGTCATATCAACAGGTGTAACGGTGTAACCAGATAACTGCTCTATTAAACTGACAGAAGACTACCTTTTCTGAACAAGTTCCATGCAAAATTTAACATACACAAGCTATTTTACCTATTTATTTCATTTTTAATTTATATAATTGAAGACGTACACCATAGACAGTAAGACCAGAACAGCGACGACAGTGTGATAGCTTGCAAATGTTTACACGTAACCGGTGAAATACGGCACTCTGTCACTTTACATCGGCCAAGGTTTTATTCTAACTATTCATGTAAATGCGTAAATGGTAGCCATTTACACGCCTCATAGCACAATGGCTTAAGCAGAATTAGGTAAAAAAAATGCAGTGATGTTAATTGCAATTTATGAGACATCGCCGATCTAAAATTACTCAACACGCTGTGTCGCCATCACATTTAACATACAATCACATTACAACAACATGCATTGTGTAGGAGTAAACGGATGTTTGACTGTGGGGGGTGAAGGAAACCGGTGAATGCCCGGAGCCAAACACTGTCCCTCGACAGCTACAGGACAAATTTCCCATACTAAAGGCCACAGTCGAAAACAAAGAAAAGTAGACGAAAAGGCAGTCATGAAATATTCGACTACCATCGCATGAAGGAAAAACTCATGGCGTTAACAAAAGAATCAAATAAATTGATTAAAAAATTAAATAATCATGAAAGTAAACAGTCAGATGGAAAATAACTAATCAAATCAAGACGTTATCATTAGTGGATCTGATTGTCGCAACGATAAATCATGAATTAATCTGCTAGGCACAAATTATAAAAGCAGCAAAGGAGCCCAGCTTACGAAGACCACGCATGCGCTCATTTCTATTCAAGCACTTACTGACGCACTGCGTTAGGCGAATTTGTACCTTTAGCACACAGTCTAATATCTAATAAAGAAAGGGGACTGCCAGCACGGTCAAACAACGATCCTAGTCCGTCCGATAGCATAGGTCCGCTGATGCTATTACGACTGGAAACATCACAGGTTAATACACGAACTTGTATATCTTCCCGTTATTTGCACAGTCTGGCTTCCAATAGACTGTGATGTGGATAAGGTCTTATGACATTTACCGACAGTACATGTATTAGGATCCAAGATAAGCTGACCTGGTGTTGCGGGTCGTATGGGACGGACTATTGTAAATAACCTGATATCTCGCCCAAAAAGTGTACTTTGAGAGGCAAATAAGTACCACAACATATTACTATTAGTGATGGCACAGGTATTTTTTTTTCTTTTCAAATCTCAAAACATCTTTCTTATATCGAAATATCTTTTGGGGAATTATAATACATGATATAAATATGAACGAAACAGACGACTAGAGGGTTGGGCAGATATGTCGAAAAATCGACGAGTTTCGTAACTGATTAGTTGGTTGGTGGTGTTTGCTTGGTTTAATTTGGTGGGTGTGTATGGCGAATGTCTGGTAGTGACTTTTGGTGCTTAATAGAACAGAAAAGAAGGAACATGCGCACGGTATCATGTATTTCAGTTGACTAATTACTCGTCCCAACAAGATGTGATGTCCCACGAACGTGACATTATATTGAACAAATGAGATCTTATGTTGAACAGGACATGACGTGGTGCGAACAAGCTATTGTGTTGTCGACATTATGTAACCCAAATAAGTTTTTTTTACCAAATTTACTATGTCCCAGTTATGTTCTTAAACTTCGAAATCAAAGCAATGAAAAAAAAAAGATTTGAATGAGATTTGAACTCGCAACCATAAGGCTTGTGGCAGCGCGCTATCTACGGAACAATTTCGAGTGCGGTTCGCACGTATATGCATTTTGCATGTGAGCGCATCACGCGGGATTTAAGTCGCATAAACTGCACCATATTTTCTTTACCTAACTGAGCAATACAGATACGACGAGTGACATCTATTATACCTCAGCATCGAGCAGGCACGGGTCTATCAGAAATCAATGCCCGTGGAGTACAGGTTAACGTTACCACACCGTTAGATTACGTAATCAGTAAAACAGACAGGTGTGCTACAGGCCGAACGTGTCTTTTACTTCACCATCGCCTCTAATTAAAACTTTCATCAGCATTCCAACCCTAATTAATCAGTTGTTCCGATCGGAAGGTGTGTAACAATAAACCCTTCAAACAACCCGGCGTGCTTGTTCAAATTTAACACACCTATATTCGTTTTGGAGCACACATATGGCTCATCGTGACTATTTACCAACGATCCAATTAAAGTGAGGCATGCAGATTTATTGTTAGAACAAAGGATAATGCAAAATGAACAACTAAAGATCTGGCAGGCCCGACTTGCCATATCGTTTCACCAATTAAAGCGCGTTGTTAACGGAACTTCGACTGCTGCTTTACGTACGGATGTTTGTTAAGTACTTGCCAAAGAAAGGTGGTTTTCAACGTGTCCTAGCAGGTTTCGCGCACTTGATTACAGTCACATGAATAAACATTTCTTGAACAAAGCGTTACACAAACATTATAAGTACTGGTAAAAAAATGACAATCTAGGATTCAAACGAGATATTTACACATCAGAAATGATGCATGTTCGGCGTCAATAATGGCATGACCAAACTGCGGATGGTCGTATAAGCCATTGTCGTATAAGTGAAATACTTAGGTATGGCGTAAAGAGCCAATTGATTAAGTAAAGATTAAGGAAAGAAATTATTGACGGTGTCGAGTTCTAAACAACGTGATTCCAACATACTGGAAGTTACCTTTGGTTACAATAAATTTCTCCAAGCCACTGTCTGAGCTTGACAAAACATTCTTGATAGATCTTAAATAATTAAATCTCATTCAGTCATTGTGTCGGTACTCTGCAGCTAGCTAAGCTTAAATACATGCGGCCAAAGTGGAATGCCGACAGAAATTCTATTTTGAATAAAACTCAGAGGTGTTCTTCATTATCTTGGAACAAACATGTAAAAAATTTACGTTTGTCATAATTTTCCGCTTAGGCAATTTGTCTTAATATTCTACAACCAATAATTACTTTTTCAGTACACTTTTTTAAGCTTGCATTTGTGTGGATAAAATGGCAAAAGTCAACTGTGTTTTCCTCGCTCGTTATGCTAATCACTGCCATTCTGGCCGCACGCGAACACAAAATAGCAGGCTTATACTGGCAACCAACCAATCAGTGTCAAGATAAATCGGCGATGCGGTCTATAATCACACAATGGTTGCCCTTCCGTCAGTACACAGCTATTGTGCTGTTGAGAAGGAAAGAACGCGTGACACGAACTGACAAGGGCAAGCAATAAAAAAAACCCTCAACTCGTAATGAGCTAATCCCCATTTTGTTTGTGATTAGCTGAACGGATTGACCCGTAAGCAAAATCGATCTGATTATCTAGCTAACGCCTAGTTCCTGGATTAGTCTAAAGATGGGCCACCGGGAAAATTAATAATTTAGCATCCGGATTTTCGATAAGACAAACTTCTTCGAGCTATACATCATGTCAGCATATGTCTCGAGGCTTGTCCTCCTGTAGGACTATAACCACTAGGAAACACCTATAGCTCGCTCCATTTAGACGATTAGTGTGTCAGAATGAAGGTCCAAACCTTCATTCTTCTACCTTTTCAACTGACCTGTGACCAATACTTTGAAACATTCATTTTCATACTGATTGTAAATTCCACTGGAAAAAGTGCTTTAAAGGCTTAAAGAAAAAAAGTTGAAGACTTACAGTACGTTTTCAGATGTTTTTCACACTTAATCGGAAGACGCTGTCAGACATCAGTTATTCGTTTTGTCCTAAATGAGGTAAACGTTTTAGATGTGACCATTTACGAGGCACTGCACTTTCTTCGCTGCTATGGCTTTTACTCAGATTGACATGGTCTTTTATGTCGCTTTACTGCTACTAGAATTATCAAACATCTGGTACATATACGAATACGTTGATTCTACAGTGACATCCTATCAGCTGTCATTCACGCATTTTGCTTTTATAAGGTTATTAACAGAAAAAACCACACAAAATTTGAAACACCTACAAAACGGTTATATCTATATGCATATATTCATCAACACACCTTTTCTACTGTTGTGAGGATAATTAACCAATTGCCATATTACTAAGAAACTATTTCTATGATGACCCCCTGTTGGGTACATGCAGCAGACACGGTTATAGGTACCACCAAACATTAGGCACATTCACAACAAGGCGATGTTGACACCCTCTCAGCCTTCAGACACCCATACTCTTCTACCGTTATAGATATAAGACAATAAGACATTGTCAGATATAAGTACTCTTCAGTTCTCAGAGATATCAAACATTCAGCCCATGTACCCAAATGTATTTCT
The DNA here is from genome assembly GCF_032854445.1 of Liolophura sinensis. Taxonomy (NCBI): domain Eukaryota; kingdom Metazoa; phylum Mollusca; class Polyplacophora; order Chitonida; family Chitonidae; genus Liolophura; species Liolophura sinensis. The sequence continues at coordinate 7,133,134 of NC_088306.1, read as the reverse complement.
AGAGTACCTTTTACAGTGACATTTTGTAATCCCACTGCTCTTATTTATTTATTTATTCATTTATTTCCTTGGCATCTAACTTCGTGATTACGAAAATTTCTTTCACTTGGCGACAATCAGGTTTTCCGGCAGAAGAAACCGGTAAAGCTCGGAGATCCATACCACATTCCTATACCAGCCATCAACCAAAAATGACGTTCTGGGTGAATAATCAGAAGGCCAATGCCCAAAACGACGTTTAACACAAAGAACCAAGTACTAAGAAAGTATACGAAATGCAAAGTTAGGACGGGTCACGCAGAGGCAGACAACAGTTTTTAGTGATGTTCTGTGAGGCACAGGGAATGTCCTACGCTAATGACGCGGTTTTGGACACCATATACTTGTTTTGCTCTTTGGTTAGCGCGGGTATCAAATATTTGTCACATTTACCAGGATGCCACCTTTACAGTGATACCCTGTCAGCCATAACCCCTCTACTCTTATCTATTCACTTCTTTGGCATTTGACTTCGAATTTATGAGCGTTTTATTTACCGGTTTCCCGGAGGAGGAAACAGACATTCGTATACCAGCCGTCAACCAAAATGGACGTTCCAGGCCAATACTCGCAAGGTCAATTCCCAAAACCACGTTTGACACGGACGACCAAAGACCTCACAAAGTATATAAAGCATGAAAATAGGACGGAATCATACAAAGAGAAGCCTCCACACCTTGTCAGTTGACTGGCAAACCCCTCCTGACCTAAACCCACGGTTTAACAAACGGGAATGGGATTTGAACCTGCGTCATTAGTCGCTAGGTAGTATCCAACAGGCATAAACCACAGCTTCGCACCGTTTGGCAGATAGTGTCCAGTACCTGAACAAGTACACTACATAAAATCATCTCATATAAATCTCAGCCTGTCCTATAACATGCGCCAAACTCTTTGTACAATTCATAATTAAATCTTCCCGTGCCACATGGCGTTTCGAAATAAATCATATTTAGCAGAAGACGATTTAATTTTCAATAAAAGCAGTCCATACATTAATAGGGGTCCCAGTGCGCGACACCACATGCCCTGTTAGAATTGATCTCGTGTCAACCGAGGCTAGAGCCCGCCCTCGCCGCTGTTATATTAAAATGATTAATGGCCATAACTGTCGATGTTACGATCTTCTCATATCTAAACCCCTGAAGCCAATCGACTATACAGGTGTTCCACCTTTGTAGCTTCTAGCCCGCCTTGTGGGGGAGGTAAGTGATGGTTTCCCAGCTGATTATCAACGCCTGTCTCTTTCCCCGCATAGTATATCGGGAGAAAAGAAATGACCTTGCCTTCTCGTTCCCTGTCATACTCTTTATAATGTTTTTCACTGTACATGCCGCCCTTTCCATGCTACCGGGTACATTTTGCAGCGCAATGCTGACTCGTGCCCAAGCTGAGATGCAAATATTCACCTGTAATATCTGATTTATGCCATTTTACCCAAAAAACCTCATGACAAAGGCAGGACTGTACAAAAGACTACACAGCATACTGAACTGGTGGGGATGGGTGGGGGGTGGTGGTTGGAGGAGCGGGGGTGGGGCTGGGGGGCAATTCAAGTTGTAATGACATGTCCCGTGGCGAAGTGGACGACTTACTCGAACGATGGAAGTTCTTTTAGACCTTTTGAAGAATACGTTTTGATGTGTTAAAAAAAACAATAATAAGAAAAAGTAGTTGCTTGGCTAAGCCACATGACATAAACATGGAAAATGTAAGTGTACCATACAAAATATATGTTGTATATATAAATACATACGAAATGTAATGTGATATGACCCAGGAGCCTCCTACCAATGAAGTCGCTGTCAGTTCAAGTCCAGCTTATGCTGGCTTCCTCTCCGGCTGTAAGTGGGAATGTCTGTCAACAACCTGCGGATGGTTGTGTGTTTCTACCGGGCTCAGCACGGTTTAATCCCACCATAATGCTGGCCGTCATAGCATAACTGAAATATTCTTGAGTACGGCTTAAAACACCAATCAAATTAATAAATGAATAAATAAAGACATATATGAATACAGATAAGATATCAATGACAGACTGAGGAGAAGAGTAGGACGTTATAAAGAGAGTCAGAGGATTAAGGGGGGGGGGGTCTAGCGTATAGCAGCAGGTTAAAACATACATGGGGGGCTAGACATTTATATAGAGCTTACTGAACTACCGAACTACCTGTACTTTGTAGCCGCCGGCTAATATTTATCAACCTTACTGAGCTGTAACACCTTACTAAATGTAAAATTCGAAGTATGAAGGTGTGTAATGGATGAAGGAAACCGGAAGTGTTATAAATGCTATTGGTCCACCACCACAACCGAAATGCTGAATGTATCATTTTCAAGTTTTTATCTAACATGGCAGTTTCGAGAGTATACGGTCACACACAGTCCTGTACAGGTATCCAGTAAAATACTGGTGTAATTATATACACTGAATACAAAAAAAAAACACAGTTGTCTCCCCTGAGTTTCCTAGAGACTTCACGTTCTTCCCGAAGCATAACCTACCGAAGGTTGGCCATTTTTTACTAATTCCAAATGTTTTTAAATCATATAAACGTGCAATATGAGGATATATTGCGTTGAACCTCTGAACTGTTTAACACGCCATTTTAAAATTTTGTTCTAAATATCAAGGTAAATTTTCACCCAAGAAGCATACCCAGATTGAAAAACAAAATACATTCTTAAATACATCAAGACGTATGGTTTGTTGTATAAATGTAATTGAATGACCAAATGAGTTATGATCACGGATTCTGAGTAGCTGATTGAAGGTATGATACAGTGAGTGACAACAGCCAATAGTTTGCCAAATTATTTAATTGGCTTGTCGGTTTATTACTGTGCATTGATAAAATTCCTCCAATTTTCTATCGGCGCAGCCCTCGCGCTATTTAGACGACATTTTCCTCATTAGGCGGTTGTTAGGCAGCCATTGTAAACGGGAATTAAGCCGTTGCTCGCGGAAGTTTCCCTGTTAATCCACAGCGGTTCTCCGTTACTTATGAGAAGCCAAATCGGCTGGTAATTTTCTGAGTCATGTGATTATCTCCATGGTGTCATGCGAAGTCTAATTACTCTGCTTATTAATCCGAAGAGTAGGCAGCATTGTGCATTATACATCACGTGGTCGGAAGCTATTGACAAGATCACACAGCCTGAAAGGAGAGCGTTGTCGACTAAGCCCACACGACTTCGACACGGCAAACAATGAGCACTTGTGGCCTCTATGCCCACTTTCTAGCGCTGGCCTAAGGAGTTTTAGTCATAAGAAAAACAAATCCCATGACTTTATGGGTAAAATTTTGTAATGTACAAGTCATAATAAAATTCTCACAAAAAATCACTTTGTTGTTCTTTTTTTTCTTTTCCTTTTCCCAAATACCTGCTGGGTACCCTAGGATAGGGTTTCAAAACTATTAACTTTTAAATTTGCCAGCATTACCGGTATTATGCCAAAGCCATTTTTCTAGCAAACATCTGGTATTACTTTAATTCTCGCAAACGTTTTATTAGGCATTCGTAAATATCCAATGAACAGCGTCACATTGTTACCACCTTTAACTTGAGGAAGGAAGCCCAAGATTCAAATCATCATTACGCCTGATTACCCTTTTGGAAGCGAGATATTCTTGGTCACGAAGTAAAACACCAATGAAATGAATACATAAATAAATAACACCAATTCTTTGTTTGTGTCTTTACCGTTCAGTTTATGCTTTGGTTTGATTTCCTTATGCGTTCCGTTGAATTTTGCACACGTATTCAAGAGTTTAGAATCTTTAGACAACGAATAACTGTCACATATTCAGAATAATAATGCATATCTATGGAAGCCACCATCCTACCACCATACCATCGTTCCATGGCGCGAGGGTGCGAAGAGATGACACGATGCTCGATCGCTTCGTACCATCGTACCATTGTGGCATCGCTTCGTGCCATCGCACTCACAATAATACTCACGTGATGAGAGCAGTGCATTGTGGTCTTTATTTTCTGTTTCCGCTACTGATACTTGTTTAAAAATTTGCCAAATTGCTGATATTGGAGATGGGTAGCACCCCTGTATCCTTTACAATTGTAACTTAAGTTTTTTCTTATTCTTTGGTCAGCACATAAATATATATTTCTTTGTGGCTTAAATGGCTATCTCTTTAAGTAGGAAGCAGAAGCGGAACTAGTAATAAATTCACTGCGTTACTTGTCTTAAGGCCTATGGCACGGTGATGCGAAGCGATAGCACGGCGGCACGAAGAGATAGCACGACAGCACGAAGCGATGGTACGAAGCTAGTATCGGGTCAACGCTTCGTGCTGTCGTGCTATCGTTTCGTATCATCGTGTCATCGCTACACTCCATGCCGGCCATGAAACAATGGTACAACTTTACGATGATGGCCTTTTCAGACTTCCGTGCTTATTGCCCCAAAAGCTTTATGCCAGGAGAATTACTTGCTTTACGACAGCAGAATTAATATATTGCATTAATATATTGAATTAATATAAGATGTAATTATGCATTCTCCGATATTTGCATTCTTCAATTACACTTGCAATCAACTGAACGCGGCATTTTCTGCACCTTGCCAAGTTTTTACTGCAATTTCTCTACTCTGCAATTTCTTCACTCTATTTTGTATATTCATGATTTTTTACGCTCTACATTTTCTCCATTAAGCATAGTCATACTCTGAATTTTCTTAATTCTGTCATTTCTACACTCTGAACTTTCAGCATTTTGAAATTTCCTCAATCTAACGTTCCGCGCATTTTGCAATTTCATGTAATTATATCCGTCTAACATTTCTGCATTCTGTGTTTTTTACTCCGAGGCTATATAATGGAGCGGATTTGTTTGAAGACAGCGTCTGGGTTCAGCACAACCAGGAGACATGTGATGATTTTCCACCGGTTCGCGTGTCAAGGGAATTCCCACGTAATTTATTTATTGAAAACGGAGACTCCGCGAGACAAATCGTTCGCGTGTCTTCTGCTCATTTAACCACAAATCTCTGGTCTAAGTACGACGCATGCGCACAAATCCATGGCAAACACTTGTTCTCAGAGAGGAAGGGTGATGTTTTTAAATCTTTATCCAGTGGTCACTTATTGTATACGGGTAAACATTTTCACGAAGTTGAGTGAGCATAAGTGATATTTAATGAGACTAGCTACATATGTGACCGGCAATATACAGGGTCGCAGACAGGATTTTAATGCGAACACAACTTTGCATGAAACGTAATGATACAAAATATGTAACATTATATGACAAATGCTCCTAATCACAACAACAACAAAAACAGCAGACTTCTCACATTAAAGAGTTTAAATATAAGTTCAATCTGCCTTTTTTCTCTGATTTCAAGTATTTCTAAGACAAGCTAACATTAAACTTGTGTTTAGCACTCCATAAAATTCATATATTAAAGGCCATATCCATGGCCAATGTGATTAGCGTGCCCGCGCGGCGGAATGACCCAGGAGACTCTCACCAATCTGGTCGCTGGCTTCATCTCCAGTCGTACGTGGAAAGGTCTGCCAGCAACCTGGCTGTCCGTGGATTTACCCCGGGCTTTGTCTGATTTCCTCCCACCGTAATGCTGGCCGCCGTCCCATAAGTCTAATATTCTTGAGTAAAACACCAATCAAAGAAGTAAATACATCAACTATACAGAAAGGTGCCTGTTCCCGTGTCAGTCACATCATTTTATCGAAACTTCACGTGAAATGGCGGGATTTTGAATTACATGAACGGTAACCCCATACACATCTGGCAAATCTGCAGTTTCCAGTATTTCATTTCAGTTTAATACGTTAGTGAATGGGCAATTATGCACTTGGTAAGCCGTGGTTGATCGTAAGTGCAGTTCACCGTGACCCGTTACTGAACGCAGTGAACTGCAATTTACCTGTAAATGGAACAGATGCTCTTTATTTCAGTAATCATTTCCATGCAAATGGCAGCAATGTAGATTTTTTTTGTCCGCCACTTTGAGTTCGCCTGAAAACATAATGCCGTGCGTGGTTGCGCTGTCATATTCTGTCGCATTGCCTTTAACAGCGACTTAATAGGTACAGGCCTAAAGGCTCAAAATATGAACGAATTAAGTCGTGTAGCCGATGTTGTTTTTCGGCATATTGTGGCAGATTGTGGCGGATTGTGGCGGATCTTGTCAGTTATCGTGAAGACATCGTGTCAATACTCAGTCAATATCTTTGACATATGCAGTCAAGCATTATGCGTTGTGATGCCCATGGAGAATAGTCGTGCATGAACGGATCATTGTGGTAAGAGATTAAATGGGGGGGGGGGTCCAGGAGGGAGAGGGGAGGGAGAGGGGAGGGAGAGGGGTTTTAAATGAGAGGGAGAAGGGGGACTGATTTGTCCAGTGTATCCTGGAGTTAATTCTCCATTTCACTTAGAATTTACAGAAAGAAATCAATACTGAAACGTGGATAAAGGATCACACAACTTTAGACATGTGTACTTAATACTCAGCGTCCCACGAAATATGCATAAACAGCACGCAAATCGACTATAATTGCTTATCTTTTTCTGGTAACCAAAATAGGTAGAAACACATGCGTATTTTTATTACCCATAAGCAGAGTGAAAACAAGTAATGTTTCTAGATCGCTTTAAATAGTATATTTTAAAATAATATCTTAATTTACTAGGAGTTGTCTGATTTGTCGACAAAATGCAGTTCTCATCCGGGCACAATCAGAAAGAAGTCATACACAACAAAGGCAGGCTACAAACCTACGAACACCCGTGCCATTCTTTGCCTACGAAAATGGACCCTATATGGGTTTTCAAACAGCGCAAGTAGACTTCCTCAGGCATGTTCCAGTTTGAGTCCAGTGGGTGTCGTTTGACATTTCAATGTACAGACACATGTTTCTTCGTTTTCGTCTTATATAACTTTCAACAGCACAAGCCGTTTCTGTCGTTGAACAGACGCAAGCTGAAGCTCCCATCTGTTCGTCTGTCAACCGCAAACGTGCCAAATAGTTTCAAATTGACAATAACCATCACGTTCACCATTGTCAGAGCCAACCATAGATTAATGCTTTCGTTACGACATTCAGCGCATCCGATTCCTTCGGGAAATTTCTCTCAGACATTTTATGTGTTCTCAACGCGGCTCAGCTTCGGTGTTGTGAACAAGCCTGTGTGGAGTAGACACGCAGTGCCGTGAGGAACGGGTCCGGTTGGCAGCCAGCGACACTGCAGCTTACTGTTGATGGAGAGAATAGCCCAAAGTTACAAAAGCACAATTCGTCAAATTCGGTTCAAGATTTGCCTTCGAACTGAAGATAGGATGTGGACAGATTGGATGTTAATGCAGTATAAATTTCTGCACTGTTTTGTCACCTGATTAAAACATATCAAAATTATGTCTATTTTGAATTGATGCTGTAGATTTAAGTTCAAGCTGCATGCGGTTATATGGCCTGACCTCGGCCGAAAGTTTTGGACTTTCGTGTGTTGTGTGTGTGTGTGTGTGGGGGGGGGGGGGGGGGTTAAGTTGAAAAATTTGCTACATAGAAAGGAAAATCAATGCACTCATGCAACTAATGCAACACATGTTTTGAACTGAAAAGAGGAAACACGGACCGCTTAAAACAAGTGGAGTGTTTGGTTCCGTTTTGTAAACCATTCCAATTTCTGTAATGTTTTGCCCATAAGAGTGCTCCGCACTGCAAGGTTACAGCAGAGGATGGATCACCATGTGTTTGACATAGTTTGGCACCAACTTGTTTCGGCGGGAAATTTTCTCCTTATTACAGGCGGGGGTGGGATGAATTTCATTTCATTTAAGTGAATGGCGTTTACCGCTCAAGAATTTTATCGATGGAGGAAATCGGGGTGGTGGGAGTAGACCTCCGACTTTAGTCATTACCTCCTGACAAACCTCCGGACTTGGGAACCGTGGGATGGTGACGTTTGTGATACAGGAAGTGTTAATGTGATAACAGGTGAAGCGGATTGTAGGGGGGGGGAGGGGGTAGACTAGGGTCGGGGATGGCTTGGAAGCAGAAGCATATGGTGTATGAACACGATCAGATTAAATGTCGACGAATGTGCAGAGAGGATATGTAGCGGTATTAGGCATAACAACCGCGGATTGCAGATATTTCACAGAGTCCAGATAAAAAGTAGCTCTTGTCATTTTTACTGTATAATCACCAGGACAAACCTTGAGTCAGTTGCATAACAAACAACACTGGCTTTTATATGGGTTTGGAACGTTTTTGCGCGGCCCATTGAGGTAAACGCCTTAGCTGAGTTAATATAACAAGACTAATGCAGCACTTGCTGTTCTAAACCTGGCCACAATAGGGAATTCCCCTGTTAGGGGCGTCACACACGCACATAGCGCGGCTTATCAGCTCTTACAGAAGAAGACAGCCAGTGAGCCCGTAGTTAAAAGTGCCTTCTGATCGATAGCGACATATGTCCTGTCTACAAATGCCCCGGCTACGACCTTCTGCCGCATCGGCACAGGCATCGCTGGTGACAGCTCAAGTCTCTACTCCTCCCATCTTTCGTCCACTCCAGCAGTGTGAGCGGTAATTTAGCAATATCGCGAGGACGGCTTGACATAAACGAAATCGAGTGTGCTGGCAGGTCCGCTTAACGTCAATGCAACCCGGAACCGTCCAAGAAATCCATCAAGAAACCTGTCTGGAACCTATCAGGCACAATAAACCATCCATGGCACACTGGAAGTCAACAACGTGGCTTGGACTGAGAGCATACTGACCCAATCACACGCTACTAAAACTAGCACGCCGGTTTGATTTCCCTTGTGTGTTTTCATGAAGTCGGAATGCTAACTTCCCACGCTGAATATATATGTATATTTTATTTCCACATAATTCGGACTGAGACATGGCCAATCATGAGGTGAATGATTAGCGTTTCCTTTGCTCAATTGCAGATTTGACTTATATGAGCGAATTCGAGGAAGTTTGATGTAAAAGAGAAGGATAGATGAACACATGTCTGCCTTAAATGTGCACAATTTATGTGTAACGAGGTCAAGCCTGGCGTAATTGAAGGTGATTACAAAGACAAAAAATGGAGAAGTGCAGATAATAAGCACATACGTTGATATAAAATAAAAACCCCACATTGGATAAGATCCCATGATAATCTAATATGAAACATGTATAATAAGGGTAGGTAAATGTGTACAGCCCATCACGATGATTCACGCACACATAAAGGGCAGGCAATTATACATGTTAACCGTAACACGCGTGACAAGCAATTGCGCACAATTCGTCATGATAACAAGACTTGAAAAACTAATAATGGGAGGTCATTGTTCATAGAAAGACATGAAAAGTAGTAAGGGGTGCCATTGTACACAAATTCTGGCATGTGATAGACGGAATGAAGCACGCCTAAGGGCTGGCAATAATGCTCAAATCCTCGTGATAGACAGACATGACGGGCGCTTATAAGGACTCTTATTTGCAAAATCTCTTGACGGCCAGACATTAATCAAGGCCAGGCAGGTAACCCTGAAAGCCATACTTCGAGTACACGTAATGACAGTTTTACACAGACCAACCTGATAACCAGATATGAAGCTCATGTAACGGCAGTTATGTAGAAAAATCTCTGATAACGAGACTTGCCGTAAGGCAGGTAATTGTGGTAACGATGCATAGAGCACACATATTGGAGTTAATTGTACACTAATCATCCTGATGACCAGATATGAACCACGCGTAAAGGCAGGCAAATGAACACAACGCCTGCTAAAAACATAAATGATGAATGCTTAGTGATAAATTTTTACTTATAAGAAGAACGTTGGCTTTACATCCTTGGGAAATCAATTTGCTATTAAAATTCCTCTCCGTACATGGGGAGGCCTGCCAGCTACCTGCGAAAATGCCGAAATGCGTTCAATTGGACCATTACAAGGATAAGCGAATTCTTCCCAACTGCCAGGATTATTAGCATATCCAGCATGATTTGGATTATTAGCATATCCAGCATGATTAGGATTATTAGCATATCCAACATGATTAGGATTATTAGCATATCCAACATGACTAGGATTATTAGCATATCTAACATGATTAGGATTATTAGCATATCCAGCATGATTAGGATTATTAGCATATCCAACATGATTAGGATAATTAGCATATCCAGCATGATTAGGGTTATTAGCATATCCAACATGATTAGGATTATTAGCATATCCAGCATGATTAGGATTATTAGCATATCCAGCATGATTAGGATTATTAGCATATCCAACATGATTAGGATATTCAACAGCAACTAAATCATATAGGAGCTTAACTCCGTGAAGCCACAAAATTCTCATGTTCTCTAGTACATTTAATCTGTTAAACCTCAACCAAGGGAGACTCACAAACACCTGACTACTTGAAAAGATTGATTTGATTGTTTCCTTTCTGTTTATCTTCATAAGCAAGACTATTTCATTTAGGCAATGGAGGGGTATTCTGTTGACGGTGGAAAACGGAGTGTCTGAAAACGTTTGTCATAGAGAGATATGAACAATATTTGTGGAAGTCAACTGGCTCTCAACGATCTGATCTAACGACCACTCCGAGCGATAGTTGCGATGTTTGCATGGCACGACTTTCTACCGAACACATGAGTATCTAACTCTTTTTGTCACAAAGTGCCCACTATCACTGAGAGCTAGGAATCGAAAAATTCACGGTTCACATATGACTGCACCCATACTTCATATGTCCCAGCAGTTTAACCGATAGCACTCTAACCACTCGACCACGATCCGCTTCCTCAACACGGTTCAATTCATGAAGCATTTAGTACACGTGTACTAAGTTTTGATCCATAAATTCACATTGAAAGTTCTCGATTACCTTTGCTCCAGAAGTCAAAGCAATTGGGACAAAACAGAAGCACAGGTTCATTCCGACTGCTTCAGCTTTTGAACTTTGATTCATGGCACTTAGGCAATTGAGTCGTCGAATGGCTTCAATGTATGAATTCTCACCAAGAATATGACTAACTGGACAGCTTCGGCCACAGGCAAATAACTCCCTGGACAGCTAAAATGTGCGAAGGAACAAGACAGATGACACATTAAACGGCTTCATTATATCAAGCCGTAAGCCCCTGACTCTTTAAGGGATACATAAAACGCTTGGTTTTTATTTCTTAATAAGTACCTCTGCATGGGCATATCTTTTCAAAAGACCCCAGCGGTCACTCAGGAAATTAAATAACCTGACGTCGTAATGTCAACGGTGATAGCTGTGAAAACAATTTTATTGGTGTAAGTGTGTGTTTGGGGGGTGGCGGGGGAGATGGGGATTAGATGTGTATTAATCGACCATTCCCGAATAATTCCAAAGGAAAATATGCATAAAATACAGGTGTTATTACGAAATATCAAGTATGGCCCAAAAATGAAAAAGTTATTATATCCTTATATTTTGGGCATATCGTTCTTAATGTTCCTTAAAACCATATCCTTCTTTTTAAAGTTCCATTTCGTTTATCCTCTCTATTAAGCTCGGAAACTTATCATTGCATATATATTTTTAGTAATGCTAATAAAAAACGCAGTTTTCGAGTTTCGTCATAACGACACCAGGGTAACATCTCAGTGCAACATGACGTCATCACTTTCCATCGTATAGCAGGTAATATTCGTGTTTAGAGAACGGTAGCGTTCCATACATACCCAGAAAATGTCCCAAATACCCATCGTACAAAAAATTATTTTCCAGTGTCTCTTTTTCTTTGAAGGAAAGCCGCCTTATAACTATTTTATAAGATAGCTAACTTCCCTCTCTTTCATTTGGACCTTATGTAACTTACATACTTACTCCACCTTTAAAAACTGTGGATCTTTGACGTTTCAGTTTTATTCCCTAGAGGATTGGTGATTAGCCACTCTATTACAAATGTGTATAGAATCTATACCTTGCACGATTTCTTTTTTTTTTTTGATTGGTGTTTTACGTCGTACTCAAGAATATTTCACTTATACGATGGCGACCAGCATAATGGTGGGAGGAAACCGGGCAGAACCCAAGGGAAACCCACGACCATCCGCATGTTGCTGACAGACCTCCCCAAGTACGGCCGAAGAGGAAGCCAGCATGAGCTGGTCTTGAACTCACAGCCACCGCATTATTGAAAGGCTTCTGGGTCACTATGCTGCGCTAGCCCGCTAACCGACTAAACCATGGAGGCCCCTACCTTGCACGAGGATGTCGATATTTTGAAACGATGATATTTAGGTTTATGGTAATTCAAGTCTAGGTATTCTGAACGATTCAGCCATAACAACCTTCGAAAACACATTATCGAGGCATATATGTATGTCCTGCTTTAGTATCTGATATATAAAACAGAATCACTCACAGGGGAAATTAGCTGCAGGCGGTTTTACATTTGGTCTACGTAGAAAGTCTAAGTTTACGACGCACGCATTAATAACGGAAAGCAATAATTCCGCAGCTTTGTATGAAGAGGGAATGATGTGCTAAAGATTTATTACGAGAATTAAGATGAATACGACTGAAGTGCGCTGCATAAATTCACTGATACAAAACTGTGTAGACAGCCATGATAATATAGAGGCAGCAGCTTGTGACATACGACGGTTATTGTGAACATTGCGGGTTGACTTACCTGATCGAACTGTTTGATCGCGACCTTCCTTGTGACAAGAGGGATACAACGAGTGCAGAAGCGTGAGGTTGACAGCCTCTCCCGTTAGATGTATTATCAGCATTCGTGTACAATTCCAACAGCTATTAAAACAGTCAGTTGCGCGGCTTGATTTCAGCAGAACGCTGTAGCTAGCTGTAGCTGCCGTAGAGATCACTCGTCTTGCGAGATTGCAAACTCCGTGGCAAGGGTCAATTCGTACCTCGGATGTCAATGCATGGTGACATATTCACAATTAGGGAATGGGGTTCGACTTTTACTAGTGTGATTACCCTTTCTGCGAACTTCACCCTCTAATCTGTACCCTGAGAAGATGTTATCTGATTGGAATTAACGGTGCATCGTTTCTTAGTTCAATCCCTCCTCCCCAGCGTATGTATTGCCGTATAAATCGTTGGTGACGTTTACATAAAAGCAACGGTCTGGCCGATCGCTGCAGGAATGCACGACAGGCATTGAGTTGATGAAACCGATTAAGATATAGCGTCCGGGCGGCTTGTGGAACTGAATTTAACCTGCATCCCAACCCTTCTTTTTGCAGATAGCGATCAAGCTGCCTCGATAAACACCGTCCGGCCGAAGGTATCATAAAAAGTGTTCGCTTGTCAGAAATCCACCCTCGTGTACATGAGGATCGACTTGAAACTGCAGGGTATCCAGAAAACTAGGCAGATGGAAAGGGATCGATCAGGAGGGAGGTAAATTATTGCCGATTGGTGTAGGCTGTAAATGGCTTCAGCCCTACAGTCTTCCGTGTAATTGAGTCGATCGCACGGTGTGCGCATACCTCGTTTGGCGTTCTTTTGTTCTGGGACGAACTAGCTCTGACAAGCTGCACTGTCATCCAGTGTTAAAAAAAAACAAACACCCGAGCTTGTGAAAGGCTAAACTTGCACCATGTACAAGATAAGGTTTTATTACATGAAGCCGGTGAACGGAATGTACTCGGTCTTATTTATTCGCCTTGTCGCTCGTGATGATAAGCATTCTGATGATAAACAGCTACCGTATTCAAAGGATGCTATCTCATGTTAACCCAGAATAAAATTTACCCGCTTTGAAAACTGAAATCGTCCCGATAAACCTTTAAGTACCACGTGATTAAAAGTTAGGGAAGGGTAATTATTTATTTATTTGTTTGGTGTTTTACACAATACTCAAAAATATTTCACTTATAAGATGATAGCCAACATTATGGTGGAGAAAAACCGGGCAGAGCCTGGGGGACACCCACGACATTCCGTAGGTTGCTCATGAAGGGGTAGATTATGTATGACTGGGGTTTTAACGTCGAACTCAAGAATTGTTCAGTCACGTGAGGGCCAGGAGTCACGAATTATGTGCACATATTTTGTCTTCTTGCAGCAGGGCTAGTCCGTGCAGCCAATGTGCTGAAGTAACGTGCCGAAGACACCAGACATGACACCGCATCTAGTAACATTATACTGACACCGGACCAACCAGTCATCTAACCTTTCAGTGCTGAACGTTAATCTAGGCAACAGCAAGTACCATTTTTAAAGTCTTTGGTATGATACGACCTGGGTTTGAGTAGATAGCAAAAAACCTTGGCCTATTGTTGTTTCACTAATGCATGGTCAGATGTTTTTATAAATATCTAGAAGGTTTAATGATTATGACAAATATTAAAAAAATAGTCTCCTCAACGAGTACCTTTTATTGTTTGGCTTTGCCGCCAATTCTTGATTGAATGAAGAAATCCCCACGACACTGCCTAATAATACACATCAGTCAATCTTTCATCACCTTTAACTGCAGCCCTTCGTGAAGTACTTGTCGATTTTTTAAACATGATCAGGCACGCACGACCTTTTTTACTCTAACTCAGTCCACAATAATACTGGCCGCTTTCGTATAAGGGAAAAATTTTTGAGTGCGGCGTAAAACACCAATCAAAAAAATAAATTGTAGCTTTAACAGTAGAACCAGCGGGATCTGGACATGAACTCGTCACATCACTGGTCACATGACGAGCCAATAGTGTGCAAGGTGATTGGGTACACTCTCGTTTAGTCGGGGAAGTTTCTAAACATGCAGTCGACACAATTTCAATAATTTGACAGCTGCCGAATGCAGTTGTTCAATATTTTAAAAATAATGGCACATGCTATGCAATATAGTTTTTCTTACAGTACAATATACAGTTTTGTACTTTGTGTATGTAAACAGATGCTCATGTTGTTTTTGAAATTAATATATTTTTGCGCTTCTTTAACCTGCCTATAAATATGTCGACCTATTTATGTGTCCTATTTCATATTCTTATTATGGCATTGAAAATCACTTGTATTAAACATGTTCTTGCCACGGTAGGGCTGTAACACCGATGGAGATGAAATAAGCCATCATTCACTCATTGGGTTATAGTGTCATTCATTCAGCAGTGATGGAGAGAGGTAAACGCAAAAATCTAATGCGTTAATTTTAACAGAAAGTCTATTGTCTCAGTGATTCTATAAGGTATTCTGTTATTATAACGTAATATTCTGTCATATTCAACATAATACTTTATTAGTCTAATAGAATATTTATGCTGAATTAACAGAATATGTGTGTTATATTTAGAAGAACATTCTGTTGCAATAGCAGTATACATTCTAGTGTCACTCAGACAACTGACTTTCTTTTAAAATTAAAAGATTAGTTTTTAGAGTGTACTCGTTAGAACCTCTCTCTAGCATGGACTCATACAAAAATAGTGGATCACTACCATAATGCACGCACAGAAAACGAGCCATTAAAAGTGCATTCCATTGCAATGAGTATAAATCATACGAAGAAGATTGTTAAAGCGATATTGGCACATTCTTCCCTATAAGGAAAGTGACATGACTATTATAGGTGCATTAAGCGGCTATTTTTGAATTATTGACTTTCTTGTAAGCTCTCTTATTAACTTTATCGTACTGTTCGTTCTGTAAACGTCCATAGAGCTTTAAACCGTTACAAAATATACATGATATTGACATTAGCGAGCCGCATAGACTCTAACCACGTTTCGTTTTTTTTTTTGTTCTTCCAAGCTGCTTTCCGGCTCAAATGTCCATAGCGTTTGTCCCAGTTATCCAGTGTTCTCTTTTAAATGAATCGGTACTTGAATAACGTTTCGCGTTTGTAGGACATCAATAGATTTGATCGTACATTGAACCTATATGCAATTCCGCCGGATGATTTATCGCCATCCAGCTTGCCAGGCACGGTCGTCTATTTTTAGCCTCGGTCGCTTCCAAATACAATTCATCACAATCTCAGATAACTTCCATTCTATTTTTAGAAGCGATTCAATACCAGTCCGACACAACAATAAGGGCTGTCCCAAGTCTCCATTAATATTCAGTAGCCTTGTGTCAGAGCGAGGTCAGAGCTTACATATGACGACTCAAATTTCCAGGCCCACCGAGTGACATCTATGTATCTATATCTATATGTAGAACTATATTTAGTATCATGTAAATATTTAATTTCAAGGAGCAGCCCGTAGTTTCGCGCAATACAAGTGTAATTCAATATGAAGATGATATAGCACTGCAAGGATAATACAATGGTTGGAAAATTGTGACAGGGTTCCGTACCACACTGCTATATAGTTCTGGGCCAATTTCCATAGAACACAGTATGGCTCCCATCTGGAAAACCGAGCCATATGCTTATCGCACCAGTCCACACCCAAAGAATACCAGTCAACATCCAAAGAACGACGGTCAACATGCAGCACCCAGAGACCATCAGACAGCATTTAGAAACCACCAGACAGCATCTAGTGACCACCAGTAAGCACCTAGAGACAACCACTCAGCGCTTGTAAACCACCAGTCAGCACCTAGAGAACATTAGTCAGCACCTACAGACCATCAGCCAGCATCTAGTGACCATCAAACAGCATCTGGAGACCAAAAGTTAGCGTCTTGAGACCAACAGTCAGCGTCTAGTGACCATCATACAGTGTCTAGTTATCAATATTCAGCATCTAGAGTCAATGAGTCAGTATCTAGAGACCATCAGTCGGCATCTAGTGAACATAAGTCAGGATTTGGGGACCATCAGTCAGTATCTATTGACCATCAGTCAGTATCTAGTTGCCACCAGTCAGCATGTAGTGACCACCAATCAGAATCTAGTGACTATCAGTCAACATCTACTGACCACCAGTGAGCATCTGGAGACCATGAGTCGGCATCTAGTGAAAACTACTCAGGATCTGGAGACCATCCCCCAGTATCTAGTGAGCAATCAGCATCTAGTGACCATCAGTCAGTATCTACTCACGACCTGTCAGCATCTAGTGACCACCAGTCAGCATCTAGTGACCACCAGTCAGCATGTAGTGACCACCAGTAAGCATCTAGTGACCACCAGTCAGCATCCAGTGACCACCAGTCAGCATCTAGTAAACTCTAATCAGCATCTAGTGACCATCAGTCAGCATCTTGTGACCATCTAAAGATCACTGAGCAGCATCTGGAGACCAACAGTCAGCATCTAATGACCTTCAGTCAACATCCAGAGAACACCATCTAAAGATCACTGAGCAGCACCCAGAAAACACCAGTCAGCATCAGAGACCAACAGTCAGCATATAGAAACCAACAGACAGCATCTAGAGAACACCAGTCAACATCAAGAAACTAGCGGTCAGCATCTACAGAACAACAGTCAGCATATAAATCCATCAGTCGGCACCAATTGACCCCCAGTCAGCATTTAGTGAACACCAGTCAGGATCTGGAGATCATCAGCTAGTGTCCAGTGACCATCAGTCAGCATCCAGTGACACCAGTCGACATGTAGTGACCATCAGTCATCATCTAGTGACCATCAGTCAGCACAGTGGCCAGTCAGGATCTGGAGATCATCAGCTAGTGTCCAGTGACCATTAGTCAGCATCTCGAGTCCACCAGTCAACATTTGGAGACCATCATCCAGTATCTAGTGACCATCATTTAGCATCTAGTGAACACCAGTCAGCATCTAGAACCCACCAGTCAGCATCTAGTGACCTTCAGTCAGCACCTAGTGACCATCAGCCAGCATCTAGTGACCTTCAGTCAGCATCTAGTAGCCATCAGCCAGCATCTAGTGACAACCAGCTTAACCCAGGACTAGGTAACATAAGTGCATCGTTTTGCATGAAACTGTCACAGTGTATATATATATATATATATATATATGAAATGAGACACCTAGTTTGATTAACTTATATATTAGCCTGATACACAATTTGCACATCTCGCTAATTGAGTGTACGTACCCAGATAATAGATAACTTGCGTCTTTGCCGTATTTACTGAAACCTGTTGACAACTTCTCTCTCACATAATTTTTCCTATAGTTTCTCAGTTTATTATATAATTATTCTGTACTCTTGGTGGTTTGTGTTTTAAATTGAGCTTTACATTATCTGATCCGCAACGTCCATGCGTCAAATGAATCCGAGAAAAGCATGCGAAAGAGAGAAGGATCAATTTAAAGTATCCTAAGAGACGTTCAGTTGCTTATATAGGGTGGATTTTAGTCCTACAGATGTAGTGGTTCAATGTGCAGTTTAACCATTACTAAGGTCTTATGTATTTTCGCTTCTCTAGGGATGTTCCGTGTGGCAGACTGATTTTGTACAAGTCTCGGATGAGGAGATCATTCAGGAATGGTCTAATCTGGGGTGATGGGTCTGGGCGGTTCACCTCTCGGCACACCCCCCTCCCATAACCCTATGTATCTAGGTCAAAAAACCGTCTTAACCTGAACAGCTAATGTTATCACGTGTGTTGTGAAACTAATCCTCTTCTGACCCACCCATCCCCATGAAGCATTATCCACATTCCCCCACTGCTATATCGAGTGCGGATTAGCACTTCCAGTTTTTTAATATAACTTTTTAGGATATAAAGTCTTTTTTGACTGCAAGCCTGCCAGTTTTTGGTACACAGGTGCGTGCTCTGTATCAAAATGATGGAAATTGTCCAAACGTTGGGCAGGTATGAGATTAAATGATGAACGTTTGAAATTCTGGGTCCGGATTTTGACGGTCAACCTATGTCAAGATTTTTATGCTTGCTTTTTCAAGGGCTGAGCCAAGTATATGGGCCAATGCTTATTGGCTAGGGATTGTTTGGGATCAAGCTACACCACTAAACGTTAACATTGTCGCTTATAGAAAATCGTTACGGTTTTGAGGCCAAAATATCTTCCTGCCTCATCCCCGTCGAGTGACTTTGACGATGTTGAAGGTTTCTGTGCACATTTCGCTATTGGTGACAGTGATATAATCTGTGACATTCGTATACCAGACGTCAACCAAGATGCAGGCTCCAGGTCAATAATCGTAAGGCCAATTCCGTAAAATACGAAATGAGGACGGAGTCATGGAAAAAGAATCAGCCAACAGATTTTAATAATGTGCAAAGACGCAAGGTACGTTCTAGAGGAATTAGTGAAATCAGTATACAAACGGTGTACCGTGCTAGTATAAAAGTCGATAATATAATATGTATTTTAGTTGCGCTATGATTACAACTGTTCATATATTCAACGTGGCGATCTAATTCAATACGATGGATGTACGGCTCCTAGCCCAGGGTTGCGCGGAATTAGAAACAATCATGAATGAGAGGGCGAGAATCTACGCATGTGTATTGACACGCGCTCAAAACCGCTATCTGAGCTTATTCACTGTATTAAGTAAAGGGTAGAGAGGCTACATGTGCACTTTTTGTGCAACAGTTCTTTCATGTCAATCTTTCCATCTATTTAATGCGCTCCTAAATTAAACTCTGCCACCTAGATTCCGGTTATGTGAAATTTAATAGTCTCGCCGGTCCATAGTTAATAAGATTACAAGATCAAACCTTTTTCAGATCAGGAGGTTTGTCAGGTAAACTGAGAGGTGTCGTGAGGTGTCGTGTAGTTCTTCCTCCGAATTTGGTAGATTTTCTTTACTGTAAATCATGACCAGTTTACCTAGTTTCCCATCCTTCTTCCTTCTTGATAGGAATGCTAATAGCGCTGTTGAAATAGCAACGTTACATGAAAATGTTGCATCGATATCTTTGATGCAATATTTTTTTATTTTAAATAATTTAGGAATTAAACAGTGGTGACCTACGCTTCATTTACAACAAAGCTTACAAGAGATATTACTACGAGTGCTTCACGCTGGCTTCAGTGAGATTTGAGTCAAGATAACTCACAATGTCAAGATTAGTATTGCAATCATCCCCATTTTAAATCAGGCGTGAACGTGTCGTATGCGAGTCCTGGCCGAATGATTACATGTACGATGCTTCCCTTTCACATCAGTTTTAGGTTCAAACCCGGCCTTTCACAGGGCACAAGTAAATTCTCGGCCTGTGTGACGAAAACTCACCAAAGCATTGCGTTCGTAGTTTTTCACTAGTATTGGGTAAATGTTCATATCTGTACATCACATGTGGAGAAAATTTGTCAGTCTGTTGATTGCACTAAAGCTCCAGTAAGATTTAATTATTTAATGGCCCTGTAGATTAAATTGACTGAGGCCCTTTGGTTTTCTCACGTTAATCGCGATATTCATTAGCGTATTTATATATATCTAAAATTGTCCATGTTCGTACATGTAAATACAAACTACACCAAAAAATCAATTTTCTATATTATCTTACCGTTCCCTACAATTTTAGTTAATATCTCGGAAATGAATTCCCAGACAGAAAATAATTTGATGGACAGAAGCGCATGTTCTCTCAGTCCAGCGCTCCTGTGAAAACTGATTCAGATCTGAAAGAGCTTAATGAATGTCATCTAGATATTGGTTTTATTAAACGAAAATGCAACAAGTAATTGTGACCAAAGACACCCTTAAAACTGTATATGAAAATAACCTTTATTTGTAGGTTTAGATATTCAGCCATCGATGATAAAATTAAAGACGTGCAACACAAAGAGTAAAAGCAGAACATCGGCGACAGCATGATAGCTGGTAAATAGTAGCAAGTACCCGGTGAAATATTGTCTCTTGCCAACTTACCGCTGTGAGGGATTTGTTCTAGCTGTTCATGTAAAAATGCATAACTAGTAGGGATTTGCTCGCCATCTAGTATAATGGCTTAAGCGAAATTTGGTAGAAAGAAATGCAATGATCAATAGACATCGCTGGTCTAGAATTATTAAAAATGTAGTGGGGACCTCCGTGACCGAGGAGGTTGGTACGCCAGCGCCAGTGTGGCTCCCATGATTTCAAGTCCAGCCTCATGTTGGCTTCCTCTGCAGCAACCTGCGGATGATCGTGGGTATCTCCAGGACTTTGTCTGGTCTCCTCCAACCATAATGCTAGCTGCCGTCGTATCAGTGAAATATTCTTGAGTACGGCGTAAAATACCAATCAAATTAATAAATAAATCAAAATGCTGTGTTGTCATCACGTTTAACATAAAATCACATTAAGGAATGCAAAAGGACCGTGTTTTGGGGACGCTTTATCCACCAACAGAATCCTGGTGTATGCAGGAATACAACATAATCAAAACGTACAGCAAACGACGTTTAACACCAATCACCAAAGAAATAACAAAATAAGTAAAGTACCACCAAAAAGACCGTAAAAACTGTATCTTAAAATAACCTTTACTAATATTGCTTCGATTTTTGTTTTCACTGAATTAAATACTGTCAAATGTTAATGTTGTTCTATAACAGTTTCTCGTCACGTCTTGGTCGGAAAACAGTGCTGTTAAACCCTAATCAATGATTCATTGATTCTGTATCATTAGAAATGCTCTGTTTGAAATGCTCTCGAATGATGGTTGAAAATGACCACTTAATGTTTCATTTTACTTTGAACGCTTTAATTTTATAACCAATGTATCACTAACCCATACTGTGGCTTCGTCATCCAGTCACTTATCCACTCAAACTTTCGCAAATATTCACCCATCCACCCATCCCACCTTTGCTGCGCAACCTCCAGTCGACCCAGTCAATAAGAATCAAAGCACCGCGCATCCTGTCAAGAAGTTTCACTCGGGTGTTGTCATTCTCTCCCTGACAACAATTTGTTTATTTCCCTTTGACGAGCTCTTCAGTGCCACTTGTTTTTCCCACTGTAACTTGTTGCCACCCACACGTTATTGATTTTTATAAAATCCGGGCGTCTCTTTATCTTCACTACTGTCAATATTTCCGCTCGTGAGTCGTTAAGAGATTCACAGCGGCCTTTACCACTAATTGACGCTACTTAATGCAGATGTTACCGGGTTTTGTTTAATGTTCATAGTGCACAGCTGTTGTAACTACTAGCTGTGTTGCAGCGATTAAGGTGCCTTAGTAGTTCTTCACACGTGTAGTCTTCAGGTATAGCGTTGACTATAGTGAATTTTCTGACTGAAGCTACAGATCAACAGATTACCGCGTTAAGTGCCTTGCATTAGCACGCTTTCTCAGTCATTGTAGTACATGCAACTTAATGCACCTGACAAGGCAGCATTTATGAAGGGCTGTATGCATAGGCCCCTTTGAGCGAAACGTGTTTCAGAAGAATCTCGTGTTTCACGTAACAGAACACTGCACTGTATTAAAGCTATGATGTCCAGCAAGAAACCTTGGAGAGGAAGAACTGACCTCGAGAAAACAATGCAATATATCAGCCTGAATGCAATACTTTGATGTGAGATGGTACGCGCGGGTCGTGCGCTAAGGATAGAGGCCTACGTTGTGCAGTACACGTGAAAGCGTAATAAATACGAGGGTTCACGCCTAAGCACCTATACTGAATAATTTTTATGATATTGTACGAAAAAGATTTTAAACAAAACCCCTGCAACTCCGCACTGTTAGTATCATGGTTATATACAGCCTCTGTTACATTTATACTGCCTAAAAGTATAATAATTACACCCTAATCTGGGTTTTCTCTCTCTATATAAAGCACGTGACCAGCTGACGAATAACAATCAGCCATGAGGATACCGTCTATAAAAGAGCCTTTAGAGCTCTTAAAGTCGCATAAGCTGCAAAATTCTAGAGTAAATTTTATAATGTTCCCGAAATGAAGAGGGATATTTAATTATTGTTATTAATTTGATGTGTTTTTGACGACAGAGCTGAGAATATCCTCCTACCAACACGCATGGCGCCGGCCAGGATTATGGGTGGGCACTCACAGGCTTATTTGGAGTTTTTCTAGGACGGTGCAATAATACATAAAAGTTTTTGGTGTTGTAAAAGCATGGTTCAGAGTAGAAAAGCCTGTGACGTCATTGACCTCCGGCATTGTCAGTATTGCCTTTAGCCTTACGATAAGGGAATTTGGTGGCTCAAGTCAAGCTTAACGCCATACTTATCATCTATACCATCCGCATCATGACATGGATATATTATGTGGGGACGCTGGCTGGTCAAATGTAACACGGCATTTACCATCCGCATCATGACATGGATATATTATGTGGGGACGCTGACTGGTCAAGTGTAACACGGCATTTACCATCCGCATCATGACATGGATATATTATGTGGGGACGCTGGCTGGTCAAGTGTAACACGGCATTTACCATCCGCATTATGACATGGATATATTATGTGGGGACGCTGGCTGGTCAAATGTAACACGGCATTTACCATCCGCATCATGACATGGATATATTATGTGGGGACGCTGACTGGTCAAGTGTAACACGGCATTTACCATCCGCATCATGACATGGATATATTATGTGGGGACGCTGGCTGGTCAAGTGTAACACGGCATTTACCATCCGCATCATGACATGGATATATTATGTGGGGACGCTGACTGGTCAAGTGTAACACGGCATTTACCATCCGTATCATGATATTGATATGTGATGTGGAGACGCTGACTGGTCAAGTGTAACACGGCATTTACCATCCGTATCATGATATTGATATGTGATGTGGAGACGCTGACTGGTCAAGTGTAACACGGCATTTACCATCCGTATCATGATATTGATATGTGATGTGGAGACGCTGACTGGTCAAGTGTAACACGGCATTTACCATCCGTATCATGATATTAATATGTGATGTGAAGACGCTGAAAGATCACAGTGCATTGTATTATGGTCAACACAGTGTGGTGAAGTTAGGAATGCATAGTGCTATGCTGAATATAGTGTACGAACTAACAATGCACGGTGCAGAGCTGAATTGCAGTGTGGCGAAGGTCAAAAAGCAGCTTACAATGTTTAACTGTTGAATGTGGAAGTTAACAAGGGATCGTGTAATGTTGAACCGCAAGTGGAGTGACTAATGATGAATAATGCGATGTTGAAAGTACATACACTAAGAGAAAGTCAAAACATACAGTGCGATATGGATCTATTATAGTGTGCGGGTTCACTTGGCATACACTGTGTTTTGGGGTGCAATTGGTGTTTCTGAGGTGCCCTCCGTGATTTGGGGTGCACACGGTGTTTTGGGGTGCACTTGGTGTTTGGGTGTGTACTCGATGTTTTGGGGTGCACACGTTGTTTTGGGGTGCACGCCGTGTTTTTGGGGTGCGCGCGGTGTTTTGGGATGCAAACGGTGTTTTGGGGTGCACTTGGTGTTTTGGGGTGCACACGGCGTTTTGGAATACACTCAGTGTTGTGCGGTGCACTCGGTTTTTGGGGTGCACTCGCTGTGTTTGGGGTGCACTCGCTGTTTTTGGGGTGCACATGGTGTTTTGGGGTGCACACGGTGTTTTGGGTGTGCACACGGTGTTTTGAGGTGGCCAGATGGATAGAGCGTTGGCTCGCTGCGACTGACAGCCCTGTGACCAGTGATATCGCATGGTCAAATTTTGCTCTTGCTGTTTCGACTGCGGCTTTAAGCCAACAGGTTTCTCAAGTACCTGCTTGCTGATTGCTTGTTTTTACGCCGCGTGTCCGGTTTCCTCCACACATAAATGTGAATGCTGTCATATAAGTGAACTATTCTTGAATACCACAATGAACGTTATTATGTAAGCGAATTATTCTTGAATAGCACATTAAACGGTGTCATATAAGCGAACTATTGTCGAATAGCACGTTGAACGCAGTCATCAACACTATCATATAAGTGAACTATTCTTGAATAGCACGTTGAATGTTATTACATAAGTGAACTATTCATGTTGTAATATCACGGTGAACATAAATCAATTAGTCAATCAGTTAAATCACTAGGTTTGTTAGCATCTAGGCGAGATAAGGGCATAGAAGTTCAAACCTTCGGTGGAAACAGCTGTGCACCATGGACATTATTTCCGCGTGAACTTGATGTAAATTGTGAAGAAATTAGATCAAAAATACTATCAATCAGCCATAAACTGTTCTTTTAAAAAGCCAAGCGGGAGTGTATGGGAAAATGATTCGTTTTAGCATAGAATGACACATTTATTTTCACGAATACACAAAAAACCTTTTCGACATATGGAGGCCATAGCCAGACCTTGGATTTTTTTTGATTATACGAAACAGATTTATCAGTTGAACAAGACGTACAATTTTGTGAAGAAAACAAAAACTGCTAAGCAAAGAAAGGTGTTTATCACGTAAGGAGAGGTGAACAGCAAAGAAGAAACATTCCATTGGTTTCTTTTTTTCTACTGCGCAATACGACTCGTCTAGCTCAACATTTCCTTCAAAATATTACCCTCTTTTAAACGTGGAAGAAACCGGGGTTTTCGATTCCATTCGCCATAATTTAATGTACGTTAACATGTGAACAATGTCTGACATAGAGATATATTGCAATAGAAATCAACGAGTTTTTGCTTGATAGAGGTTATTTAAATACGCCAGGCATCATTGAATGACTGGCACTTAAATTGCCGTCCACAATTCTTCCTGCAAAGGCACTGATTTAATACCTAACAAATTCTGACCAGTACACATTAAAAATAAGCAGCTACTTTGTAGCTCAAACCCAGATTCACACAAACTGTAAAGGCTTATATGGTTGTTCCTGTCTGATACGTTTAACCTTTATTCCCAGAGCAGAAACATTTCAAGTGACTGAGTATGGGCTTGCCCATACAGTCACGGCAATTAACGCGAATTTTTAAATACCACGTAAACCGTCAAACATACACGTACATGCATATTGATGTGGCTAGCTTCCGAATATACTGTTACTATCACTGTTAACTCCACACCTGATGGATTCAAACAGAGATGTATGGCGAAAACCAACAAACACAGACCAAAATAGATCGATCAATACGCGAGCAGAAAAAAAAAGATGGATTTTTTTTTTCAGAATAAAATCTCCACAGGCTAAATTGACATTTCCTCGGCTTCAGCTCGGTGATTTTTATTGTATGCCGCATCCTTTAGAAAATAAAATTTGATAAAATTGCGCCCTTTTAAAATGAAGTAACGCCAGCTGCAAAGCTGTATTTATGGATGGAATGTAGAATACGCTAGCATATATGTATGAATATATTAGTCCCTGGCGCTTTGCTGATGGCTTGAGCATCCATGGAACGGGAATCTGCGCACTGATTTATTTCTAGTTTTTACACGGTGCTCTCCCCTGGGACTACTGTGTTTTGCGTGGTAAAAATATAAACGTAATTTATGCGATATAAACGAGTTGAAAAGCATATAAAAACGTCCATGTACACATTAATGATGCGATTATGGAGGCAATAGAGAGCTACCCATGTAAATATGCTCCGCGGCAATATGCCGACAACGTTATCCATCTCTCGTGGGAAATACTTAATCTGGAATATGGCTGTACTTTCGCTCAGTTTTCTGTGGTTAGTGTTTTTGCATGAACACTTTCGTTCCATTTGTTGTTTCTGCGAGAACATGGATGTCTTGACTAAAAATATCGCATGAAAACATACGGTGAGGCCAAGCGCGTTATCTCCATTGCGGTGTGAAAGCTCGTTTTATTCAATCCAAATAAAAACGTAAGGGTCAAAAATATTTAGCCACGTTCCTCGCATGGTCATTTCCAAGGGAGGCAGTGACATGGTGTTGCCAACTCTTGGTGGTTTGAAATGGCATGTGGATACATGACATGGATTCAATCCCGACCTTGGATAAGAAGTTTATACATAACACATGCTCTAAACTGTTCGAGTGACCTTGGCGACAATAAGCGGTTGTCGACGTTGGTGTGACTGTTTTCTCAATCTAACGTTCGTTGAACATCACGCGCCAATATAGTGTGTACATCTCCGCCTCGGTGTCGGGTTTGCTCCCGGATCAGGTCATGCCAAAGACTCAAAAACCCAAAGAAAAATGATACCTTTTGCCACCTAGTTTGACGCTCAGCGATGAGAGGCTAGAGCAAGGAAACAGGACTGGTTGGCCCGGTGTCATGTTAATTATAGTATAGTCCTGTATAAGCCAGGATTCTGCTAGTGGACTAAGCATTCCCGAAGTCTGGTCCCTTTTTCATTGTTTCAATGTGATTGTATACTAAATGAAATTACAACACAGCATGAGGAATGACCAGAGACGTCTAATAAATTGCAATTAACATTACTGCATTTTAAAAATAATTTTGCTTATGGCGCTATGTGGCGTGTAATTTGCTACTATATATGAATTTGCATGAACATTTAGAAAAAAACCCTATTTGAGGTAAACTGATCAGAGGCCGTATTTCATCGGTTACGTGTGACCATTTAACAGCTATAACACTGTCGTCGCTACTCTAGTTTTACCGTATGTCTCGATGCTGTACGTCTTAATGATCTCAATATAATGTGACTGTATGGGGTGTCATGTCTGCTGTCTTCGACAGGATACTTCAGTGGCGGAAGCATTTTGGCGGCACGGATTCGCCCTGCCACAAGAAGACACATTCTATGTACACGTACTTAACGACCCTAATCACGGTTGTCATATAATTGAAAAATTGTTACCTACGAAGTAAAACCCCAAGCACATATACATGTCGTTTGGAAAAATTAAGTAACGCGACTAACTGGCAAAGTCTTAATGGTTTCCTGCAATCATAAATGACCCGTGTCTTGAGTGCGACTTTAAGCAACAATCAAATAAATAATTAAGTAAGTAGATAAATAAGAAGTAGAACTTCTTGAATGTTCTGATAAGAGGTCTGTCTTGGTCATTCGTTCGTACTCAGCTGAACTACCATAGACAGGAATTTAGAATGTCAGTTAGAGAGACACATGGCCGAGGACCTATACTCAATCTGGTTAGTCCTAAGCAATACGTAAGTTCTGCGAAAATCTCACCAGAAACAACTTTGTAGAACTGGCATGTGGTCACACGTAGCGGTGAAATACGGTCTCTTGTCAATTTACCTCAGGTAGAGTTTTATTTTAACTGTTCATGTAAATACATAAATAGTAGCAAATTACACACCCTCTAAGCATATTTAGGTAAAAAAGACTGCATTGATTTTAACTGCAATTGATGTTTTTTTAAACAAATACATGAACAGTTGGAATAAAACCAACCTGTGGAAAAAGGGTTTCACCGGTAATACGTGTGACCCCATGTATTCCATTTTCGTCACTGCTCAGGTTTTACTCTCTATACTGTCTTTTATATTGGTATAGTTTAACCGACTATATTGCACAACAATGATATTTCCCATAGCAACGTTCATACCAACACATTGCTTATAGATGTTTCTACAAAATTTCATTAAAGCAGTGATCGAACTACCGTACAGCCGAAAACTTAGAACATGTGAGAACAGGATAAATAAATAAAATAACTGATAGAGTTGCGTATAAATATTCACGTTACCGATAATTTACGATGATTAAACCCATTTCTGTCAAGTTGAAGAATTAATGATATTTGCAACCAGACGAACATCTGTATGACTCGTTTTTTCTCTTCTACTTAACTTCTGTGCGCTAAGTTTATATCACAGCTGATGTCATAATGCGAAGTCATCTATCTCACGATCTTTAATTATTAATACGTATTCACGGGAACGTAGAACTACACTCGGGCTGACTGCTGCAGTGATTGCTGATTTATTGATTTTCTTGATTGCTGTTTAAAGCCATACTCAACAGTTGTTCACTTATATCATGTCCATGCTGGATTCCACTCCAGCCGTGCGTGGGAAGGTCTGCCAGCAACCTGCCGATGAACGTGGCACTGCCCGGTTTCCTCCCGCCGTAATGCTGGGCGCCGTTTTATATGTGGCTTATTCATGATTTACGGCGTAAAACTCCATTCAAATAAATAAATAAATTGCACGATGTCGGTCCATTTTATCGCTACTGTAAACCAGAGAAGCCGAGGTAAACCTGCGACTCTTGTTTTTTGCTATATAATTACCATAGTCTGTTTCTCTAAGCGAGTAGCCTATATTCAGCTGTGGCACGTTCATCTCCAGTGGTATCAACCATGCGGCGGTTTCGTCTCTTGGTGTGGTGAGATAACAAGTAGGCACAGGGCACGGGTTCAGTCCCTGTAATGTTCATTAATTTTTTTTATATATTCCGTTCTAACTGTCCATACTGTTCACGGTGACAGTAAACGGTCGATGACGCTCCTGTAATCGTTTGTGTCCTACATCCGTGTCTCCCAGCAATAGAGCGTACTCTCTTATAACGACTGTGTAGTACACAATATTGTGACAAAAATGCACGTCCAAATAATTCGTACATCAGCTGTACACAAATTGTACACAAATTTTGTACTTTTTAATGTGAAAAAATCCTGAGTAAGGCAATGAACAACGATCAACCAATCAAAAAATTATGATCATCTGATATGATATTAATTTTCTTTGCTATATATCACAGATCACAGAGGACCTTTTAACGATTTTAGGGTAATCCTGTACCATTATAACTGCCTTAGTATTGAAGGAACATGGAAGCATCAAAGCCAGTAACGAAACCGACTAACTTATTCTTCCATGTACATGTACAAGGCAAATTATGAAAATTTTGGTGATCTGCCAGAAGCCTACGAATGGTCGTGGGTTTTCCTCGACCTCTGCCCGGTTTCCTCCCAGCATAGTGCTTGCCGCCGTCGTATAAGTGAAATATTCTTGAGCACGGCGTAAAACACTAATCAAATACATAAATGAAAACTTTGGTTTGAATATAAAAGTTCACAGTACAGAGAGTGTGACATTGTGATAGATACCGTGTGATCAGTCGCGAATCAAGCTTATTGTCATTTCACATTTTATTAATTGCTCATTGAAATGCTCAAAAGTAGTGATTTACAGCCTACAGCCTACTAATACCGTGGCTTAAGCCAAATTAGGTGGAAAAGGGCAATTCGCAATTCATTAGACGTCACCGAGCTAGAAATACTCAAGAAGTGTGGTAATCACAATCAGCAAACACAAACAAAGAAACCAGGCCTCAGGGAAACTGTCCACCGTCAGAATCCTGGTTTATGCAGGAATATAATATACTTACAAACTCACAGCACAGATTATCTTAACTCAGGTAAAGTGACAAAAGGCCGTGGTGCACCGGATATGGTGTGTTTCCATGGACATGCGATTTTGCTCATGAATGCTCGTGTGTTAATTCCTCCGAGAATGGAAGTTACATAAATACTCTGGAGAGTTTCCACGGACTACCCCCTTTTCAACGCTGTCCCCTTTTCAACGCATTGGACGAGGATTTATTGCTAATCTGGCTTTTACTCTCTGTGTGATAGAGATTAAATCTAGGGCAGCCACAACGGTATGTAAATAAAACGTGAAAGAATAAACAGCGATTACTTTATGTGTTTACCTTTTTCATTATTAGATCAAGATATTTGTTCTATATCTGCGGATAAAATATTTCGTACTATTCACATTGAAATACCATGTTAAGACAAACTTTATTCACCAATTTAAAAAATAAAATGGACATGCGAATAGCATATGTCATTTGGTAGTCTTATGGCTTTAGGGATTGGGCTCGATGTTACGAAATAAGAACGAACGATTAGATTGCATGCGATAAGCTTAAATGGCCTACCAAATCAAAAATACTGCCTCTGTGTCTTGGTCTCTAAAACATACACCAGGTCGATTTTAGTCCAAGGAATCTTTGCAGCCTGGCCACAAACAACTTTGGTGTGAGAATATCTGGCCGCACTCCTTCGTGACAAAGTCATTCAAAACAGTTACTGTGATCTCATAACAAAACAGCAGTCATGTGATATTAACATGTTTTTTGATTTAGTGAGCCCAAGATGTTTCAAAAATCGTTTAAAAAGTTTATCCCGACCTTGGATCGATCGCAAGTGTGCCGAATTCGATTCACATATTTTAACCACAAGGCCCATACTCCCTACAGCGCATGCGCCACTGCCTGTGCTCACTTTACATCACTGCCACCACTACACAACCTTGATATCTGGAGCCTGTGCGACGCACGAAGGCTCGTTTAGGCTTATCCTTACCACTGCCCTTTTGTTCGTGCGCGGCTTTGAATTCAGCATTCAGCGATAAAACTGTGTCAAATGACCGTTAGAATTACGTCCAAAATAAAACAGAACGCATGCGCATAAAGTATTAATGGGAACAAGCTTTGAGACAGAGATTTGTATTATCTGACACCACTTCCTCACCTCGACCTCGGCATTGTTCTAGATTTCTGTACAAAATTTACTGTTGGTTGTAGTGATGCAAAGCGAAGATAGGGAGCCACGCATGCGCTATAAGGGGTATGCACTAGGCCACCGAAAAGATCTAGTTTGTAAACTGATGTCTGTATATCTGATTTCTGCTGTGAATCGACGGTTCTGATTAATACGCAACTTTGGATATATGAACAGTTACAATCAAAGCCCAATTGAGATACTCATATTCTAGCACGGTACACGATTTGAATAGTGATTTCCCACAGTCACCTAGAACATACCTTGCGTCTTTCCTACATCATTGAAAACTGTATACCGCTTCTCTTTGTGTGATTCCGTCCTATTTTCGTAATTTATATACTTTCTTAGTTCTTTTTAGTCGTTTGTGTAAAAATTCGTTTTGGGAATGGGCCATGCATTTACTGACCAGGAACGTCCATACTTTTTTGACGGCTGATATAAGACAGTCTGTTTCGACGCAAAGATTCTATTTAGGTTTGAATTTATCTGGACTGCCACTACCCGTTGATTTCATACTGCTTTCTGACCACAAGCAAAACAGTCGTCCATCAAGACATTATTATACTACCCACGTCCTTGACATCAGCGACATAATTGCTTGATGCTTACCTGACAATTCGGTCAGTGGATGAGAAGGCTGAGGCCTTTTCTGTATCAACCATCGGTTTTTGGATTCCAGGTCTACCATGTGATTATCTGGCCGGGAATCCTATCTGTCGTAAGGTTTCTAGACTGACTCTACTTACCTGTGTATATTTTATTAGCTAGCCAAGCAAGCTGTCTTTTTCGTCTAGGGCAATAAACAGGACAAACAATACGTCAGGCAAAAGCAACCTCACGGTGTGTTGTTCGAAATCGTTGACAGATTATGCTGTGATCTATTTTCACCCGAAGAACAGCTTTTCTACGTTATCATGTATCTTCACTTGAAGGATAGCTATTCTACATTATCTTATATTTTCACCTGAAGGACAGCAAATGTACCGTAGGATTCCAAAATGTTTCTTTGCCGATTGTCAGAATTGTCTCTTTTGTGTTTGTTTAATTCATTGATACATGAACTCATTTATTAGATGTTTAACTCCAGTCTTTTTTAGTGAACATAAGTAGACAGTTTTCATTATGGCTTTAATCAACAACAAAAAAGAGTGAAGCACAATGTTACATGCGGCTAAAGGGATTATGGTTGTGTCTGTTTTTAAATACGTATAAATATTTGAAGATCATGGAAGAAATCACTGCAATAAATTCCTGTGCTTTATACGCTTAGCCCTGATTCAAATCTGGCGTCCTGGCTGTGTCTGGCGCCTAGCAGTTACGTAGAAAGGAAGAACAAATTATACAGCTGTTCATCTGGCTGCAAATATAATAAACTCTTCAAAATAACATCAATGGAGAGATGGGTTTAATTGTCGTAGCTATGGGCAACGTAAATATTTAAAACTCAACGCTGTGGTCTATTTACTGGTGTGGACAAAGAGGTGTGGCATGTGTTGACAGCTACAGTCAGCATATTCTGACAGTAATTGTCCTAAACACCTGAGGCTGCTCGTAAATAAGGTGTTACCGTAGTCTGCTGAAGCACCATTACAGTCATTTTTGTTACCATATTGTCGATGTGGTCCATAATTTACAGGACACTGTGGACAGCTGGCCCCCAGATAAAACCCTCGGACACAGGTTAAGTCACTTGAACGCCGTGCTATACAATCATGTCAAGGATGGGTCAGCTTCAGTTCTGTATCGGTCCCAAAACAGAGTTGTGCAATTCTCGTCAAGTTTACTTTGTCTCCTTTTCTGTTGGAAGTTTGCGCCACAGGCTTCACCTTCTAGAATAACTATGCATGTATAAATTTTTGTACCCTTCGACAGTAAACGTCTAAATTTCAACTTTATTAAAAGCTTAGGATCCTATCGAGGTTTTAAATGTTGACTTAAGTCAAAAACAGCTTTGTGGAATCGGCCTCTAATATGAAAAACCACGTTACCCTCACGGAGCAAATAATAAACATGAATCAAATATCAACAGAAATATGGCTGCAAACTGTGTCTGAAAATACCTTAAATTATATACTTACGGTTTTTGAACAGATTTTTTGGAACTTATATATTTATTTATCTATTTATTTGACTGATGTTTACGACCAATTGAAGAATATTTCACTTGTAAAGCCAGAGGAAACCCATGACCACCCACAGGTTGCAGGAAGAGCTGTTTGGGTTGTATAGTGATTGCCAACTTTATTATTATGGTTAGCGTACGAGAGCAGGACAGTGACCCAGAAGTCTCTCACCAATGCAATCGTTGTGAGATCATGCCCAGCACATATTGACTTCCACTCCAGTCGTATACGTCGGATGGTATGTCAGCAACTCGAGGATGGTCGATGATTTATTTCCCTCCCGGCACTGCTCGGTTTCGTCCCATCAGGATACTGGTTGCCGTCGTATAAATAAAATATTCTTGAGTACGACATAAAACTCCAATCAAATAAAAAAATAAAAACAACAAGAATGTATTTCCACCTTCGCTTATTCGTACTCAGGCAAAGATAACGTGTACCTTTTCCAATAATTATTCAGACCAAAATACAAAGGCGTATAAAATATTTTGATACATCATTTATTCTTACACATATGACTCATCATCGTCATATGAGTGAAAAGTACGACGTAAAGCCCAAACCATACGTATATACATTCTCAAATATCCTGTAGCCCGATACATTCAAGGTCCACAGAATGATCTATATATTTCAAATACGACGTTATGCTGCAATCATTCGGGAAAACACTCATATGTACGTGAAAATATGCCACTTTCATCTTCAAATATACATAATTGAACACATTAACTGGTGATTATTTTTACCATGAACTAATTGAATCGTATTACAAAAATCCACTCATTCGTTATCCGTGATACTCTTCATTGTGCTTAAACCATCAAAAATTCGCACATGAGCTCGTCAGTTGAGTTGATTAAGAATCAGAACATCAGAAAAGGTGTGTGTAACTTTTGACAAGCCGTCCCTTATCATCCGTCAGAAAGCTCAACTAACAACAGCCTTTTTTTTTGTTTTTTAATCTTTAATGCGGGTTCGCTGCCACCCGGATAAGGTGTACACAAGACGTTTAGGATGTTCGTGAAGGACTTTACGCTGCTATGAATTCTTTAGGGGCTTTCCCCAGCACGACAGCGCTGTGCGTTTTAAGTTCGCTTTTGGACCCCAGAACTTCCGCCCTGTAACGTTGAAACCAAACTAGCAACATAATTTATAGAGGATGGCGTTTTTCTGGTCATGTGTCAGATGGCGTGACAAGAGAACTCCAACATAAAAACACCGAGTCGAAATGACAATAAATGGCAAGACCGCTGCAAAGTGCAAAACTAGATTTTTGCGCCAAGATGAAATATTGTCAACAGAGAAACGTTTACTCTTCAGAAAAAAATGATGTACTTCCTGGGGCCAACCCCCCCCCCCCCCCCAAAAAAAAACAAAAAAATAAAAAAATAAAAAAAAAAAACGAGAAGAGCAGTAATAAATTTTTGACTCTTTGTCAGGTATCTTTCTTTTCTCTGATATAAATGTTGTCTTTAAGCGCACGAGGAATATTCTCTAATATAACGCTATCACTTTTTTTCAACCGTTGTAAAATTGAAGGCACTTGTAATCTCTGTGAAAAAGAGGTGTTTTTCATCATGGATTATTACAGTGTCATATGACAAAAAAAGCTTGTGTAATTTATGACTTTGTGTGGAATGAATCTATGAATGCATGGCTGGTTTTATCCTAACGCCACTTTGACAGTATTGGATATCTGCCGGGCAGCAGATTCTACGTTTGAAAGGTGACAGGTGATCTCATGATTATCTTCCGACTTGATTTTGCAAAGTAGCGTTCATTTTAAAAGACTACAGTGATATTCCGAGGGCACTGCTAGAAGCGTACACGTTTCCACACTGCTTTGAAATGCCGCAAATATGGCATTTTGCTTTAAAAAATTGCACACTGGTTTACTTAGGAATTTTTTAGGACCCTCGCCCTAAAACCATGCGTTATAATCAAGGGAAACTTCAGTAACCTTGTTTCCCTTTTCTGCATGATGAATTTCATGAATTGTCTTTGGTTTTTTCAAATGAATGAATAAGGACAAGTATAAACAATCAAACAATTACATATTGTGCGTTTGGGATTTGTCCATTTTAAACCGTTGTACTCGAAAACCTCCCCCACAGGACATAATACTTCATTTCTAGAGAGCATGACAACTAAAAACATATACTTAATAATTTGTGGGGTTATGGTTTTTATTCTATTTTTCATAAAGCACAACCATATATCGAGCTATATATATATAGATTCACGCCGCTTACTGATATTATTAACTGCCGTTTTGAGTAATTCTGGACGAGTAACGTCTAATAATGTTTTTTTACCTATAATTCTACTTAAGCCTTGGTCCTAGGGGGCGTGTAATTGGCTTCTGTCTAAGCATTTACAAGGGGGGCAAAAACAGCTGGCAAGGAAAGATAAATTCAATACTGCTCTTTTCGGTGTTTTGCTTTCCAAGGTACGTCATCATTTTTTAAGAGTAAATATCCCTCCGTTGACAATATTTCATCTTCGCAAAAAGCTAGTTTTATTCCTTCAGGCGGTTTTGACTTTCATTGTTATGCGGGTGTTGTCTTCTCACTCCATTTATCAGACACCTGACCAGAGAAACGCCACCTTCCATAAATTCTGTTACTTGTTTGTCTTCAACGTTGTGAGACGAGGTTTTCGTGATTCTAAAACCGGGCTTAAAACGCACAGCGCTGACGAGCAGGAGAAAGCCGATAAATAATTCATAGCAACGTAAAGCCCTTCACAAACATCCTGGACGTCTTGTGTGCGCCCTATCCGGGTGTGAGCGAACCCACGTTAAAGCTTGAAAAGAGCAAAGAAAGACTATTGTTCAATGAGCATGGTGACGGATGATACTGGACGGTCTGTGAACGGTTACACAAATTCTCTGTGACGTTCTGACACATAAACGATTAGACTGGCAAGCCAAGGTGCCATTATTTGATGTCTTAAATGTAGGGGAGAGTACCGTAGATAACGAAAGAAAGGACTTTTGTAAAACAGTTCAGTTCATTGGCCCATTTGTGCATGTTTGCATATACAATAGCATATTCTCACACGTCTCTTTCACGTACATATATGTGTCATGTTTTTTTCCCAAATAATTGCGGTATGACACACAATAAGGGTATGTCAACCATACTGGGGACATTGAATGCATGGGCTACTTGACATTTCTGTTTATATTTCTTACAATGTTTACTTTGGTATTTTGAGATGGTATCACGGCGGTCAGGCCTTTTGGTGTCAAAGACCTGATTGCCCCCCCCCCCCCCCCCCCCCCCCTCGCACCACTGCCAAAAGGACAAGACCTCGCCAGAGATCTGATCAACACTGTTACGGAACGTAAGTCAGAGAGGGCCAACGATAGTTCGGCTCACTTTATCGAGATTAGCCAACTAACCACAGTGGGTGAGAAAACTGAGGCCTTTTCTCTATCAGCTCTCAATTTCTGGATCCCAGGTCTACCATGTGATTATCTGGCCGGGAATCCTATTTCTCTTACGGTTTTCAGACTGGCTCTACTTACCTGTGTGTATTTTATTAGCTCGCCAAGCAGGCTAAGTCATTTTCGTCTAGGGCAATAAATAGGACAGACAATTCGCCAGACAAAAACAACCTCACGGTGTGTTGTGCAAAATCGTTGACAGATTATGCTGTGTGAAATTTTCTTCTACTTTATCTTATATTTTCATCTGAAGGACAACTTATATATCGTAAGTTTCCAAAATGTTCCTTTACCGATTGTCAGAATTGGACTTTTTGTGTTTGTTTAATTCATTGATTTATTGGCTCATTTATTCGGTGTTTAAATCGAAGATTGTTGACATAGAAGTGAACAATTTCCAGCATGGCGTTAATCAACAACAAAAAAGAGTGAAGCACAATGTTACATGCGGCGAAAGGGATTATGGTTCTGTCTGTCTTTAAATGCGTATAAATATTTGAAGATCATGGAAGAAATCACTGCAAGAAATTCCTGCGCTTTATACGCTTAAGCCTGATTCAAATCTGGCATCTGGCTGTGCCTGGCGCCTAGCAGTTACGTAGAAAGGAAGAACAAATTATACAGCTGTTCATCTGGCTGCAAATATAATAAACTCTTCAAAATAACATCAATGGAGAGATGAGTTTAATTGTCGTAGCTATGGGCAACGTAAATATTTAAAACTCAGCGCTGTGGTCTATTTACTTAGCTAGCTATCCCACGCCTCCGTGAAAAACGTACCAACGGACATCAATTTGGGTATGTCCATCTGTGAGTTATGTCAGGTGCAGTTCTTTCCTTGTAATCTTTCACGGACGAGGAGGTGTGGCGTGTGTTGACAGCTACAGCCAGCATATTCTGACACTGATTGTCCTAGACACCTGAGGCTGCTCGTAAACAAGGTGTTACTGGAGTCTGCTGAAGTCCGATTACAGTCATTTTTCTCACCACGTCGTCGATGTCGTGCATAATTTACAGGACACTGTGGACAGCTGACCCCCGGGGGAAAACACCCCAGCACGGGTTAAGTCACTTACAGGCCGTGCTATACAATTATGTCAAGGACTGGTCAGCCTTATTTCTCCATCTAACCCGAACAGGATCGTGTAATGTCGCCAAGTTTACTCGGTGCACTTGTAGAATAAAAGTACAATAAATATGTACAATAAGCATGTACAATAAGTTACGGTCAAACGCGAAACAGAAAAAAAACCTGACAAGACAAGATAGATACAATGGAGAACAAATCAACCACCCTAACCTAAGACCAACAACTTATGTACAGTAGATACTACATGTAGGACCATTGTTCGATTTCCCAAAACCATTTCTGACTTGGTTTGAAATATGATCTTAAGGCCTTTTCTTGGCGTTGGAATTTTAAATTTTGTCCCCGAACAAATTTTTTTTAAAGACGAACGTGTCTAAATTTCAACTTTCAGTATTAAAAAAATTAGCATCGTAAACGGTTTTTACATTGTGACTTCTGTCAAAAAAAGGTTTGTGGAATCGACCCTTGATATGGAAACCCACGTTAACCTCAGAGAGCAAATATTAAACATGAATCAAGTATCAACAGAAATATAACTGCAAACTTTATCTGAGAATATCTTAATTTATCTACTTAGGTTTTTCGAAGTGAAATGTTTGGACTGTATTTATTTATTTATTTACTTATTTATTTATTTATTTATTTATTTATTTATTTATTTATTTATTTATTTATTTATTTATTTATTTATTTATTTATTATTTATATTGGCGTTTTACGCCGTATTGAAGAATATTTTACTTGAACGAAGGTGGCCTGCATTATGGTGGGAGGAAACCCACGACCATCCGCAGGTTGCTGGAAGAGCTGTTTGGATTGTACGGTGATTGTCTATCAACGTAACACCATAGTGGTTAGGGTATGAGAGCAGCACAATGGCTCAAAAACCGCTCACTAAATTAACCGTTGTGAGTTCAAGTCCATCTCATACTGGCTACTACTCTGTAAGCAACCCGGAGATTGTCCCCCCTCCTTCCCCCCACCCACCACCACCACCACCACCACACCACCACTCCGGCTCTGCCTGATTTTTCCCTTCGAATTTCTGGCTGCCATCGTATAAATAAAATATTCTTGAGTACGACATAAAACTCTAATCCAGTAAAGAAAATATATATAATAAGGATTTTTTACCACCTGCGCCTTTTCGTGCTCAGGCCAAAATTACGTGTAAATCTTCAAATGATCATTCGGACCTAAACATAAAGGCGTAAAAAAACATTTGTGGTACCTCATTTGTCCGTATACATATGACTCATCATCGTCATATGAGTGAAAAAGTACGACGTAAAGCCCAAACCATACGTATATACATTCTCAAATATCCTGAAGCCCGATACATTCAAGGTCCACAGAATGATCTATATATTCCAAATACGACGTTACGCTGCAATCATTCGGGAAAACACTCATATGTACGTGAAAGTGGTGTGTGCCAATATGCCACTTTCATCTTCAAATATGCACAATTAGACAAATGAAAGGGTTATTATTTTTACCACAAACAAATTGAACCATTTTACAAAAATCCATTCTTTCGTTTCATTTATCGGATTCTTTGTTGTGCTTAAAACATCGAAACTTTGCACATGAGCTCGCCAGTTGAGTGGTTTAAGAATCTGAACACCATAAAAGGTGTGTGTAGCTTTTGACAAGTCGTCCCTCATCATCCGTCAGAAAGCTCAACTAACAACAGCCTTTTCTTTGTTCTTAAAATTTTAATTCGGGTTCGCTGCCACCCGGATAAGGTGTACACAAGACGTTTAGGATGTTCGTGAAGGACTTTACGCTGCTATGAATTATTTATCGGCTTTCCACACCATGACAGCACCTTGCGTTTTAAGTTCGTTTTTGGATTCCAGAATTTCTGCTGAAAGCAAACAAGCAACATTATTTATAGAGAATGGCGTTTTTCTGGTCATGTATCAGATAAATGGCGTGAGAAGAGAACTCCAGCATAAAAAGACCGAGTCGAAATGGCAATAAATGGCCTCAAAGCATAAAACTAAGAGAAAGCATTGTCTACAGAGAAATATGTTAACTCTTGAGAGAAAGGGAATGTACCTTCTGGGCCAAAAAAAAAAAAACAAAAGAAAAAAACAAACGAGAAAAGCAGTAATAAATTTATGACTCTTTGTCTGATGTCTTTCTTTCTTCTCATGTAAATATTGTCTTTAATGCACAAGGAATACTTTCAATGAAAATAAAAACAACCTCACCTTCTGGACACAAATCGATCCCTGTACCTTCCGGGATAACCTATTCCCGCCCCCCCCCCCCCCTCTTGTACGTGACAAAAAACCATGTGTAGTTTAAGATATTGCGTTGAATGAATTTATGAATGAATGAATGATTATATCTTAACGTCATTTTGGCACTATTGGATATCTGCCAGTCAGTAGATTCTAAGTGTGAACGGTGACTCTTTCCTCATGATTATCTTCCCACTAGATTTGGAAAAGTAGAGATCTCAGGTTGGTGGCGAACCTCCCAATATACGACAGGAGAGGATGCCAGCAGGAGCTGGACTTGAGCTCACAGCGATTGCAATGGTTGAACGCTTCTGGGACATTAATCCTGCTTTTAAATGCGGAAAATAGAGAACTTTGTTCAAAAAATGGCGTACTAGTTTAATTATGAATTATTTAGGGCCTACACCTTACATCCATATAACCACACCTTACAACCATATAACCACACCTTACAACCATATAACTACACCTTACAACCATATAACTACACCTTACAACCATAACTATAGCTAAGGGAAACTAGTATCCTTGTGTTCCTTTTCCACATGAAGAATTTTATTTAAGTGCAATTGGTTTCTTAAATAAATGAATAAAACGAAGAATAAATAAATAGAAAAGTGCATATCGTGAAGTTTAGAACAGTCCATTTGAAACCGCTGTATTAATGAAGAAAATAATGATGAAAGTAATGAAATAACTTAATTAATCAGTTAATAGTATTTACCTTTTTCAGCTGAGGTTAAGTGAAATTCAGTCCAGTCGATTTGCTGACAACCTTGTCATTTTCACATTGCAATACGTCACATTTGTATTAAGACAGAAGCCCTATCTAAAAAATAAA
Organism: Liolophura sinensis; assembly: GCF_032854445.1. Taxonomy (NCBI): domain Eukaryota; kingdom Metazoa; phylum Mollusca; class Polyplacophora; order Chitonida; family Chitonidae; genus Liolophura; species Liolophura sinensis. The sequence continues at coordinate 7,092,073 of NC_088306.1, read as the reverse complement.
ATATTACATATAAATACGTGCCGATAACGGACTCGGTTTATGTGTTCGCTAGTTGGTTTAGGTTCCGACGTTATCAGGATTAATTACAAAAACTTTAGGATGTGGGAATGTAAACACTTACTGCTGACTCTGCACTTAACCGTATCTCCATGATCTGGGTTTTTGCTGAATGTAAACACTGTCATCAGGGACGCTATGCTGACTTCTAATTAGCCTTTACATTTAATTTGATCCAATTTATGACGGCCTGTTATTGCCCCTCCTTAAGGTTACTCAGCTAACATATATTTTCCGGACCATAAAATCTCGTGCAGTTGCTGTCACGTGACGTTGGTTGCTTTCATACATGTACCTATCCTAACTCACAGTAAGACTACAGTTGTACCGCTAAGATGATAGGGTTTGCCAGGGATGACAACAGTGCCAGCCAAACACATGCTACATGTGTGTCAAATGCAATACCCAAACACGTACTACATGTATGTCTCGTGCCACACCCAAACTCGTACTACATATATGGCTCGAGCCACGTCTAAACACGTGCTTTGTCTCGTAGGACACCCAATAATGTATTATGTTTGGTGCCACACTCATACACGTACTATGTCTCGTGCCACACCCAAAGATGTACTGTCCCCTGCCACAGCTAAACACGTACTGTGTCTGGTGCCACACTCAAACACATACTATGTCTTATGCCACACTCAATCACGAACTATGTCCCGCGCCACACTCACTCACGTACTCGTGCCACATCCAAAGATGTAGGCCTACTATGTCTCTTTCAACACCCTAACACGTATAATATCTCGTACTGCACGCATCATGTCTCGTGCTACACCCTAACACGTATTATGTCACGTACCACACCCAAATACGTACTAAGTGTTGCTTTACACACGTATTATATTTTGTACCACACCTAAACACGTACTAAGTGTCGTGTTACACCTCAAAACGCACGATACATCATCTTACACCCTAACACATACTATGTCTCGTGCCACACCCAAACACGTACTACATATATGTCTAGTGCTACAACCAAATACGTACTATGTCTCGTACCATGCCCAAACATGTATTATGTCGACTGGTATTAAGCGTCAATAGTATACAGATTTAAAATAAAAATATTTCAGAATAATATAAAGAGATTATAGCTTAAATTATATGCCTAGCCCAGTGGATTTAAAAAATTAAAACGTTAGAATAACTATGGAGCTGAAGGTCACCTTTATCCATGCATAAGCATATGTTTAGGTGGATACCAACACTGACTTGGTTTCCAAAAAATATAACAGGCTTTCCTCTTTTTAATTATTTTTTTTCATATATTACTTGACAGTACTGTAGATTCTATTCCTTTTATTAAAAGCGAACAGTTGGTCAAACAGTACAAGCTAAAAATCGTAGCAACTTAAGGATACTCTGGGCTATACATATCTGATTACGTGTAGCCACAAGACGGCAGGCTCGTAGCAACTTAAGGATACTTTAGGCTAACCATATCTAATTACGTGTAACCAGAAGACGGCAGGTTCGTAGCAACTTCAGGATACTCTAGGCTAACCATATCTAATTAGTGTAACCAGATGACGGCAGGTTCTCAGCAACTTAAGGATGCTCTAGGCTAAGCATATCCAATTACGTGTAACCAGATGACGGCAGATCAAAAGCAGTTTAACTCGGCATTGTCAACTAATGAACAGCACTTTTATCAAAATCTTTCTGGAATGTTTACATTATTACACCCTGGCTGAGCGGACTCAATATATGCATGTGTTAACGAGCGCTCTGAGAGTAGTTCGGATGTTTTATAGCCGTTGATGAAGAGACAATTTATTGTCCATGCACTAGGACCGCGTTGACCCCAGCGGGGCGGTTATTGAAATGAATACTCATTTTCGTCTGGTGGAACATTTTATTAAGCAACACAACGCTTTGAAGAATTCCAGGAATATTAAAACGGTCAAATGCAAGAGAGGGCGATTGCGCGTTTTCTAGACTGCTCTTAGGCTCTTCTCTCTCAGGGGAGCTAATCTAACACTGGGCCAAGATATGGTGAACGGTCAGTGTAACCCATTACCAGGAAATGCTCAAGTTGAACCCTACCTTGTATTTTTACATATAACGGTCATTTTCACTCCTCTCAGCGTTTGATTTACATCTCTGGCTTCACCGCATTCTAAAAGTTAATTCACAGAATACAATGTTTTCTGTTGGGGGCGGTAGAATATTTATTTTTTTATATTTGATTGGTGTTTTACGCCGCACTCAAGAATATTTCATTTACATGACACAGCTCAGGGGAACTACGATGGCTGACAGTAGGCTGCAAAGGAAGCCAGCATGAGCTAGAACTCACAGCGACTCCATTGGTGCAAGGCGTGCGTGCTTGGGGTTTAACGTCGTACTCAACAATTTTTCAGCCATATGACGACGAAGGAATCCTTAGTATGCATGTAACGTGCCTCCTTGTTGTTACTGCTCTTTTATCTAATACTGCTTTACTGAGACGACTTACCGAAGGGAAGTAAGCTGCCCCGCCCAAGCCATTACACTGATACGGGCCAACCAGTCGTTGCACTATCCCCCTTGTGTGAACGCCAAGCGAGGAAGTTACAACTTCCACTTTTAAGGTAGGTGTGACTCGACCCAGGATTGACCCTGAATCTAAAGCTTCCGTAACGGACGCTCTACCAGCTGTGCTATCGGGGCCGGTTATTGGTGAAAGGCTCCAAGTTTATTGCGTTGGATTGACACGCTTATCACCCCGGTCACATTTGTACATTTACCCCCTTGCTGTGACGTCACTATTCAGAAACCGTAATGGTCAGCACCTCGCAATTTCTTAACCAGGAATGTACCAAAGTTACGCAATCTTTCGCTGAACCGGAAATTTTGTACGGGAAGCTTAGACGAGGTATTTTTAGGTATTCCACAAAGAACGTACACAAAATTATTGAAGACATATTACGATCCCTAAACAACCAAACTGCTGTTTTATAGCTTGACTTCAGTTTTAAGGTGCCATGTGCTTTTTGGTTTACAGAAGACGGTACCCTGAGCTAAGTGTATTGATGTAGAGACCAGTATCAACCCTCGTTCTTCTAATCCACCAACGACGGGTTGTTCTCACGTAACGTCCGCATGTCTTACTCCTAAAAATCCCGCATAAACAACAGGCGCGTCAATGAACTAGGGTACTAGGCTTACGCAGCAATATTTCTAAGTGGTTTTTCAATTTAAATCAATTTTAAAAAGATTATAGAGGTAATGGTCCTGGACGCTGACTAAGTACAATCGTGCCAGGGCACTTTGAAGGGTATTTTACTAAGGGAACATGCCACTCCTTCAGACAAAATGAGAATTGACTGGGAAGACGAATCTTCACCACAGCCGTCACTTTTAATCAAAGCTCCTAGATTCTGACAGAATACCGGAAGTCTTCCCATCGGCGCGCACTGGACACCAGATGCAGAGACGTATCGCTTTGATCAGCGCAGCATCCAATCACGATCAGTAGTGACAGATTCCTCTCCTTCCCGGAAGTGCCTCGACTTTATCCTCTAAGTAAAATGTGACCGCAAAATCCGTTGTATTTGTGGCCTTGATAATGTTCACATAAGACTACAATCCGAATTCAACAACAACCAAATAACAAAAGTCTTGCTAAAGTTTTCAGTTGTTGATTAGGTAAGGTATCAATTATGTGACCCAACTGCTTATACGAGTACTGTAGTGTTCGTTTAAGGTAACTTTTGTCTGACAGGAATCAAGATAGTAGCTAAACGTCGTCCGTTGGTCACTTGACCAACGATGGTTTGATGGACTGGTTTCTTCCTGACTTTTAATCAACGTCAATCTTAGTAAAATTCACGTGTTTTTTTTTTTTGTTCAGATAAACCGATATGTAACGTACCGATCTATTCCTTAAACTGAAACGTACTTTTTGAGTGCTGTCCTCAACATGTTAAAGCTGTACCCTACAAAAACATGTTTCCCATAATCCCAATATAATTCTCACTTTACACCACTCAGTTACATCTATTTGTGAAAGACAATGAGGACACAATAAACATCGACAGCAAAGGCAAACCTCGCTATCCGCCATCTTCGTTTCAAACTGGCCGCACTTAGCAGAACGTTCGGATTGAAACCAAGATGTATGGTACACCATTTGAAAGGGCGATTGACAACTTGTTCGGGAGTGGTAACTTTAAACTTTGTCTTAAAAATGAAACTATAAGCAATTGTTATATTATGAAGAAAGAAGAGGGTCTTAATAGCAACGCAGTCATGTGATTCAAAAATGGCGTTATGCGAATTGTAAATCTTGATCGGGTGCATTCAGTGGTTATTTATGTGTTAATTGCTACATTATAATCTTTATATCTCTTGCATATCGAAAGCATGTTAAAGTGAATTCAGAATTACTTTAACATCAAGAAAAAGCTTTGAGACATTGAGGTCATTGATTCAAACACCACAAAGCTGTTGGATGTGTGAAAACGGAACTAGGAATATGACCAGCCAATTTCAGATCTAACGGTTTATCTAATTGACAGAATGACGGGAGAATAGTTTTCCATTTTTAAATAAGGCTGCATTATTCTGCAGATTGTCTACAGGCAATATATGTGGAGCTGTGTCTAAAGGTCCCTCAGGGGAATTGGAGCAAAAGCATTAAACACTGATGTTGTATGATGGGTAGAGACCACGTTCAAAATTACACAAGCAACTCATTTGTTCTTATTTTCCACTCCGACAGTAGTACTTGTATGGAAATGTGACTTGTGACCTCTCGCCCGGAACAGATTGGGCAAGATACCAGTACACACTGCACTCGACCACCTCTACAAAACTTCTGCAATTCTGCCGCTAAGAAAAGCTTCGGCAAAGTACCAGTTTCCACTTACCACCCCCCCCCCATCCCCCTCCTAACCGCCATTGCTGCTCTAATGAAACTCAGCTTGATCGAGTCGTAAATATTTTATGACACTTTCCTTAATAGTCGTTTTACAGCCAGGAATTCATATCAGTTATATGAGATGAGTTACACATGAAGTCAACTACAGGCCACATTCCGTTCTACCCTGTACATGTATACCCTAACGCCATCATCTGTTTTGTTTCGTTGAAATTCATCCACACAGTGCAGGAGGAATATTTTCCTTTTTCCGTTTTATTCATAACCCTCGTCTGTTGATATATCATCCCTAAAGTTTTTCGTTATGAATGAAGTCAGGCGCGTAGGCTACATACATACATTTACAGTTTTATATCAGTATAATTTTAAATGAGAGGTAAAGTTTATTAAACCAGCCTGCATTGAGTGGTCAATACATGTTCCCACAAGTATAAGGTTCACAGGTTCCACATACATGTTTTTTGTTTAACTGTTCTGATCATTGCAATCTGAAGCCAGTGGGCCATGTATAATCAATGGAAATTAAGACAAAAGAAAAGAAATCAGACAACAGTAGCATTCCACATTGACTTTTAGAATGTTCAGTGAAGCCCATAACCATGGAGTAGCATTCCACATTGACTTTTAGAATGTTCAGTGAAGCCCATAACCATGGAGTAGCATTCCACATTGACTTTTAGAATGTTCAGTGAAGCCCATAACCATGGAGTAGCATTCCACATTGATTCTTGGAATGTTCAGTGAAGCCCATAACCAGGGAGTAGCATGCCACATTGACTTTTAGAATGTTCAGTAAAGGCCCATAACCATGGAGTAGCATTCCACATAGAATTTTAGATTGTTCAGTGAAGCCCATAACCATTGTGCAGCATTCCACATTGACTTTTAAGAATGTTCAGTGAAGCCCATAACCAAGGAGTAGCATTCCACATTGATTCTTGGAATGTTCAGTAAAGCCCATAACCATGGAGTAGCATTCCACATTGATTCTTGGAATGTTCAGTGAAGCCCATAACCAGGGAGTAGCATGCCACATTGACTTTTAGAATGTTCAGTAAAGCCCATAACCAAGGAGTAGCATTCCACATAGAATTTTAGATTGTTCAGTGAAGCCATAACCATTGTGCAGCATTTCACATTGACTTTTAGAATGTTCAGTGAAGCCCATAACCATGGAGTAGCATTCCACATTGATTCTTGGAATGTTCAGTGAAGCCCATAACCATGGAGTAGCATTCCACATTGATTCTTGAATGTTCAGTAAAGCCCATAACCAGGGAGTAGCATTCACATAGAATTTTAGATTGTTCAGTGAAGCCCATAACCATTGTGCAGCATTCCACATTGACTTTTAGAATGTTCAGTGAAGCCCATAACCATAGAGTAGCATTCCACATTGATTCTTGGAATGTTCAGTGAAACCCATAACCAAGGAGTAGCATTCCACCTTGATTCTTGGAATGTTCAGTGAAACCCCATAACCAAGGAGTAGCATTCCACATTGATTCTTGGAATGTTCAGTGAAGCCCATAACCATGGAGTAGCATTCCACAGTGATTCTTAAAATGTTCAGTGAAACCCATAACCAAGGAGTAGCATTCCACATTGGTTCTTAGAATATTCAATGAAGCCCATAAACATGGGGCAGTACTCCACATAGATTCTTTCAATGTTCAGTGTTTGTTTAATCTCAATGTTTAATTGAAGCGATTCTAGAAAATAAGGGAGTTTCGAGTTGAAAGTCCTTTGTCGTTAAAGGTACAGACGGCACAACTATATCATGTGAAATGGTGAAAAATGTTTGGCAACCTTTGTTGACATTAATTTACTGATCACCTGTCTCGCCCTGTTTCACTGGTACAAGTAACACCTATTTCCTGATAAAAAGTTCCACCTCGAAACTCCTCTAATCTTGGGTAAAAAAAAAGAGGAAAAAATTTTTAAATTAATAAGATATTTTGCTTGCTCCACATTGCCTTGTGCCGCCTTAAGTAATCGCCTGCATTTTCTTCATGATGAAATGAATAAATGAGATTTTCTCCTCTGATTACACGACATTCTCATCCAGTACAGTTATTCTGAGAATGTCATACGGATGTGGTTAGCTGGATTTCTTGTACAATCTATGCGTCGAAAAGGACATTCGTATACCAGCCGTCAACCATTAAGGACGTTCCAGGTCTATAATCGCAAGGCCAATTCCCTTATCGACGTATTATACAAACCACAAAAGAGCTAAGAAAGTATATAAAGTATGAAAATGGGTGGTGATGGTGGTAGTTTGTTTAATGGTGTTTTCGTTCTAATGAATGATGCACGCCACGATCAGAGCTGAAACCAAGTAGTGTTCACATTAATGCATTAAAACATAGAGATGAGAGTGAACTATACTCTAAATTTTCTCCCAGCACATGGAAGCAGGAACCTTACTGTAGCTTCGAAGACTCTACCAGACTTCTTGCCAGGCCTTAAAACATTGTCTAGGCGAGGGTCTGTAATATCAGCACAGGGTAGTTCCGCATAATAGCGATGTCTCTGGAGAGTATATTGTGGGAATCGGAACAACATATGCTCAATTGTTCCCTCAACGTGGCAATGATCACAAACACCCGTATCATGTGAATGAAATCTGTTTAAATAAGAATTCGTTTGAATGTGCCCGGTCCTCATCTGTTGCACAGGATATCTGCTCGCCTGAAAGGAAGACTAACAAGGTGAGAATTAGAAACACTCTTATTAAAATTATAAAATATCTCCCTTTAGTAGAGGTGTCCCAGTCTTCCTGCCAAATTGTATCGCTAGCTTGTCCACCCATTCATTACCTGCTATGAAAATGGGTCAGGAAGGTTGACATTACGATGGCTGCCCGTATACAAATGTCTGTTTCGACGTAAAGATTCAGGGCCCTCCTACCTTAATGGTATGCCCAAGTTCAGCTCACGCTTGTCTTCTTTCTGGTGGTACACAGGAGGATCTATCGTATCAGTGAAATATTCTTGAGTACGATGTAAAACACTAATCAAATAAATAAATATATGAAATAAATAAATTTAGCAAATGAGTGATCCTTTATATTCATTATGTAGAACAGCGAAAAAGAGATAATGGCTCTTCCCCTGATTTCAACGCAAGGCATATATCATGTAAGATGTAAACCTTAAATCCGTAGTAATCAGTCCACTGTGTAATATTTGAAAAGTTTTACTTTTCTAAATGCGGTCAGAATATAATTGTAAACAAAGACATTGGGTTTTTTTTTTGTTTTTAAAAATGAGCTACCTGTGACAGCTGCACGTGTAATACGATCCGCTGACAGATTTCAACACAATAATAAATGACACATTATTTGTTCTTCAAATGATACTGTAATCCTTCATGCCAACAAACGGCTGTGTCCCGAAGGAGACGTTACTTCAGTACAGTATATTCCCCATTCCGACATGATGACAAATAATCATAAATTTATTACTTTCTCTTTCGTTTTTTTATCTCTGAGGGTACATCACCGCTTTCTCTAGAGCCAATATTTCTCTGTTGACAATGTCTTATCTTTGCATGAAATACTAGTTCTCTGTCTTGAAGTGGTTTTGCCCCTTATCGCCAAGTCACGGCGGTGTTCTTATGCTGGAGTTGTCTTCTCATACCATCTATCCGATACCTGACCACAGTGAAACGTAGGCTCCAAGGCTTTTTAGAAAAAGAACCCACGGTTTATAAATTTAGTTCCTTGTTTATCGTCAACAGTAAAACAAGAGTCCATGGCCTAAAAACGGACTTATAACACACATCAATATCGAGCGAGCAAAAGCCGATAAATAATGCATGGCAGCGAAACGCCGTTTACAAGCATCCTGAACGTCTTGTGTGCACCTCAATCGGAAGACAGCGAACAAAGAAAGTGCTGTTGTTATACGAGCATTTTGACGGATGATGCTGGAAGGCATATGAACGGCTGAGGAAATCTTCTCTGACCTTCTGATGCATAAACGAATAGACTGGCGAGTTCAGGTGGTGAATATTTGATGTTTCAACCACATGTTCAGAATAATTAGAACATGTCCTAATGGAAATGGCAATTTCTAGCTCAAGCTTACCCACCTAACATGACACTGAGCCTGATAAGTTACTGTTTATTACTAGCTATTTAGGTCACGTTTCAAAAAAAACCTAATTACTCGCATGCTTTGTTATTTCCGGTAAGCTACATGTATACCTTATCTTAGTCTTATGAAATTCTCTATCATGCGAAAGGTAAAACTAATAAACATTGAAGTTTTAGGAAAACAAATCTTGGGTGTGCTCTCGGAATAACTCATTCAATTACTACCTTATTCTTTCTTACTAATTTAAGTTTAACAGGCAGGCTACGTTGCTGAAGAACCAATTTATGGCAAAAGGTTATCGTGGTAGAAAAGACTGTTGGTCAGTTATGTGTTTACGTCAGGCCATTTATTCCCTCCTCGTTCAACATATAAAGAATAATTCATCAGAGCCTGCTGTGTGATCAAATATGTATAAATGGAAAAGACCACATACCCAGCCTCAGCTAAAATCAAATGTCAATGCCTAAAGGGCTCGTTGACTTGATATGTATATTTAATATTTTCATCTGGAAAAGTAACATTTCTGCTGTATGGTCTAAGCGCCAGTACATTATATAATTAAAGACGTACAGCATACAGAGTAAGACGAGAGTAGTGACGACAGTGTGCTAGCTCTTAGTCCTAAATCCAGCACTTTATGCCATGGGAGCTCGGCCCAGTGCTCTTCCAGTTCGGATTTTCCAGCACGCAATTTTTTTCGTTCTTGCGAAGCGCGTATCATGTCACTGACAAGTCCACTGATTAAATTTCAGCATTAAGAGAAAAAAATAAAGAGAGAGATTGACTTATTTCTGCTAGGTTTGACATCGGATTTTAATTGTGATTGTTAGGTAGGTATATGTACATAGAGAGAAATGAATGAATGAAAACGTGATTACAGCATTACGGCATGCTGACAACAATTAAAGGACACCTATGTAATATATATGAAATTTATGACATCCAATGGACACACGTTCTTAAATAAACACCTGAACTATACATCATGCAAAAAAAACCCAAAAAACAACAAATTTATTATTTTCTATAATGATTTGCAATAATATAGAGAAACTATGTCTTATAGGCTTTCCCCGGTTTTCTCCAAAGATAATGCTGGCTTTCGTTTGATATGTGGACTTAGGGTGAAACCTCGAATAAAGAAATAAATGTATTATCAACCAATGAATTTTGCGAATTCTGTTCTCTAACAATAACTATATTTGATATAAAATATGTAGGAGACTTTTATCTTAGATATAGATTTATTCAGACAGGCATTAGCTTCAGGTATCCACGACTTTCGTGCTTTCGTGGATACCTAGCGTGGCTTGGTATCCAACAGAATGTAACAGACTTGAATGTATTTTGTATGTATTAGGCCTACGTACTGTGCACACACTAATTCCCAAAGCTGTGTGGGATGTTTACTTAAGCACTCCACGTCTGACAGGTTATAATATTTACATGTGTTAACGATCGTTCTGAGCGTAGTGCGAGGGAAAGTTTCACAGAGATGTCGTGCGTGTGCGAAAATCGCACATATAAGAGAATGGCACGCTACTAGTGACGTACAAAATACCGCACGAAAAATGAACGATAAAAAAAATGTCGCACGTCGCTTTGTGAAACTGGACTCTGGTGCTTCAATGCTGTAGATGAACATGTAGTTTATAGCCTGTGACCTAGGGCTATGTTGACAACAGCGGGACAGTTAATGCAGCGAGCTGTCAGTTTTGAAGGTAGAACAGTATATTAAGCAACACAACACTCAAGCCGGCAGACATTCTGTGAACCACAAAATTGTTCAATTCAAGAGGAGCGATTGCGAGTTTTCTTGCATATTAGTTCTTCTTTCTCAAGGAAGCTAATCTAACACTGCGCCAAGATATAGCGAACGCTTACTGAATTCCATTACCATTTTTTTTTATTTGACTGGTGTTTTACGCCGTACTCAATAATAATTCACTTGTACGACGGCGGTCAGATTTACGGTGGGAGGAAACCGGGGAGAGCCCGGTCAGCAGGTTGCTGACAGACCTTCCCACGTATGGCCGGAGAGGAAGCCAGCATGAGCTGGAATTGAACTCACAGCGACCGCATTGGAGAGATGCTCCTGGGTGATTACGCTGCGCTAGCGCGCTAACTAACTGAGCCACGGAGGCCCCAATTCCATTACCAGGAAATGACGAAGTTACTTTGCGCGCAACACAACCCTGTGTTTTACAAGTATTCAATCTTTTTACTCCTCTCTGAGCTCGATTTACACCACTGGCTCTGATCTGATGAATTTCTGTATAATCCACAGAATACTATGTTTTATGAGGGGCAAGACAATAGATTATGTTATTGTTACAAATTATTATATTTTGTATGATAGACTTGTTGCTAAAGAACACTTTTGCTGGGAGGATGACCTCTTGGCTGTCTTGGTGATGAGAGAGTCCATTTCGTAGACGGAAGACCAAACCCGGGTTGGATCATCCCAAAAAATTTTTAAAATGGTAATTGTCTGTGCCTTGCTAGACCTTCAGCAGTGAGGTGAGAGCAAGGAAACAGGGCACGTTAAGACGGTGTCTGGGTGGAGCCTCCGGCATACTTTATTGGTGGCTTGGACTCTCGCCAAGAAGAGACAGTATGACACCGAATGATTCTACATCGTCATATGACTGGAAAATATTTCATACGGTATAATATAACTAGGACGAAAGTACCACGTAAAATCCAACCTAGGAGCATATACAGGTCTACACATTTTCGTTGTGGCACCATGGCATTACGCATTCCATTGCATCAGACTATATCGCAATAAGACTGCTGTAACATGAGGGCTTTAGTTGTAAGACGCCATGCACATGTACTTTATGGTTTACATTAGACGACACCCGGGCTAAGTTTATTGATGTTAAGAAAAACAGTTATCTGTACCAGTATAGGCTTAAGGTCTTCTAATCCATCAATGGTGGGCTGTTCTTGTGTAACGTTCGCGCGTGTTACTTCTAGGAAGTCCCGCATAAACAACAGGTAGCTAGGCTTACAAGGCAATATTTTTTTAAGTGGCTTTTCAATTTAAATCAATTCCAAAAAGCTTATAGCGGTAATGGTGTGAGTTGTTGACTAAGTAGAATCGTGACAGAGCAGTTAGAAGGGCACTTTGTTAAAGGAACATGCTGCTCCTTAGGAGCAAGTGGCCGATAAGAAGAATCCCTAATCAGCCATCAGTTTTAATCAATGCTCCTAGATACTGATACAATACCGGGCGTCTTGTAGTGGACGCACACTGGACATCAAATACAGAGAAGTATGGTTTTGACCAGTGCAGCATCCAATCACGAGCATCAGTGACATATTCTGCTATCCGAAAGTGCCGGAACTATCCTCTAACTAAAATTTAAACATAAATACGCGGTCTTTTTGACCATAACGATAAACTTTACCAAACTGCAATTCCCAACCTCAACATTGGGAGAAGAAAAATTTAGCTAAAGCGCCTTGTGGATTTCCAACCGAGTTCTTTACTTCTCCGCACTGAAAAAAAATAGTCAACCCACTCCAATTTACGCTACGCAATTCTTGTACAGGTACTAAATCCATTGTGCTTACTGGATGTCTCACCTCTGAGGATGTTAAACGAGCCGATAGGTGTCAAAAGCTGCGGCCTGGAGCGCAATTTACTGCCTAAGTAGAAACAGTAGCTACAAAGGTGACTAATTGAACATGGGCAAGTCGAGCTGGTTAGCGCTGGCCTGTTAGGTGAGAGTCTATAGGAAGTTTTATTTATTTATATTTACGTATTCGATTGGTGTTTTACGCCGTACTCAAGATTATTTCACTTATACGTCGATCACCGCCATTATGGCCCAGTAGGATCAGAATGCCTACTGAGGTACCATCATTTATACGTTTTCAGCACACCAGCTTACAAGGATGGAAGCAGATAGAGGACCTTTCGTTACATTGCTACCTCAACCATTGTAATACAATGATACGTAACGAGGCAGCGAAGTAGCGAGGTAAAAAGGAGAGTCTCGCAACCTCACTGTCTCTATCGTTGTAATACAAGGCGAGGGAATGAGCCAGCAAGGCAATGAAGTCGCGAGGTAAAGACGCAGCGAAAGACGCTCTATTTGCTTCCATATATTCGCTGTCAAATGAAGGTGGAAACATTTCCGCTTGCGAAACAGGTTTCTTTGCATAACATCAATCGAATTGTGATCAGATTTTCCTGAAGACCATTCATGCCTTCGAGTGAGTTTGTTACCTTAGTTGTCTTCAGTTGTCTACTCAATTAGATCAGTACAAGAGGATAAGGTCAGGGAATCATTGTACGTATGTATTAAAATTTATGATATGTTTGAATATTGAAAGTTTTGCTCGAAAGAAAATACGTGTATCAGAAATTCGAATTCGATAATTCGGGTCATATATCATTCATGAACTACAAATTTTAAATCGGAACTGGACTTTAATAATTGTTAAATAACGGAATATTACTTACGTATTCCATTGGCATCGTGTCTTTATGTTTGGAAATGGGTCTTACGACTATCGACCTGATACTTAGATCTCCTCGAAGGCGGCTTGTCACAAAACATATTCATTGTGCTGCATCATTCGAAAGTCATGCTGGACACGCCAGGCATAAGGAACCGGGTAGTAATTTAATTTTTTGCTCACACACCGGGCACCAAACGAGGACGTATAAAGGTTTCTCTACAAGGCTCACAAGGCAAACGCTTTAATCACTCTGCCCTTGACGTGCCGTCACAGATGTTGTAATATTCATCATAGTAGCTAATGGATACATCTAGTCTGTCACAAGGGAAACAACTTCATATACATGTACGTACAATGTACATGTATAAGCTCCTAACAAGACTTCGGGAGTTACAGCCGCTTTCCGGTTAAGATTTGGGGATTTTGATTATGGCGGTATGTCAGATTTCTTCAAAGCAGTGACCACAGCTCGCTAATTCGTGGCCATGGATACGAGCAACGGAAATCCCTGTCAGTTACGAAGCGGAATAATACTGTTGTCAGGCAAAGACGATGACATATGAGCCTGGTAATCGGTAAGAGTAGCATCATAATTGCCAGTGATACAGTCACTGTCGGTGTGGACCATTCACTAGCTGATTGGACAAGAAAATGAGATGCCAAAGACTGGTAGAATTGACTGCAAAGATAAATTCATGTACAGTAATGCCTCGTATCGAGCCATTCTAAGATGCCGTGTGCTTGGCCCAAATTTTAACTGTGAAATGGATTAGTATGATCAGACGTTTCGTGTCCAAACAGCAACCACTGAAATGCTAAACTGTACTTATGCTGTTGGATGGAGCCGCAAGGCATGACAACACCGATGAAAGAAGGTCACTTTTTATGAGAGTTGTTACAAAGGCGTAAGTTGTAGATTGCCATCTTTATTCGGGAAACTGCTGGTGGAATGAAGAAATGGATCAGCCTGTGGTAATCAGAGCGTTAAATGGCCATCGCTGGCTTCAAGGAAAAAAAGCGATTGCTGACTCTTGACAAGTAAAATCACATTTTCGAATCCAGCTCTTGGTAGTTTGACTGCAGCTTTGCGTCAGCAGATTCATCAAGCACACGCCAAACTGCCGTGGCCTTCTCCTGACACTCCACCTATAAGTCCCAAATATGAAAAAAAAAAAAGAATGTTTATTGTGCAAAACACCAATGAAACAAATAAATTAATCAACAAGACCTGAGAGTGTGAAATAGCAATCAAGTCTTTTTTGCGGGTACTGGACAGGGGCGATGGTATACTTAAACGAACCCTCTATCACATGTATCCATGGCTCTGATTGCAGTTGTTAGTTGAATCGTCATAATAACGATATCGTACTGACTGTTCATCAGTAATGGTTGAAAAGATTTATTCTGTAGGCCATTCGGAGATCTAAACTATTATCTTCTGATGTGAAAGCAAGCACTTTTCCAACTAAACCAAAGAGAAATTCCAAGTAGCAATTGGTAATGGAGGCTTTTCCATAAACTACATATAAGTTATCTCCCCCTGATTGTTAATAAAATGCGCGTTCTGTGCATACTTACACAATCATGAAACCTTACTAATCCTTATGTGGAAATGATGCACCGTTCCAGTGGTATATTGGTTGTTTTAAAGCATTGAAATAGGGTTACACGGATTAAGCATAATGACTTCACAATCATCTTTTACTTATATATTAATTTGTACATGTATAGGTGAAATTTGGGAATTTTGTTCTTATAATGTAGAGTGAATTGTTTTAAGTAGTGGCATTCAATTTATCGTTAATGGTGACAGGGGCCTCCGTGGCTCAGTTGGTTAGCGCACTAGCGCAGCATATTGACACAGGAGCCTCTCACCAATGCGCTCGCTGTGGGTTCAAGTCCAGCTCATGCTTGTTTCCTCTCTTAAGTGGGAAGGTCTTAAAGCAACCTGCGAAGCCGTATAAGTGAAATATTCTTCAGTACCGCGTAAAAAACCAATCAAATAAATAAGTTAATGGTGACGAACACAATACTAACAGCTGAAGCCAATAGCTTGATAAAGTCAACAATAAAAATTTCTCCAACCGTTTTTGGAATCATAATATGTCTTGCGCACTTGATCTTCATTCAGTACAAGTATTTTAAATGTACTACTCAAAACCACAAACTGTGCTCTACGGTTTAGTGGATAGCGTGCAAGCGCAACAGAATGACCCAGGAACCGCCCACTAATGCGATCGGTTTGAGTTCAAGTCAAGTTCAAGCGGGCATCCTCTTTGGTCGTATGGCCGTGAGTTTTTCTTCGGCTCAGCCCGCTTTCCTACCACCATAATGCTGACCACCGTGGTATAAGTGAAATATTGTTACGCAAAGCGCGAAATACCATTCAAATAAATAAATCATCACAACCACGAGATATTTCTTTGTTCATGCATTTGTCTTCATTTATTTAGGAAGCGAATGATTCCTTATATGGTATTCATTAAGGAGAAAAAGAAAACAAGGATAATTTTCCCTGATTTCAACGCATATGTGTAACGCTTATTCCACGTATCCGTGCCAAGCAATCAACTGTGTAATATTTTAGAAAGTTATACCTTTCGAAACCCAGTCAGAATAACCCACTTATGGATATGTTCTATTTTTTATTATTATAAAGGTGTCATCCGTGACAGCTACATGCATACATAGAATCTACTGAGAGATATCAGCACTGAATCAGAAATGACACAGTTTTTGTTTTTTAAGTGCAACCAACAGATCTTTCTCACCGAGTGCACAATGGCATAATTTTACGTATAAAACGAAGCGAGATAGCATGCTGAGGAACATTGAGGTTTAATTGCGGAAGGTACGGGGATCGATTTGTGTTACGTCCGGAAGGAAACGTTACTTCAATACAATATATTCCCCATGCACACAACGCCAATATTTACATGAAATCAAAGCATAGTAAATTTATTACTTTCCATTTCGTTTTTTATCTTTTTCTCAAGATTCAATATTTCTCTGTTGACATTACGATATCTTTGCACGAAAATCTAGTTTTATGCTTTGAGGTAGTTTTGCCTCTTATCGTTTTTATGCTGGATTTGTTCCACACCATGTATCTAACACCTGAACACAGTGAAACACAGGCTCCAGGGCTTTCTAGAAAAAGAACCCACGGTTTATAAATTTTGTTCCTTGTTTATCGTCAACGGTCAACAAGAGTTCTTGGGTCTAAAAACGGATGCATAACGCACAGCGTCGTCGAGTTGGAGAAAACCGATAAATAATGCATAGCAGTGGAAAGCCTCTCACAAGTGTCCTGGATATTTTGTGTGTACCTTATCCCCGTCTCAACTAACCCGCATTAGTTTAAAAAAAAACAAAGAAAAGGCTGTTGCTAAATGGGCATTCTGACGGATGATCCTAGACGCGTTGTTAACGGCTGCAGAAATGTTTGCTGACGTTGTGATACATAACGGATTACACTAGATAGTCCGGGTGTGAATATTTGATGTTTTAACCGCGTCGTACAAAACCAATTTCTATTTGCTATTTCTGTCACGTGACAAGTAGCTCGGTACCATGCGCCGCTTTGCATGTCATTTCAGTTAAGCTGTATGTGTATCTCATGGTGACCCGCTGTCTGCTGGAATCTTAGTCTTATCAACTTTTCTAATATCAGAAAGGTAAAAAGTCATTGAAAACATATCGAAGTTTCAAAGATAACGAATTCCAGTTGTGCTCTTTGTCACCCGTCTCCCCTTTCCCTTTTATTAGCTTTCTCTCCATGTGTAAATGTCTTTTGAATTCGGGAGCATTTAGCTGTGAGCAATATAATTACTGCCTCCACACTTGAATTAGATCACCACGTTGGACATATAAACAGTTTCAATCAAAGCGCAGTTGGGATACATATTTTCATACTAGCATTCTAGCATTGTACATGATTTGAATACCAACATCGTTCATAACTGTTTCTCTTTGCAAGATTCCTTCCTAATTTAAGTTCTTTGGTGGTTTGTGTTAAACGTCGTTTGTAGTTGGCCATGCCATTATTAACTTGACCGTGGCAGAAGGGTCTGTTCTATTTTTGAGCCATCAAAAATGAAAATGTTTTTCCTCTCTAACAATAATATTCACAAGTAAAAATTGTTTTTTTTTTTTTTTTGGTATTCAAAAGCATGTAATAAATAAAATTTAATTTGGCTTGAACTCAGGAAACAGAATTTTGTTACTTCATACATGCATATATATATATATATATATATATATATATATATATATATATATATATATATATATATATATATATATATATATATATATCGTGGGTAATTGACGCGCAGTAAATAGACAAACTGGTTACTCAATGCTAGCAAATCCACGGCGATTGTATATACAATGTTAACGATCGATACGGAAGTAGTTCAAAGCAAATTCTGTGATTCTGCAGCTTAGTAGAGCAGCTGTGACAATGGAAAATATACACATTGACAGTAATTCGTCATCCTCGACTCCATAAAATATGGTAAACTAAATGTGCAACGGGATAAAATATTGCAAAATCATTATAAAAATGTCAAGAGATGTAATGATAAGAATCTATTGGTCTACTTTTATGGACACCTTTAATCACTAGCAGTAATATTACTAGTAACTTTGCACAACAACTGACACGTGAGTAGGCAATATTTTCAGGGAATATTACAAAGAGTCTCGTTACATTTTTTCCTTACAATCTGATATATCATTATGTATCAGTTTCGAGTTTTCTTGGCATGAAAACAGGTGTTTCCCCAAGTCCTGTATTTCCATTATTTGCGAATTTCTGCCGAATCGCCTTCATTTGAGTTTGATTTATTTATTTATTTATTTGATTGGTGTTTTACGCCGTACTCAAGAATATTTCACTTATACGACGGCGGCCAGAATTATGGTGGGTGGAAACCGGGCACAGCCCGGGGGAAACCCACGACCATCCGCAGGTTGCTGCCAGACCTTCCCACTTACGGCCGGAGAGGAAGGCAGCATGATCTGGACTTGAACTCACAGCGACCGCATTGGTGAGAGGCTCCTGGGTCATTACGCTGCGCTAGCGCGCTAACCGACTGAGCCACGGAGGCCCCTCATTTGAGTTTGAATAATTAGGTCTACCCTTATTAGTTTAAATGGCAACAAACGTCAATATGAGCTTTATAACTGGGGCCAGAGATAGTGTAAAAATTACGGATCAAACCCAACCCTCAGCCAATGGGAATTGCAAATGGTTTAATAGCCTAGTTATTTGCGCAATGGCTACGATCTCACTGACAGAATAACGAGACTGATATTGACTTATATTATTATAGCTGCATGATTGAGTAGAATGTCTAAGGGGGGGGGGGGGGATATAGGTGGCGCTGTAACTCAAAGTCTCAGGGGAAATGAAGCAAAAAGCATTAAACGTAAAGTCATTCTTGGTGATGAATGATGAAACCTGGCGAAGATTGCAAGGATCTACTCATTTCCTTAGGCAACTGAATCGCTCTCAATTTCCTCACTGACAAAAGGTTCTCACATGCAAGTGTGACTTGCGACCTTTCGTCCCGCAAACTGACAAGGTACGAGTGTGCACGCTACTTAACCACCCCTACTAATCCGTCGTTGACGTAATGTACGATATAGTTAAAAACGTACAGCATAGAGGGTAAAATCAGAGGAGCGACGACAGTATGATAGAAGGAAAATGGTCACACTTAGCCGGTGAAATACGGCCTCTTGTCAGTTTACCTCAGTCAGGAGTCATTTTCGCCCCCAATAAAATTAGGCTGAACCGAGCCTTAAATACAAAATATAACACATGGCACAATAATAGTTTGTGTTACGGGGGAACCCATTCTTGTTATCCCAGACAGATGAGTTAAGAAATATAAGATATGTATATGTCCACTCCACCCAACCTATCTTATTCTCAGTATAATCACAGACATACAGAGTGTTGATGTAAATGCCCCAATAGTAGCAATTTATCGCTAGCCACATGACTTAAGTAGAAATAGGTAAAAAAAAATGATGTTTATTGCAATTTATTAGACGTCATCATCTGTATTGTGATGTGAAAATGGCATACTTTTTATACTAATCGAAAGATAATTTTAAAACATTGCTGCGCTTTGTCTGTATATGGTATTTACATATTCCCCAACTTGACATTTATAAAACGTAACGGTTTTTTCTTTCTTTTTTTCTGATGAAAACCATCAACATCGGTGATATGCTTTTTAGTCGACCAAGGATTATCAAGTTGCCTCACATCACGTAATGCAGTCTACGACCTACGATGACAAATATGGTCTTGTGTCCAAATATTAATTCTGCTTTATCGGCTAGGGCTTGAAATCAGTTAAGAGCTTTGTCATGTGCCAGACGAAGCGATTCGGTTTCCTCCGGGCTTAACCAGTTCCCAGCAACCATAAATCTGATTGCCATCATACTGTTCAGTTTGATGAGAGAGGGAAAAAACAAACAACAAAACACATACACAGAAACAAGCAAAAACATATAAACCAAAAATAACTGTTAGCGTGTCGGTATCTCATGTGTAGGAGACAGCGTGGTCAGGTTCAATCCGGCAAAAATTTAAAACCCTTGTCTTCTGTGTCGAGTTTAAATATGTTGCGAATAATGTCTCAAACACTGCGCTGATGTGTAAATGGCTACTTCTCAGTAATTATCTCTGGCTGGATGGTTGGTGTTTGGGATAATGGTGTGTGCCAGTCCCACGATCGGAATGATTTACACTGTAAATAAAATTACAAGAAAAAAAATTAAAATCTTCCGGATGACACAACAAACTCTGAAACTGCCAGGAGAATTCCGGTTCTGTTCTTGTCTGGAGCAGCCAGACTGTGCATTGTAAGGTGCTTAACCCAAAATAAGGCCACCCGCTGTTGTGCTTTAAAGCAAAATTTATAACACCTAAGTCAAAAGTGGGGCAAAGAGTGGCCCACTTGGCAAGGGTCACACGGTCCAGTAGCGTGTAAATTTGATCTGTGCAGACGTGAGTGTAATGGACATATTTCCGAACGAATTCTAAAAAGCTGAGCATATCAACCTTACGAGTTCTCAATAATAACAGCATTACAGACAGACCGTTTAAAGTACGCTTAATGCTGATCAGTTCATTTCTTACATCATGGTATACCGTTTCTCGCGCAATGTCGATTCGATTTCAAACTGTCTTGACCATTTTTTGCAACAAAGGAGTACTAAACGTCATTGAAAAGGAAAACGGTTCCCCATTTCAATTGTATTTTAGGCGCCCATTAAGAATATTTCCCTTAATTTTATAAGTCGAAGAAACCGGGCTAAACCCGCGCAGTTCGCGAAGTTCATGAATGGGAATCTAGAATTAAAAGTGAGAACTGTTCAGATTAGTCGTGAAAACATGAGGTGTAGCAGGGAGAATGGGAACACGTCTTAAGAATCGCTTAGCTCACCTGTGTTGTAATGACGTAAATACATGTAGACTATTGTTACGGATTTCAGCTAATATACCCAAATCAAGTCATCGAATTCAGATTACTAATATGGATCAATTTTATCTAAACCTTTTCTTGAAATATTACATTTCCCCAGTATGTAACTAATCAACGTTTTTTAAAAAAAAAAAAACGCCCGTTTTCTGAGAGTCATTACGATCTTTTTTCTTTTGGTTTAATATGAATAGACATTACCCAATTATAAGAAAAAGCAGGAGGTAAAGGCCTTTATGCGTTTTCACACTTTTATTTTCTTCGCATTGCCCTGTGCCGGTTTATTTTGCGTACTAACCTGTGTTATTTGATTTTGTAGTGAATAAATGTGTTTCCTCGGGTTTTGCTGGGTTTCCTTCCACCATGATGCTCGATGCTGTCGTATACGTGAAATATTCTTGAGTACGGCGTAAAAACGCCGATCAGATAAATGGATCATTTTGTGTTATAGCTCTTAAAGTTTTCATCGGTGGGTTCGTTCGTATAAATAGTTAACTTCTTTTATGTAAATTATTTTTAAGTTTTGCTCAAGAAAATCTATACCGCGCTTAATCTGTAAATGGCATGTTGATACTGTAAAGCCATCGCACTTCGCCAATTACTGAGCAATATCGATGGCCTTCAATCCAATGAAGCTTACTGGATATGTCACCGTTAAAGATGTCAGCCCAGTGGCGAGGTTTCAAAACCTCCGGCCAGGAAAGGGTTCAGGGCCTAAGAGGAAAAAAGGCGCTGATAAATTCGAATACTTGAATATGTACAAGCTAACATGACCAACGTTGGTCTCTTACATGTAGGTGGTTGGATAGTTTGACAGTTTGACTGATACGGTCCGAATGCCTACTGATTCACCATAAGTCATACGTTTTCCGCTCACTTGCTACAAATCCATGTCTGCAGGAATTTGGGGACAATCGGTCGGACAATGTCTGGCAGAAGAAAGACTCTTGAATAAGTGACGACAGCTTGATCGCCCCCAGCAGAGTTAGGTCACTGGGTCTTGCACACTTACAAGGGAAAGCAAATTTACGTATTTAGAACGTCGGAAAGCGTGCATTATTGATGGCCTCTGTTAAAGTGGCATCCCTTTGAGGGTGAAGATCTGTGCAGGCCGGTGACTGAGGATTTGGCCCTATAAATGGAAAAAACTTGTACAACACTGACCTGACGGGAAGATAATGGCGTTATAAAAGTTAAGCACCCTCCCCCCTTCTTACGGACACACACATTCTGCTAGGGAATGGTCACCTTGGCAGTACTTCAGACACACAGTGCGCATGAATGAATGAATGAATGGTTTGGGTTGTGTCTTCTTGTGGCAGGCGAGCCCATGCCGCCAAAAATAACAGACATCGTACCCCATCCAGTTACCTTATAGCGATACTGGACCAACCAACCAGTCATATTTCCTTGCTTTAACTTCTCAGTTCTGAGCACCAAGCGAGGCAGCAGTAAACACCATTTTAAAAGTCCGGGCATAGTCTCCAGACGTCGAGTCCGGTGCTTCAGATATACAGAGGCGACAATCATGTGATGAGTTCAGTATTCAACCTGCTTATTGATCTCCCTCTCCGTGGTTCTCGCCAATAGTTTATCTGGTGATCTTTCTTAACAGTAAGGCGATGTAATTACGGTATAATGTCATATAGTTTCGCTTCGGTCCTTATGCCTCGCTGTGTGGAAATGGCCACTCTATATTATGCTATATACGGCACAAGGTACCCTGGGTATTTGTTAAATATGAAAAAAACGTGCAAATCTCATCGCCCAAGTTCCCGTATCTGATCTTTCTTTCATAAGATGAATGCTTTCCACATGGGTTCTTCGTAATACGGTCAACATTCACAACCGGTTTATACGGGTAAATGCAGATTTAGGGGAATAACATAACATCTGTCCGAATACATTAAGGGCCGTCCTGTAACATTGCCAAAAACCGAATCGGAAGCACCTTTTGTCTTGTTTCCAAGAAAATGCAATCCTTTTTATTCCAGATCTTCATGAAGAATGTGTTGCTAACTTTACATCGTTCACAATGTGTCGGTTCAAGGCGGTCGGGTTTCTGTATCGGAATGGTTTTGTTTGCGGACATCTTAATGAACTTCACTCAGTTACTGAGATGCAATGGAAGGAAAGGACTCGCAACGTGGGCAGGCCAGATGATCTAATTTCATGCAATGCAACACGGAAAAACATTCCCAACATTCATTAGAAGTTATTAAATAAATTTGATTTGTTCCGAAAAATATGTGGCTGTTTGAGAAGCAAATGTCTTTGCCAATAATTAATAGAACTCTCAATGAATTCTGGCGAATTTCATTCATGGTTTATATGATGTGTTTGCTAACTTTGTTAACTATGCCTATCTTGTCTTTTAGAACATTAAAAGACGATGAGGTCCAAAAATATTTAGGCAAATACGTAAAATAACATATTTGAATTTTAGGCATTTGAATTGAAAGGGATATCCGTACCACGTTGTTACAGGATTATATTATAACCTGTTTAAACATTATATAAAATACCGTAACGGCTTCTGCGAAGCGCAAAAATATCTTTCAATGTGCTGAAAATATCTTTACAATTGCAATTACCGACTTCATGAAAAAGGTTTGATTTCTCCATGATGAGGGTTTTCCTAACGGCGTTATTACCTTGAACAAGTAAGGACGGCAGTAGCGTCTGCACAATAAGACTAGCATATCCTAAATTGCACAGAGCTATTTGTGAAAGATAATATATGCACTGAGGTTAGCACGACAGCTCGGCGCAATGACCCAGGAGCCTCTCACCAATGCGGTCACCGTAAACCCAGGTCCAGCTCTTGCTAGCTTCTTCTCAGGCCTTATGTTGGAAGGTCTGCAACAACCTGCAAATGGTCGTGAGTTTTACCCCCATCTCTGCTACCCGCCATCGTGTAAGTGAAAATATCCTTCAGTGCGGCGTAAAACACCAATCTAATAAATAAATAAATAAATAAGTATACATTTAATCTGACCTGCGTCTATCAAAAAAGGCCATTTCGGACAGCAATCTGTGGATAGTCGTGGGTTTTCCCCTAGTTCTGCCCGGTGTCCTCCCATCATAATACTGGCCTCCATCGTATAAGTTAAATATTCTTGAATACGGCATCTAACACCAATCAAATAAATAAATAAATGAAAAAGATCCCTGGTTAGGTCAGAGGATTTGAGCTCTGACTCGCTGTGACTATCAGGACTATCGATCAGGTTGTATCTGTTGGGTGCGGCTTTAATTTTGATGGGTTGTCAGGTACCTGTTTCTACGGGTTTTTTTTCCCACTCATAAACATACCCGCTGTCATAGAAGTGCAACATCTCGGTATTAGACACCAATTGAATCAACCTATCACTCAATCACATTATGGATGTTACAAATCGGCAATCTTAGGATCTATTTCTGACAAACGGTAACGGTTTAATCAATGGATGTTTTTAAATTACTAAGGTGCGAAATATATTAGCTCTCCTTCAGATAAAAATATACATTGTAAGAATCAGTGAGAAAAAATCACATAGCCTCGACTGTCAACGATTTGTCCACGCAGAGTGATGTTGTTTTTGCCCGAGGAAATATCTGACGTATTTGCTGTCCTAATTGAAAACTAAACAAGGCAATTACGATCTGCCCGTCCAGCTAATAACCTACGCACAGGTAAGCAATGCCAGTCTGGAAACCTTACAAAAGATAGAATTCACGGCCAGGTAATCACCTGGTAGAAATGGAATCCAAGAATTCACAGCTGATAAGAAAATGGTTCTTCTCATCCACTGACCGAATTGTCAGATAAGCATCAAGCAGTTATGTCCTTGAGGTCAAGGACGTGGATCGTATAATTTTATTTATTTATTTATTTGATTGGTGTTTTACGCCGTACTCGAGAATATTTCACTTATACGACGGCGGCCAGCATCATGGTGGGTGGAAACCGGGTGGGTCGTATAATATTGTTTTGATGGACGACTGTTTCACCTGTGGTCAGCCTTCAGGATGAAATCAAAGATTAGTGGCACAATCATGCTCCATAAAGTCTCATCTGAAGAATCGCCACCAACAGGAAGCCCTTGTTTTGAGAAATCAAACATTACAAATAAGTACAGTCACTGAAATCCACAAATCATTAAAAGAGCTAACTTCACTTTCAAAAATACATATGTAAAATTTCAAGCTTATAATGAAAACAAAGACAGATTCCAATCCAAAACAGGATTCATTGTTCACTGATACTTAATGACGATAAACAATCGCCAAACCTCGTGTGACCTTTTGCGCAGTGACGTTCTTTGACGTTCGTTGAAGACCACTTATCTTCCACCAATACAGTGTGCATGTCTGAGGGTCATAGGTGGGAAACTTGCGAAAGGTCGGTAGTACATCACGGTCACTCAGATTTCCTCCACCCAATTGACCGCCATTGTATAAGTGAATTCTCGAGTATGCTGATAAGTAACAATGAGATAGATAAATAAATAAATAAATAAATAAATAAATAAATAAATAAATAAATAAATAAATAAATAAATAAATAAATAAATAATAAATAAATAAATAAATAAATAAATAAATTATTGACGGACGTCGTAAGGGACACCGTGCAAAATTTCTTGCTGCCAGCAAATAAAAACAAAAAAGCGCGTTTAAGAAATTTGGGAGGGGGTGGGGGGGGGGGGGGGGCTAAGCGAATGGACCACTTTTCCATGGACAATTCATATAATAGCTAATACATGTATAATCCAATGGTACGAAATACCTTAATGGCAAACTTAGTGCATTTTTAGTTACATTTGAATGATGCAAAAGCTTTCATACACATGTCCAAGTTTCCTGGTCCCGTTGCATTGTTTTAATGTTGTTGTATATTAAAGGTGATGCCGGAGCAGAACTTTGAGGATTTCTAGATCAGTGACGTTTAACAAATAGCAATTAACATCGATGGGTCTATTTACCTTATTTTGCTTGGTGGTAGGGCAGCATAATTTGCCTCTATTTGTGCACTGACATGAACAATGAGAATAAGAGCCTACCGATATAAATTGACAAGAGGCCGTATTTCACCTGTTACATGTGACCATTTTCTTTATGAAGTAGTCTTTTATAGTGTTGGACAGTGGGAGTTTTTGCTGCTATACCTTCATGCATAACATCCCTGGCACACTCACTCCGTACTTGATGAACCATAATTCCCTGTCATCTTCACAACAATTACCCCTGATTATATCTGCTTATGGCAGCTAGCGTTATGTGGCAAGCTACAGGCGAGCTTTCTCACACATAATGCAGAGTTGCACGCAATATGGTGGTCTTCAATAAACGTAAAATTGCACGAAAAGCCACTAGACAGTCGAAAATCACCTAAAAACAATAAGAGTTGGGTAATCGATAAATTCTCTGTCCAGTGTTGGGATTGAGCCCGGTTTTGCCACGTAGTTAGATATCGAGCATCTGACTTATATACATACCCCCATGCCCGGTGGTCATGTGACATTCAAGAAATATAATAGAGTAAAAGAGTAAAACCAGATCACCTAGGACATTGTGATAGCTGGCGAATAAACACACTTAACCGATAATATACGCTCTCTTACCAATTTACCTCAGTTAGGATTATATTCTAACTGTTCAATTAAGGCATAAATACCAAAATAGGATTTACCTGCAGATCAAACTGTCGGGTCACTCTAATAGAGAAAGGTAGAGCAAGTTTGCTACATTGTATCATTATTTCGAGAACAAACCGATAGCTAATATAACCTTGATTAAACTCCAGAGGCTTCACGCAGCTGGCTTTCGTATGTCACTTTTGCAATGCAAAAGCAACGGATGGCAGCGCCATAACAGATTTAGCCATTTGCCGCCGACACAGTTCAATTGTAGTAATTCATTGCTTTGGTGTTAAACAACCATGCAGACAGATCAGATTACTCTGTGTCTCGATAAGTCTAAGGCAACTCCAGAATCAAATCTAACGGTCATTCACCTCATGTTGAAAGGTCAGGTCAGCTATAATGGAGAGGCCCACACCATTTGCAACGGTAAGGCATGTAGTTATAACGCTGTTCCAGTCAATTAAGTGGCTCGTATCTCACCAATCTCAGCTGGTCCCGAATTACTGCGGTGCTTATACCCATTGTCCCGAAAGGCGAGCTGTAATTGTCTCGAAACGACATATGTTTCCATCACTCCAGTCAGACGGGATTTAAACCCAAGGCTTGGTAAGCTTGGTACTGGCGCTCATCATTAATATATTTATTTGATTGGTGTTTTACGCCGTATTCAAGAATACTTCACTCAGCATGTGCCGGTTGCCTCTAGGGCTTAAACTAATTCATTCAAAGCGAATATTTTCTGGTGCCTTCGACAGGAATGTCACAAACACGAAATATCAGTGTTTGGCAAAAGATTCGATGACAAGGTAAAGTCGACGAGGTCAAGATTTGGTTTAAAATCATGTTGACAAGCCCCCACTTGGTTGCGTGTTGTGGCTGAATTGTGAAGATACTTGTCATTCAAACGGCTGATATCACACGGTACACGTTTAAACTTGGGAATTTTCCCGATGTCTCGCAGTCACTGCACTAGTGTGGCCGTGTGCATGTCCTTACGTCAAATATGGAAAATTCGTCAGTAACGAGGGGGTGAAGTTGAAAGTTTACCCGGGCACTCCGGTTACCTCCGTATCTAAAATTGATACCACAGAAGGCCGAATTCTTTAGAAAGGCATTAAACAACAATGACATAAAAGATAATGGATTCCCTGAATTGTGACTGAATGCATAATGATAATAGCCATGTATTTACATTATTTTAAAGCTCTGATATACGTATCTATTTGCAACCAAAACGTTTAAAATTGAAAGATTTTATTTTATATACTTCCATAAAAATTTCTTTTTATCTCGTCGACCTATTTGACAAGATAACTAGAGATAATAACATTAGCAGCCCACTCTATCGCACTCTGTGCATGACTGGACTTCGTTCACAGTTCGACTGGCGCCTTGCACAGAAATCTGCTTGTCAAACAGCGAAATATTTTTTGACAAAGGTTTTCCGCGTAACTTAATTTCTCACCAATGTTCTGTATGTTTTTTCCGGTGTCACGTTGCAAGAGATTAGGTTACCTGACCCGCCCATGTTACGAGTCATTTTCTTTCATTGCATGCCATTAACCGAGTTACGTTTATTTAAAAAAGATGTCAAGAAACAAAATCATGCCTACAAGGAAACCCTATCTACTTTGACCTGCCAACTGTCAACCATGTAAGACTAGTAACACAGTCTTCGGGAAAATCTAAACCAAAAACGATTGCTCCTGGTTGGTATTTAGATAAGAGATACTTCCGGGTGTGATAAACTTTGACCAGGCCACCCGCGATATGTTAAGATAAGTGTTGTCTCATTACTTTAAGCCCCTATTGACCCAAATAAACTGATTGTGAAAACTGCCAGTAATTGTGAAGGGCGAATATGATACACACGTTCGTATGGATTGAAGATCAGATGAGCGAACTGGTCAGTTAGTCCGAAGCCTAGAAGGATTTGTTCATCATGACAAGTACAAAATATATGCAGAATATATACATAGGACTTCCAAATGGCATTTCCTAAATTTGATATCATGTACTAATTAGACTGGACGCTGTCTAAAGGGAAACCCAAGATCTGCCTAGTTATAGCACATATGGGTACATGGACCTAACCAGTGCTTAAACACAACCAACGGTACGATAATTATGGATTGGTACTTGTTAATTGTGGATTCCTGTTCTTTCTCCACTAAGAACAGCCATAATTAGCGTCAGTTATGAGTTTAGTTAACATGGTTGAGAAGGCTATTAATTAGTGCTAATGTTTATTTCAGTTAACATGAGTACATCAAATATACCAACTCTAAAGGATTCTTTCGAACAATCTGATTAGGGTAAGATTTTTCCTGAGCTTAAACTCCTGTACAAAAAGTGCTTGAGAAAAGGTCAATAGTCAGAAACAGAGCTTCATAAGGAAGAGATTTCAGTTTAATTAACTTGGTTGAGTACATGAACCACTGTTAATTTTGACCTCGAAGTATGGTGAACTAATACTTTGGGCCAGATAGCATTACATGAACTGATATGTTGTCCACGGCAATATCTATTAACCGACACGACACACCTTTGTTATTAAAGGCTGGTCTCATGTACTTTATTCACATATAATCCATTGTCAAGAACCAGAGACTTATTCGGTGAGGTGTGGGGGAATGCCTGAGTGAATGAGAAATTAAAATGGTGAGAAAGAGTGGAGAGGGAGAAAAACTGGCCAATAAAGAACAGACTTCGCGATAGAAAGGTGTGATTCTTGAGATCACAAGATCAGTCTGTTAAAGAGATGGCAGTGTGTGTTGGAAATTGTGTGGTTTCCCACCCTTTCCGTGGGGTGAAAGTCTTTGACAAGTCTTCGTCATTGAAAGGGTCCAAGATTGCACTGAAAACTTCAGTGGGGCTTCTATTAAACATGCATGTTTCTCGATGTTCTAAATGCATCAATCCGCTTGCCCTTGTGAAGGAACGGGGCATCTGTGGCCCTTCTCAGCTGGAAGCGGTCGGCCTGTCGTCCTGTGTTTAGGAGTCCCCTGACGTCCTGTCCACAGGAGCCATCCTCCTGCCACACTTGGCCAAACATATTCGCAACGGATTTCCTCAGCGGTCGGTTTTTGCACTGGGGTGGGGAAACTGTGTGACTGATGGTAGATCTCTAGGCATTCCGACCGTATCAATCAAACTGTCTGTATCCACTCATCCACAATGTAACAGGCCGAGCTGACCTGATTGGCTGGTACATATTCAGTCACCTTTGTAAGAATTGTTTTCACTTAAGCCCTGAAATCGTTCCTAACCTGAGATTTTGACACCTCTCGGCAGGGCTGATATATTGTAATACATCCAGTACGCATGGGGTTTTAGGGTTATGTGTTGGGTGTTAGAGAGGCACTAAGGGCTCGAAGCCAACTGTGCAAGTTCGTATCCACATTACAGTAAATATCACTTCCAAGATAAGCTCACATTGTCAACTTATGCTGTAATCCTACATTGGCTCAGTTGGACATGTGGGTCATACATTTTGCTGAGTATTTGTCG
Source organism: Liolophura sinensis (assembly GCF_032854445.1). Taxonomy (NCBI): domain Eukaryota; kingdom Metazoa; phylum Mollusca; class Polyplacophora; order Chitonida; family Chitonidae; genus Liolophura; species Liolophura sinensis. Next base: position 7,061,919 of record NC_088306.1, on the reverse strand, counting down.
AAAATCGAGGGTTTTGAAGGCCCAAACAAACCATCGACATATTAGTATAGTATTCTTAGGTACAGCACAAAACACCAATACTGTAAATTAATTATTTGTAAGGACGGTAGTCACATAAGATTATAGGAGCGCCTTCACGCACGACTAATCACAGACGGAGCAACTGTGCGATATGCTGGGAGCATTATCAAGTAGAATGGCAGGTATGGACTGGTTTGAACGCATGCACAAAGCACAAGAGGGAGAAGTGTACTGATATGTGTGAGTGTGTTCAGTAAGAGGGAGAAGTGTACTGATGTGTGTGGGTGTGTTCAGTAAGAGGGGGAAGTGTTCTGCTGTGTGTGGGTGTGATCGGTGGCATAATAACACAAAGCTGGTGTGTCTACATATACTGTGTCTTCTTGTGACAGGTTGAGTCCATGCTGCCAAAGACCTGCCGTCACTGATGTATTATGCCGAGCTCACCAGACATGACACCTGTCAAATTATTCTGACACCGGGCAAACCAATTCTGTTTCCTTGCTCTAACTTCTTAGTGCTGAGCACCAAGCGATTCCCCGTTTACCTACTCCGGGGTTATGCCCACATACAGAACGATGTTATGTTTCGAACAAATGGTGCTTACCCTTTTATCCGCTCCTACACGAGACAGCTCTAGTATAATATACGACAACACAGAGAGTTAAATCAGCTAATAATAGATGGCAAATGATCACATGTAACCGGTGAAATACGGTCAGTTTACCTCAGGGTTTTATTCTTACTTTTACATGAACGCTTAAATAGTTGCAAATAATACCCCGCTACCACGACATGAGCAGAATTAGATGAAAGAAAGCGCAGCGATGTTAATTGCAATTTCCTAGATGTCAATGGTCAAAATGATGTGTTACTCACTTTAACGGCCAGTTTCTGTACATTCCACCCCGGGGACTAGAGTGTCTCTCATGCTGAAACATGTAAATGTTTCAAAATGAAGTTTCAGAGATTTGCATGCTATAGGCCTACGCTGTACCACATACGCCTGTCATGAGGATTTCGTGAAATTAGAAGGCTTAATCTCATTTATTCACTGCATAATCAAATAAAGTCAGGCTAGTACGCATGCCAGGACCAGGGCAATATGGAGTAAAACAAAAAATGAAAAGCTAGCCTACTGTGTTTCTTACCCTTGGGGAACTGTTAATGTCTCGGTGGCCCCTAATTGTCTATAATCGATTCCAAATGACTTTCAGGTAAAACAGAAAAAAGATTAAAAAACAAAAAAACATGAGTACAGAGTTTGAAGTTTATAGTCCATAGACATACTAACACCATACCATTAAATAGTCTATTCTTGCTTGTACCGTATAGTTTCTTTGGCTTTGGGTTTAGCGGAAACATTTTAAAACATAAAATTTAACACATGTGAATATTAATGTTACATTTTTTTATATAGACGACCATTTTACTTAAACTCATAATGGCGATCAGAAAAAGCGCATTATTTGTTAAAGACTATGCACAATGTGTAGATAGTAAAGCAGAAAATGCTATGATAAAGCTGATTCATATATATATATATATATATATATATATATATATATATATATATAATTATATATATATATATATATATATATATATATATATATATGAATCAGCTTTATCATAGCATTTTCTGCTGAAGTTGGTGGCTTGTAACAGCCATAGTAGCTTAAAATATGAAATAATTACTGCATATACAGGGTAAACCTAGGGCAGTGACGAATAAGTTTATAAGTAACGCGCTAAATTCAAAATGTTCGTTCCAGACTGATTTCATTCCTTCGCCTAGAACATAACTTGCGTGTTTCCAACATCACTGAAAACTGTCGACTGCTTCCATTATTCCGTCTTTTTTCGTACTTATATAGGCCTACTTTCTCAATTCTTTTGTGGTTTGTGCTAAACGTCGTATTGGGGAATTGGCATAGCGATTATTGACCTGAAACATCCATCTAGGTTGACGTCTGCTATACGAGTGTGTTTGGATGCATAGATTTTATTATACAATACAAACATCGAATTGGAGAAATGTTTGTAACGGATTGGCATGGTTGGATACATGCACAATTCATCTCGAATAATGGATGTGCTTACGCCAGCTGATCTGATATATTTAGGGCCGGATAAGATCCGCATTTCTAATCAGTGGGGCAGGTCTAACATCTAGATTACGCAAACGAGTTTGTGTTTGTTGTTAAGTGGAGTGCACACTCGTACCATGCCCAATCTTACCTTAGTAGTGCAGCGCTTGGGGCGAGAAGTCGCAAGTCAGATTAGCACGTGAGAATTGTTGTGGGTGTGAAATATAAGAACGTTCATGTCGCTTGTATAAGTTCGGTTGGTTGGATCTGCCTTGTCTTCTTCTCCAGCTTCCAGCATAAATCCTCCCAGATGTGACAATTTTTGCTTCGTTTCCCTGGGGAAGCCGTGAGTTACAGCGCCACCTTCATTGCACGTAAATGTGCTGCCTAAATGAAATTAAACAGATTTAGACTACCATTGAGATCATAACATTGCGCAAATAGGTAGGCTGTATATACTTACGATTCTTATTATCTATCTTGTATGGGCTGACTTTGACTCGGAACTCTGTCTCTTTTCTCAAACGTTAAACTAACAGGTTTTTATTGCAGTCTAAACTAATATTTACTGAATCTCGCATCAAGCATTGGGAAAAACTGAAAACTGCAATTTAAATTAGGCCTACACAACAACGCTTGAAACAAAATGATGTGAAAATGCATCAGTATGGCCAATGCGACGATATGTCTTAGGTTAAACAGTACACGCTACTATCTCCTATTAAGTGCAAAATAGCATAATATGCACCATCGCAGTAGGTTAAGCTGCCCTAAAATAATTTAGGTTTTGCCCTAAAATAATGACAACTAAGGTACACGCTTAGATACAATAATACGTAGAGTGCGATTTTATAACAGGCCACCAAATGTAGGGCCTACATAAAATATATGATATGAAAATGCATACATAAAATATGTGATATGAAAATGTGATACCTGGCAAATGTAGAGACGAAACCGGTGAAATATGGCCTCGAGTCAATTTACCTCAGTTAGGCTTACGTGTAATGGCATACAATTACCAAATTTGCAGCACGATAGTCAAGAACAAATCAATCAGCTGAACTAGGAGATGAGAGAGCGAAGAAGGATCAGCCTCTAACTCAATTCTTGTCAGATTCTATGTACATGTACCTGTGACTAAGACGACAATACACACACATAATTAACAGTTCATTGGTTTAGCAATATGTCCTTCCTCTCGTTATCGATGAATCCGGATTGTGCAGTATAAAGCACTGTGCGACTAATTTCGCGGATTTGTGCTTAAATTTTGTTTAGAGGATACAGCCCCGACACTTACAGTAAGCACGTGACCTTGTCACCGCTCATTGTGATTGGATGCTGCACTGATCAAAGCAATATCTCTCTGCATCTGGTGTCCAGTACGCGCACCGATGGGAAGGCTTCCGGTATTCTGTCAGTGACTAGGAGCCTTGCTTAAAAGTGACGGTTGTTCGACATGTTCCCTTAGCAAAGTGCCCTCCAAACTGCCCTGTCACGATTGTACTTAGTCAGCAACGCGCACCATTACCGCTATAAGCTTTTTGGAATTGATTTAAATTGAAAAGTCACTTTAAAATATTGGCATGTAAGCCTAGTAGCCTAGCGCAGTGACGCACCTGTTGTTTATGCAGGATTTTTTAGGAGTAAGACGTGTGGACGTTACGTGACAACAATCCACTATTGATGGATTAGTAGACCGAGAGGTTATACCGGTACAGATAACTGTTTGTCTTAACGTCATAACACGTAGCTCAGGGTGCGGTCGCCTGTAAACCATGATGACGTGCTAAATGTGAAGTCAAGTCATGAACCAGGAGTCATCTTGTTTAGGGGTTGAAAGAGGGGTTGGGGGTGTCTTCGATCGTACATGCATGTTGTCTGCAGAATGTCAGCAGACATCACTGCTGTGATCAATTTTTATTCTATTTTCATTACATCAAATAAAAAATAATATAATTTTATACGTACAGCATAGGCAAAGCCATAGACCAGAGCAGCGATGACAGTGTGATTCAATGCGTCGACATTCGTAAACCAGCCGTCAACTAAGATGATGCTTAAATAGTAGCAAATTACATGCCCTTTAACATTGGGGGTAAAGCAGAATTAAGTAAAAAAAATCAGTGATGTTAATTGCAATTTATAAGACGTCACTTGTATTGTATTACTCAAAATGGTGTTTGATCACATATAACATACAATACCATTCAAGCAATGCAAGGGGACCAGGTCTTGGGGGTGCTTACTCCATTAGCAGATTCCTGGTTTATGCATAGGTCTATTTTAGGAGGGGGGGGGTATTTATTTTATTTATTTCAAAAATTATGGCTTTTAGAATATTTTATCTGACCGACCCCAATAGCTGGTAGAGGATCCCCTTCAAGGGCGGGTCACACCTTGGACCATAATAGAGAAGGTTCTAACTTGCTCGCATTGGCGTTCAGCATTAAGGGGGTAGCGCAAAGACTGGTTGACTTGTATCATTATAATGGCTCTGATGGGCGTCCCGGGTTCAAGTCGTCTCAGTAAAGCAGCACTAGATAAAAGAGCGGAGGGCACATGATGTGTAGAATATTGTTGATTTATGTCTTTGAAAATGATATTTGTGGACAAAATTTGTTAAATGGTGGCCATTACTCTTAGCCTCACCACTCATGTCCTCACATGGATCTATTTTCATCATTCAAGTGTTGTAAACGAAATCATTTTTTCCATATACATTGAGTCATAGGGAATGCATATGTTAAGTGGTAGTTTTTGTTCTTCTGACACAACTTCTTGCCTCATCACTGTGAACCTGATGACAGATGGCGTTGTTCATGTCTTCTCCACAAAAATTTCCACTCCCTGATATCGACTGTGTCAAAGATAACACAATTGTTAAATTCTGAGAGATGACAGTATTATTATTTATTTATTTGATTGGTGTTTTACGCCGTACTGAAGAATATTTCACTTATACGTCGAGTGATGACAGAATAGATTATGGCATTGCAACAAGTCTTATGAAAAACACAAATACATGCACAAAGGTTTTTTGTTGGAATAGTTGTAACTGAATACGTTTTATCACATAAAAATACAGTGGTTTGTAGCAGTTTTCTCTAATCTGTTTTGCCATTACTGAGAAAGCTTGATACACTGTGAATTTAACATATTACCTTTTAGTGTAGTGGTGTTCTGTACTGATATGAAGCGAGCATGTGAAGCGGTGCATGCGTCTTGACTAGTACGAACTGCGAGTACGTGTAGAAAAATGAGCCAGGCGTAGAAGAGTTACGTTGTCTGTAACTATCATCATTTTCCTAGAAATGGAATTCAAAGGGTGTTTATCATAACATAATCCCCTGAGAGATACGAGTCATTGTCTGGCGGACCATAACAGGCGCGATCACCCCTTTTGCAATGGACACTTTTATGGTTCCTGGAAAGCCTACCCGCTTCAACGCGTTATGTTGCTTAATCTAATGGATCACCGAGTGGAATAGGCTATTTACTTCACTCTCCCGCTAGGGTGAGCAATCACAAGGGCAAGGAAAATAAATCGTCTTTTCATCAACAGCAATAAAACATCCAATCTGCTCTCAGAGGGATTGTCAACTCAAGCATATGTATTGTATCCGCTCAGCCGAGGGGTAATTAAGTAAACATTCCACACAGCCTTGGAAAATAGTGCGTGTTCATTTGTTAACAGTGGCGAGTTCAATTCATTTTGACCTACAGTCTTCTTGTTACATGTAATTAGATATGTTTAGCACGGTGAGCATGCGCAGTGTACTCCCAGATTACCACCCTTCTACATTTACAGGTTTATCAACTGCTGGCTTTTAGATCAAATTAAGAGAACCTGCAGTACTGTCTAGTAAAATGTTAAAAGATTGTTACATTCTGTTGGATATCATGCCATTGTTAGTTTGCACGAAACACGATCGGGGACAATGAAGCTAAAGACGCGCTTAATAAATTTATATATAATAGGCTTACATCTAAAACTTAAGATTTTTAGTACATAGTCGCATTCTGTAGGATGAACTTAGGGCGATCAAGTCCATAACAAACTCCATAAATTTCACTTGTTATTAACTTAGTGCTTACTCTCTTAGTATGTCTAGAAGTCATACTTAGTTTTTCACGAGTTACCGTGCTAGGCCTTATCGATTAACACACAGAATCTCTGGAGCAGGAATTGCTCGTGACTGTGCGGCTTGTTATGGCATCCGGCATATCCAGGTTGACGGTCTAGACATTGGTATGTTCGGACAAGCATCTACAAGTTTGATTCTATATTTCAAGTTGACGATGTCGTTGGCGATTGAAGTAATTAAATCCTCAACCGCACATTAGGCGTATATTTAGCTATTTATTCAAGAGGATTATTCTTAGCGCCATGACCAAGAGTTTTCATTAGCATGATAGCGGTCTGTTTTACAGGTGGAGGGAACCGGAATGCTCAAGGAAACCACCGACTTTTGACAATTTGCAAACGAACATTCCCACATGTGAGGTACAGATATGCACATGGTGTTGGAAGACAGTGGGCTTCAGAGAACCTTTGACTGCACAGACGGGACACACGAGTGTCGTCGATCGCTTATTGCCACGAAAACCACAAACAGACTTTGGGAATCAATGAATTTTTTCCCGAGGGCTGGGATTAACCCGTGCGTCGAATAGAAAAGCGAGCAATTCATTCACTAGGTTGTTGAAATTGTTATGTTGGATATTGCAGAAATAATACCCACATGTATGTGATTTTAAGCATAATCATTCATTTGTTCATTATGGTTTCCCAAGCATGAACTCTTACATGTCCATGTTGTTTCCACCCATCAGAACACTAACTACACCTAACCATCATACTTTCACACTCACTTCCGTTCGCACTGTTGAACATCTGTTTATTCAATGAACAACTTGTTTACTGTAATCTTAAATTTTTTTCAAATGTTTCATTCATGTCTTCAGCACTGGCAATATGTCACCATTAATATTTATATGACATCCGTAAATGACAGTTTTATAGCAGTTCTAAATGTAATAGATGGGTTTTAAAAATATGCGATGAACCATAAGAATATGGCATGTTTTTTGATGGCCTCTCCCGATTTTCGACACAAAAATGCCCAAGCTTCAAGCATTTCAATTCAGAACGGAGTTTTGTTGTCTCGAACATATGTTTGAAATGTATATCTGCCTCCAACGCACTTCCATATCTGGTAATGTACAGGTGTCATCGTAATTCTTTGACATTTATTTTGTATAAAAAAAAAAACAGCCTTGAATTTTAAAGAGTCGACAACAAGCATAATATTAATCTTTTTTAAACCCCCATAGGCATCCTTTTTTATCATTGCTGTCTCTTATTTATCAAGTAAACTATTAATATCTTTTTTAGAACATGCAGCGCTGGTAAGATAATGATAAGAAAATCTGAGTGGTTTAGAGATTGGCAAGGATTTTATAACGGTTATGTAACCAAGGCGAATTAGGTATTATTGTCTCAGTTTTTGGAATTCTCGCTTTAATTGCACTATTCTTGGAACGTAAACAAACAGCCCCCACTGAGGGGAATGCTTTTGTAGCTTTAATCGGGAATTATCCCCACCGCTGCCTTTTTGCAGCGTGCTTCTTTCATGCCGGTCATACTGAGGTCAAGGCCAAAGTCGCTGAAAGGCCAACCATGGGTAAAGAAATATTGTCATCACGTTTGCGAGTACACTGTTATTTCAGATTTCAGTAAAGCTCGTATGTAACATCTCTACATAAACGTTGGATACTAAACGGTTTTTGACAAAAATTGGTATGATGGACAAGGTTATTCAAAAGTTCAAACGTCTAGGAAAAATGTTTTATTCAAATTTCCTCAATTTTTTTTTTCTTTTAAGATAGTTGTATATGCAAGCCTAGTGTGTTTATTGATTTCATACCCGTTACATTTACCTAGAAAAGTTGTTTTATACATGTTATATTGAGATTGAGGTTCAGCAAATACCTTTGTAAAGTCTTTGGTATTACCAGACCCGGGATTGATCCTGGGGTGTCCCGAAATGCCAAACAGAAATTGAAATATCTGTGAGCTGCTTTAAGGTTTTTCATTCGCAAACTCATTTTCTAGCTAATTTTTCAAATGATATGAAAGAAGTTAAATTCCTAATATGTTTAATTCATTCACGCAGCCATATTTTAACATTGGCCCAGAAAATTATCCCATCTAAACTGTTCTTTGTTCAATTATTAATGTTTAGCCACGAGTATTTAAAATATAAGCATGGGAAGTTTAATGTTTGTTCTAAGGTGTTTCTGGATGATTCCAGAATTTGTTGCGTGTCGCCAGCATATTGACTGGTTTTATATTTAGTTCTATGTTTGTTTCTACCCTTTTTTTCATCATTTCCTATTATATTGCTGAAAATCCCAACGCACAGTTTAAAGATATACGTCGAAATCGGAGATTCTTGTCTACAGGCTCTTCTGATTATGAATAAAGATGGTATGTTATACTGTTTGTTATAGAAAACATTTGTTTAGAAAATCTCCGTCCATCTTTCGTTTATTTTATTATCTGTTAGATTGGGGCTCAGTCTGTTAGCACGCTGGCGCAGCGTAATGACCCAGTAGCCTCTCACCAATGCGGTCGCTCTGAGTTCAAGTCCAGCTCATGCTGGCTTCCTCTCCGGCCGTACGTGGGAGGGTCTTGCAACAACCTGCGGATGGTCGTGGGTTTTCCCCCGGCTGTGCCCGGTTTCCACCCACCATATTGCTGGCCGCCGTCGTATAAGTGAAATATTCTTGAGTACGGCGTAAAACACCAATCAAATAAATAAATAAATAAAGTAAACATACATATCATCGGAGAGTCTACCAGGTATTGGCATTTGATATCAGCTAAGTAACAAAGGTTAGGAATTTTGAAATCGATTCAGAAGTTTAGTCGTTCTTTCCTTACATATACAGTCCATCACAGCAGGCTTTGATAGGTTAATCCCTATACCTTGGACGAGGACGTCGGGGTAAGCACATAACTGGCAACTGTCTTGTCTACCAAGATAAATCAACTGCAATAAGTCAGTCGTTCAGCCACACCGCCTGTCGGCTATAAGCTTGAAGTAGTGAGAAAGTATAAGGCTCAACTGAATCAGTTATAACAGCAACACGACGACAAAAACGACTGATAAAAAAGAGATGCTTTGGATTAGGGACGACACATGGAATTTGTTTCACATGGAATTTTTTCTTATTGGGTAAATGGTAACTTGTCATAAGACTGGAGTAAACCATCGGCCATTGGCAAGATACAGAGGACGTTTCTCAAGGGAAGCGTACAGATATGCACACCATACTGGCACAAAAGGTAAGCAGACTGCACCGAATGTTAGACTACGTGAAGACCCGAGTGTCGTCGTGGGGTTTTTTTTGTCATCGTTGTCCCTCGTGTCTCAACAGAAAACTCGAGGGAAATTGTGACAAATTCCCAGTCCAATGTCGTGATTGAAGTCATATTCATTGGGTCACGCCCCTCATTCATCTGTCCAATGGTGTCAAAGGCTGAAAATCAACTCCTCCAACGGCTTCGGCGGCGGGGTTAAGCATATAACTGTTGAAGAAGAACTTTTTTCCTTATTCCCAGCACTCCACTTTAGGCCAGCAATAAATGTGGTGTATGCCATGTATACAGTGAAGCCTCCCCGAGTTATACGTCGTTTAAACATTTTTTTCAAGAAAACAAAAACACACACAGACATCATCTATGAAAACGAATGTCTACTGTAATGTTTATATTCACGTATGTTTTCTTTCTTTCATTATGTCATGCCAACAAGATGCTCTTTCAAGTACAATAGCTTTACACTGACTCCTTTGAACAGAGCCATTAGGCTCAGCTTTCTTTCTTGATATTCAGTTGTAATATAGCTGGTGTAATACTATTTTCTTACATACCTTTGGCATCACCTACTGACAGATGCCTAGACACAGAATTTGTTTGTCAAATGATACTATAATCCTTCATGTTGACTAAAAGCTCTTTTTACTGACTTTACAAATGCCTTAATTTTGCACCAGATAAAAAAGCGCGAAGGGTAGCGTGCTGAGGAACATTGAGGTTTATTCCTTGAAGGTATCCCGGATCGATTTGTGTTACTTTCGGAAGAAGACGTTACTTCAATACATAATATTCCCCATGCGCAAAAAGACAATGTTTTACGTGAGAAGAAAGAGCCATGACCTGACAAAGAGTCATAAATTTATTATTGCTCTTTTTGTTTCTTGTCTCCGGAGGTACATCGTCTTTTTTTAAAGATTCAATACTTCTCTGATGACAACGTGTTATCTTGGCACGACTGAGGTGCTTTTGCCTCTTATTGTCAAGTGGAGCTGTCGTTTTTATGCTGAAATCGACTTCTCACACCATCTATCTGACACCTGACCAGAGTGAAGCGTAACCTACAGGGCACTGAAGGGAGAAATAAGAAAAACGCCACGCCCTATACATTATATCGCTTGTTTGTCTTCACCAAGTCATCAAATCGGATTTATTGGGCCTAAAAACGGACTCAAAATACATGTTGCTGTCAAGTTAGAGAAAGTCGATAAATACTTCACAGCAGCGTAAAGCCCTTTACAAGCATCCGGAACGTTTCGTGTGCACCTTATCCGGGTGGCAGCAAATCGCTTGTGACGTCCTGATATATAGACTATTTGACTGGCAAGCCCAGGTGCGAACATTTGATTATTTAACCACAAGACAGAATACGTTAGATAATAATGGTTTGGCATTTGAGTAATATGGCTGTGAAATATAATTATCAATTTGCACGTATACTAGCCGTCAAGCAATATGGGCGTGGCGGGTAAAAATGGCGACACCAAACATTGTAGCCTACATGTGAACGCATCTCTAATTACGCCTGAAAACATCGCCACCCAGATTAACTAGTGAACAGATAAACTATGATTTATAGAGGCGCATATTTTTTTATAAAAACATAAATGTCATCAAAGTTTTATATAAACTTCCATGACATACATGAGTTACTATTCCCTACATAAATGTTACATATTTATCGAATCCAACTCTCGTTTGTTCTGCGGCGAACCAGGATCATCAGGTAAGGAATAATTAACTTTTTTCAGTGCAGGTATTCCAGCTTCCTCCACCAATAAACTTCATCGCCGTTATGTATATATATGTAGAAGATATTGCATAATGAAGGTTGAATATCATAAATGTGTTTCGAGTAAAAGTTGAAAAATATTTATGATATTTAACCTTCACTGTACAATATTCTATTTATTTTTTTCTATTTTAACAATATCGTGATTTTGTGATTTTGAAGAAGTTTAAACCATGTTTTCAGCAAGAGGCCTTCACAGACTTGTGTATGGAGCGTGACGTTGAATATGATGTCATGCATGACGTCGTGTCTTGTTGCGTGACGTAAGAAATGTTAAAGTTGACTGAACTTGTGTTATGACGCCATTCTCCCAAGCTCGGATAGGAACATCATAAAACAAAATGTTTCTTTTTGACGTCAAGGCGTCGGGGTGTAATAACAAAAGTGATATCTAACCCTAGACAGTGAGATAATGCTTTTATCAGTGAAGGAAATCATGACATATCACCTTTATATAAATAATAAATAGAGGATATTGCACAGTGAAGGTTGAATAGGTGAGAGGTGGAAATGATAACCCACGAGACGCGAATATAGAGATATTTTCTCTACATATATAAATTTGTATCAGTTTATCTGCTTCATCCGTGAAAAAAAATTTTATTTTCTTAATTCTGATTCTATTCATACGCGCTGCAATTTTGTTCACATCCCCGCTCACAAAACCTTTTTTTGCAGTTTTAAACGCTGTCTTTAAGTAAGAATACCTTTAACAAAGGTGGTTAATGCTAATGCAATATAGGTATTTGCGTAAAGTAAGTACATGAAGAATTTCTACCTCTTTTTTGGCGAACTGTATATTGCGCGGAAGTGCACGGCCTTGTGATGCATGATGTCATGGGTCAAGGTCTCCAGCAGTGTAATAGCAAAATGTAATAACAAAAGTGATACCTAGCTAGTGAAGATATCATTTTATCAATGAAGGAAATACTGGGATTTCACTGATGTATAAATAATAAATAGTAGAACATCCCGGGGTATACTGCGTTTAAACAATTTCGGAGGGTAAAGACTAATGAAATAAATAAACAAATAAATTTTAACATTTTTAAATAAATAACCAAAAAAATAGAACTCCCTTGTAAATTAAAACCTGAAACATGTAAGTGAAAGCCACATGCGGCATGAGCCCAGTGACGCCGAGCCCATTAGACCAGTGACGTCTAATAAATTGCAGTTAACATCCCTGTATTTTTTTTACCTATTTCTGCTTAAGCCCAGGTGCTAAGGGGTGTCCACATGCCAATTTTTCATTATCTAATGTATTCTGGTCTGTGGTTTAAAAATATAAAATATTCGCAGCTGAGCTCGCCAATCTAATTGTCTATATATCAGTTGTCCAGGCTTATCCGTCAGAATGCTCATTTAACAAAAGACTTTTCTTTGGTCCTATGAATCTTTAATGCAGCATCGTTCTCACCGGGATAAGGTGCACACAAGACGTCCAGGATGGGCTTCACGTAAAGGGCTTTACACTGCTAGAAATTATTTTACCGCTTCTTCAGCTCGACAGTGCCGTGCGTTTCAAGTTCATTTTTAGGCCCCAAAACCCAGTTTGATGATTGTTAAAAGCAAACAAGAACATAATTTATATGAAGCGTGGCGGTTTGTTTTTTCACGAATACTCTGGGCCCACTTGCACGAAGCCCTCTTAACGTTAAGAGCATGTGACTACCATCTCTACCAGCGCTGTAGATATTAAGTCTCAGTGTGCTGTTAGGTTTAAGGTGCTTCGTGCAAATGGGCTTGGGGGCCTACGCTTTTCTCTTGTGAGGTGTCGAATGGATAGGGTGAGAAGACACCTCCAACATAAAAGAGGGGCCTCCGTGGCTCAGTTGGTTGGCGCGCTAGCGCAGCGTAATGATCCAGGAGCCTCTCACCAATGTGGTCGCCGTGAGTTCAAGTCCATCTCATGCTGGCTTCCTCTCCGGTCGTATATGGGAGGGTCTGTCAGCAACCTGCGGATGGTCGTGGGTTTCCCACAGGTTCTGCCCGGTTTCCACCCACCATAATGCTGGCCGCTGTCGAATAAGTGAAATATTCTTGAGTACGGCATAAAACACCAATCAAATAAATAAATAAATCCAATATAAAAACACGGTGTCCAGTGGTCAATACAGGCAAAAACACCTCAAAGGAAAAAGCTGGATTTTCGTGCAGACAAAACATTGTTAACAGGGAATTATTGACTTTTGAGAAAAAGACCATGGAAATCCCGCGACAAGAAACAAAAAGAGCAGTAATACATGTACGATTCTTTGTCAGGTCAAAGAAGTTCTTTCTTCTCAGGTAAATATTTTCTTTTTGCGTGGGCATATTCTGTGTTGAAGTAACGTCTCTTTCCGGACGTAACACAAATCGATCCACGTACTTTCCGGACGTAACACAAATCGATCCACGTACGTTCCGGACTTAACACAAATCGATCCACGTACGTTCCGGACTTAACACAAATCGATCCACGTATCCTAAGGGATGAAACCCCAATCTTCCTGAGCACGCTGTGTTTCCACCTTTTATCTGATGCAAATATTCAGACATTTGTAAAGTTAGTAAAGAAATGAGCTGTGTTTTGCAATAAAAAGATTACAGTATAATTTGAAAAACAAATTCTGAGGCGCTTATGATTGTATATGGGAATCTATCGATAGATGTACAAAAGGTAACTTTGGGATATGGAAGAAAACAACACCACGCCAGTGATATTTCGAGTGGATATCAAGAAAGAGAGCTCTTGGCTCTTTTCTAAGAAAGCTACGTACTTAAGTGAACATCTTGTTGGCAGGACATAATGAAAGAAGGAAAACATACATGAATATAGGCGTGACAATAGCCATTCGGATACGAGCCGTTTTTTATATAAACTTCCATGATATACATTTGATTCTATTTCCTACATAAATGTTACATTTTGCGCTTTAAAACTTTCATAATTGTTTTAATCGAATATTAACATCGATCTTACCAAAAATAACCTAAATATCTCGATAGTTTATTTCGTAGATTCTCCTTTTAACACCATACTCAATAATTTTTCTCTCACACCATGGCTTTCAGTTTTATGGGTGCAGGAAGACGTACAGAGATTTACACGATACTGGTTGAAATTAAGCGGTCTGCAACGAACGTTAGGTTCCGCAAAACCTCACCAGACTGTGGCGGTACTCTTATTATCACGAAGGTCCCACACACCATGAACTCGGGAGAATTCACTGCGACAAAGTGAGGCCTTCATCACTTGGCCACGACACGCCGCCCTCTGAACAATGTTGTCAAAGGTTCCAATCCAACTCTCCTTTGTTCTGCAGCGAACGAGGATAAACAGATACCTGGCAAGGAATAGTTATTTTTTTTATTCAGTATATTCCAGCTTCTTCCACAAATAAACCGAATCATTGGTATATACATTTTATATAGCGGAACATCCTGGGATATACTGTGCTTAAAATGGCTTCGCGAGTAAAAGACCAATCAAATAAATAAACATAAAAATTTAAACATTTTTTAAACAAATAACAAAAAATGGAACATCATTGTAAAATAAAATCTAAAACATGTACGCGAAAGACACGTGTGGCGTGACATCGGTTGTAACTAAAAATATTTGACATATGAACTGCTAATATTATTTCACAGCAACATCAACCGTACGGCAAATATTCATCATGTAACATATTCTGTCCTGTGGTTAAAACATCAAATATTCATACCTGAGCTCGCCAGTCTAATACTTTATGTATCCGTACGTCAGAGAAACTTTGTGCAGCCGTTGAGAAACCATCCAGGATCTTCCGTTAGAATGCTCATTTAACAACAGACTTTTCTTTGCTCTCTTGAAACTGTAGTGCGTGTTCGCTGCCGCCCGTATAAGATACATCGAAGACGTCAATGGTGTTTGTAAAGGACTTTACGCTACTATAAATAATTTATGGGCTTTCTCCACCGTAATAGCGCTGTTCTTTTTAAGTCCGTTTTTAGGCCCAAAAACTCCCTTTGATGATTGTTAAAGACAAACAAGCAACATATTTTTATATGGAGTGTGGCAGTGTGTTTTTTCACGAATGCCCTGGAGCCTACGCTTTCCTCTTGTACGATGTCAGATGGATAGAGTGAGAAGACACCACCAATATAAAAACCCCGTGTCCAGTGGTCAATAACAGGCAAAAGCACCTCAAAGGAAAACACTCGATTTTCGTGCAAAGACATTACATGTTAACAAAGAATTGTTGACTCTTTGAGAAAAAGGCTTTGGAAATCCCGAGAAAAGAAGGAAAAATGGCAGTAATAAATTCATGATTCTTTGTCAGGTTATGTTTCTTTCTCCTCATGTAAATATTGTCTTTATCCGCATAGGGAATATTGTGTATTGTAGCAAACACTCCTTCCGGACGTAACACAAATCGATCTCCCAACCTTCCGCGATGAGACCCCAATGTTCCTGAGCACGCTATCTTGCGTCTTTTTTATCTGCTGCAAAAGTTAAGGCGTTTGTAAAGTTAGTGAATAAAAGTTGTGTTTTTTTTATTTATTTAATTCTCCTTTCTATCCTCAATAAATTTTGTCTGATACAATGATGGGTGCATGAAGCCGGCGTGCACGTCGTAAACCATCGATCTTTTTCATGTCAGACGTCAGAGATGCATATGATACTGGTCGTTGATAAACGGTGTGCAACGAACGTTAGACTTCGCAAAACCCCGCCAGATTGTGGCCGTAGGTTTATTGTCAGCAAGGTCACACACACCGTGAACTCGAGAGAATTCACTGTGAATTCAAAGTGAGGCCTTCACCACTCGGTCACAACCCGCCACCCTCTGAACAATTTTGTCCAAGGATCGAATCCAACTCTCCTTTGTCCTGCGGCGAACAAGGATAATCAGATACCTGGCAAGGCATAATCAACTTGCTTTATTCCAAGTGTTCCAGCTACCTTCATTATTAGACTTTATCGCTGTTATATACATATATACGTTGTAGGACATCCTGGGGTATACTGCGTTTAAATAAATTTTAGGGTAAAAAAAAAGACAATCAAATAGATGAACAAATCAATTTAAATATTTTTAAAAGAAGTAATCAAAATAGGAATCCACTGTAAATTAAAATCTAAAACATGTACGTGAAATGACATGAGTGAAATGACACGGTTTTTGGTTAAGAAATATTCACAAGGGATTTGACATGTAAATTGGTAACATCTTTTCTTTTTGTTCTTTTGAAACTTTAATGCGGCATCGCTGCCACCTTGGTACACAAGACGTCCAGGATATTTCTAAAGGGCTTTCTCCAGCTAGACAGCGATGTGTGTTTTTAGGCACAAGAACCGACATGATTGATGAAGATTGTTAAAGACAAAGAAGCAACATAATTTATATGGAGTGTGGTGGTTTGTTCTTTCACGAATGCCTTGATGCCTACGCTTTCCTCTTGTCAGGTGTCGGATAGAGTGAAAAGACACCTCCAAAATAAAAACAGCGCCTCCAGTGGTCAATAACAGGCAAAAACACCTCAAAGAAAAAAGCTGGATTTTCGTGCAAAGATAACACATTGATAACAGCGAATTATTGACTCTTGAGAAAAAGGTGATGGAAATCCCGAGAAAAGAAAGGAAAAGAGCGGTAAGAATTATATTATTCCCTTCAGGTTATATTTCTTTCTCTTCGTGTAAATATTGTCTTTATCCGCAAGAGGAATATTCGGTATTGAAAAAACGTCCTCTTCCGGACATAACACAAATCGATCCACGTATCTCCCGGACTTAAACCCATGTGTTCCTGAGCGCGCTATCTTGCTTCCTTCCCTTTCTATATAATCCAAACGTAGGGACACTTCCACGAGATATCATGGAGGATTGCAGTATCACTTGTTATCATTAAATATCTTGTTATTATTTCTGCTTGTGAGTGGAAATCTGTCAGTGGATAACGTTTCTGATATTTTTTTTCCATAGTTAAATTCCAACTGGATTTTAAGAAATGGTTTTATTTGCAGCAAGTGTACTTCATAAATGTCTTGGTTGCGCCATACACTGAAGAAAAGAACTTACATGAATGAACACGTCAAAATAGACATTCGTATAACAACCATAAACGTATTCAAACCATAAGAAAATATCCGCCAACTACTGATCAGCCAATCAAAAAACAACACGTCACATAGTCTATTTGTGGAATCTATCTGTCCAGGCAGACATTCGCTCACCAGCCGTCAATCAATATAGTCGTTCCGGGTAAATAATCGCAAGGCCAATTCTCAAAACCAAAAAACAAAAACGAAACAATTACCGATATAACGGATTTTTGAGAGAGAATCAGTAGTGAACCGTTTTCTATGATGTTGGAAGGACGCAATGAATTAGATTCACATCAGCATAAAAATGGCGCGCCATGTTAGTTGTAAAATGTTAATAATCAACACGAATATAGTCTCCGGAAAAGCGGAATTAGACATGTTTATGAAGCCAAGTGACAGATATTGGACGCTCTGTCTATATTTACTTACAAGATAATTATACTCCTTTTTTAACGTAAGACGTAATTGATGGAGCGTGACGGAATAATCTTGGCACACCATTTTTGCAGCAGTAAATCGTGACGTTGGTTGAAACCGTAAAGTAATACACAAGCAATAATACATGCTGAAAGCTGATGTATTTATGTACACGCTGTATGGATCTTCTACCAAACGGTTGCACGTCCCACATCTTCTAGAAAATGAACATCTACCTTCATCAACCATTTGGTTATATATATCCACACACCCCCCTCCCACCCACCCCTATGGTGCTAAAGCCACAGAGCAGATCAGACTGAGATGTTTTGAAAAACAGACAACACAAAAACAGAACGCAGTCCAAACACAACAATAATAATCAAATAACACTCATTTGTCCATATTGAAGAGAAAAGATAAGTTTGTTCTGAGATAATGATAATTAACACAAGCATACAAAGACCATTCAAAAAGTACACCACAAAGGCTGTCATTATTGGGGCATTAAAGCGCAGAGGCAGGTTTGAGATGACGAACACTCCTTTGCAAAATCCTCTCCTAACAGACGGTTTCATGTTTCTCTTCTCCAACATAACACTTATCTACCAAACCCTCATTAACTTGGCGGTAACTTGTTATGGGGTTGGAAACCTAGTAAACAGTCAACCACACCATTCTAACATAACAGTTCAAATGCCATCAAAGAAGTCAACGCAGCCATGGTAGGAGGAAGTTTAATCAGATGTCTATTCATAGCAACATAACTGTCAGCTGTCTGGTAGGTTTTGTTTCAAACAACTAATGTCAGTTGCGGGAAAGCACCTAAAGATTTTGAGATGTCCGATTATACTTCTGGCGGATATAGTTGTGACTGTCAATCGTCAGACTTTTCTTACCATCCGTGCAAACATGTCATCACTGGTAAATTATTATTTTTTATATTGTAAATAATAATGATTTACAAAGTCTCCCTTTAAGGGGTCAGAAGTAAGTAATACAAAAACTGTCTTTTCGACGTTTGAAAACTTTGCAGAAAGAAAAGATATAACCTTCAGCCAGTGACACTTGGCTTGAGTGAGTAGAAAAAAAGGCTGTGTATGCAATCCATCTTCATAATACAAATGCTCATGGGACAGCCAAAAAAGTTCTAGAGGATCCTGGTACTTGATTAAAGGTACTTGATGACCTTCAGAGAAGATAGGTTATTGTTCCTGCGGGAGCTCCTAATAATATAATATTTGAATCATTACTATCAGGTTCTTGCAGAGGAGTTTAATATCACTACAACAACTGCCGCATCATCGACGTATTCTATAACGACCTATATTCGGGAGAAACTAGTTTTAAAACATCAGTCTTACTGGAACATAGGAGTATATTCGCATCTTCTCGTCACACCGATATGCCACAACATTACTGGCTTCCAAAAATGAATCAGTCCCCATGAAAAATTCTGTTTTCAATTGTATGTGGATTCTTAAAAATTCAAAACGTCTCACTGAGGAACTAGACGTTCAAATGCACATGGTGTAATGTCATCTCTACTTCGGATTTTCTCACTCTCTCTCTACTAGTATTCTTCACACAGATTTAATTGATAGAGTTTCACCAATAATTGAATCGGTGTTGAATGAAACTGGTCACCGCGGCATTAACGTCAAAAACAGCAAATCCTTCTTCAGTTTCACTACTTACAAAGCTTACCATCCATAAGATGTTTTGTTGTTCATGGAGATGCTTGATGTTCGCATTAATCTGTGTGAAATTCGAAAAAATCTTTTATCAACAATGTATAGGCATAGGTGCAAATTGTGTCCCCCTCTCGGGTGACATACACCTGTTCTCGTATGAATATGACTGTGCGGCAACTATTAAGGAGTAGTCCTCACCAAGCCAGATCTTTCTCATTGGCTGAGCGGTATTTTGATTATCTCTTAGCTTTAAACAATCCATATAGAAAGCAAAGGCTGTGAAAGATATAAGCCCACCTTCGCTGGATTTAAAGGAAACCACAGACTCTCCAAATGGTACATCTTATCTTGACCTTTATTTGTGCAAAGCCCAAAACGGTTTCCTCTCTCGCAAACTTTACTACAAGACGGATAGTTTCAACTTTGACAATGTAAATTATCTTTACCTGGACAGCAATATCTCGCCTTGTAGTATTTGTTAGATCCTGCGTGATGTCCAACGATTTCATGTAGCGTCACAGGTTATTGCTACAAAAACTAGTGCGTCAAAGTTGTTTCCTCAAACACCTTCTCTCTAAGTGTCTAAAGTTTTGCAATGTGTATTGTCTCTTTGACACTCTTGGCGTCAAAACAGACATTTGTATACCAGCCGTCAACCAAAATGGACGTTCCATTTTAACAACGTTCAACACAATAGTAAAAGAATGAAGTATATGAGGTAAGAAATTAGGATGGACTCATGCAAAAAAAGCAGCCGACTTCACACTTTATGTGCAATGTGTTTCCAATATGCTGTGGCTGAGATACCAATATGACTAAGCGCACTTCTCAACACAGCACATCACAGCTGTGACAAATCTACAAGTTTCCAATAATCAATGTTTCAGTAGCGTCTTCCTCATGGACGGGCAATAAGTCTCAGGTGGGCGTCTTTATCTCAACATAAAAACTTCAGATGTGTCAGTGACCGCCTTTAAAGGCTTAATTAGGTACGAATTCCTGTCACCGGGAGTGTCGGTACCCCGCGGACCTGCTTCCCATAACCCACCGGCTTAATCTGACGACAGACTTGATGTTCCGGCACTTCTCCCCTTTATATTTCATCAATTATTCACGGAACAGACTAGCTACTCGTCAAGTAACCGTGACGTTATTATAGCATTAGTTGCTGCTCCTTTTTTTGGTTTACCGGTTACTTGTTAGAATTTAGAAAATCATTTTCATGACTGTAGTTTTTTTTGTAGTGTCGCCTTTTCAATGAAAAGCAGTTAAATGTCAGCTCAAGTAGTGGTGTATAAGCTGTCTACAAAGCAGCAATTCGTATATTACAAATTAATTTGTCATCTGGCCGTTCATTTTTGTCATCATACGTTGTTTTGTTTCTTGTGTATCATTCATCACTTTGGGAATTGCTATTCGTTCTGATAATTTCCCCTTTTATTCATCAGAAATGGCCAAGAATCAGTCTGAGGTCATCTGAATTCTGCTGGTGGGCTAAGCATCCTCCTTTTGCATTGTTTTAATGTTATCGCATATTAAATGTGATGACAACACAGTATTTTCAGGAATTCCAGACCAGTGACGTTTAATAAACTGAAATTAACATCACTACTTTTCTTTTACCTTAATTCTGCTTAAGCCATGGTGCTAGAGTGTGTGTTATTTTCTGCTATTGATGCCTTTACATTAATATTGAGGTAATGTAACTCTCGTTTTCATGAAATCTCTTTTGTTCCGCAGCGAACGAGGATAAACAGATACTTGGCACGGAATAATTAATGTTTTTTATTCAGCGTACTCCAGCTTCCTCCACAAATAAACTATATCGTTGTGATGAACATTTTATATAGCAGAACATCCTGGGATATATTGTGTTTAAAATGGTTTCGGGAGGAAAAGACCAATTAAATAACAAGTAACAAGTAAATTGAAACAATTTTTCAAGAAATCACCAAAAATGGAAAATCATTGTGACATAAAATCTAAAACATGTACGTGAAAGACACGTGTGGCATGGCATCGCTTTTAACTGAAAAATATGCACATGGAATTTGACATATAAATTGGTAATATCATTCCACAGCCAAATTAGAAACATGCCAAAAGATCATTATGTAACATTTTCTGTCCTATAACTAAAACATGAAATATTCACATCTGAGCTCGCCAGTCAAATCGTCTATGTATCAGTACGTCAGAGAAGCCATCAAGGATCTTCCGTTAGAATGCTCATTTAACAACAGACTTTTCATTGTTCTTTTGAAACTTTCAAGCAGCATCGCTGCCACCCGGATAAGGGGTACACAAGACGTCCAGGATGTTTGTAAAGGGCTTTACGGTGCTATAAATAATGTATGGGCTTTGTTCAGCTGGACAGCGATGTGTGTTTTTAGGCACAAGAACCGACATGATTAATGATGATTGTTAAAGACAAAGAAGCAACATAATTTATATGGAGTGTGGTGGTTTGTTCTTTCACGAATGCCTTGATGCCTACGCTTTACTCTTGTCAGGTGTCGGATAGAGTGAAAAGACACCTCCAAAGTAAAAACACAGCGTCCAGTGGTCAATAACAGGCAAAAGCATCCCAAAGGAAAAAGCTGGATTTTCGTGCAAAGATAACACATTGATAACAGAGAATTATTGACTCTTGAGAAAAAGGTGATGGAAATCCCGAGAAAAGAAAGAAAAAGAACGGTAAGAAATTTAGGATTCTTTTTTAGGTTATATTTCTTTCTCTTCGTGTAAATATTGTCTTTATCCGCAAGAGGAATATTCGGTATTGAAAAAACGTCCTCTTCCGGACATAACACAAATCGATCCACGTATCTTCCGGGATTAAACCCATGTGTTCCTGAGCACGCTATCTTGCTTCCTTCCCTTTTTATATGATCCAAACGTAGGGACACTTCCACGAGAGCTGTTTGTGATCATGGAGGATTGCAGTATCACTTGTTATCATTAAAAATCTTGTTATCATTTCTGTTTGTGAGTGGAAATCTGTCAGTGGATAATGTTTCTGATATTTTTTTCCATAATTAAATTCCAACTGGATTTTAAGAAATGGTTTTATTTGCAGCAAGTGTACTTCATAAATGTCTTGGTTGCGCCATACACTGAAGAAAAGAACTTACATGAATCAAGACGTCAAAATAGACATTCGTATAACAACCATAAACGTATTCTAACGGGAAGAAAATATCCTCCAACTATCGATCAGCCAATCAAAAAACAACACGTCACATAGTCTATTTGTGGAATCTATCTGTCCAGGCAGACATTCGCTCACCAGCCGTCAATCAATATTGTCGTTCCGGGTAAATAATCGCAAGGCCAATTCTCGAAACCCAAAAACGACAAAAATTACCGATATAACGGATTTTTGAAAGAGAATCAGCAGTGAACCGTTTTCTATGATGTTGGAAGGACGCAATGAATTAAATCCCCATCAGCATAAAAATGGCGCGCCATGTTAGTTGTAAAATGTTAATAATCAACACGAATATAGTCTCCGAAAAGGCGGAATTAGACATGTTTATGAAGCCAAGTGACAGATATTGGACGCTCTGTCTATATTTACTTACAAGATAATTATACCCCTTGTTAAACGTCAGACGTAATTGACGGAGCTTAATGGAATAACCTTGGCACACCATTTTTGCAGCAGTAAATCGTGACGTTGGTTGAAATCGCCAAGTAATACACAAGAAATAATGAATGCTGGAAGGCGAGGTGTTTACATGTACACGCTGTATGGATGTTCCCTGGGCATATTGCTATCCCGCTACCAGACGGTTGTACGTCCCACGTCTTCCAGAAAACGACCCTCATCTACCCTCACTAACCATTTGATTCCACAGGAAAATAGAGGGCACTCATATATTAACCCACCCCCAAAACAACCCAGCCCCCCCCCCCCCCACACACACGCTAATCAGTCGGCTCCACGCATCACCTACATAGCTCCCATCTACCTAACCCCATTATCTAGACGCTGTTAGAGGTCACATGTCATTAAGAACACTCTTTTTCGAAATCTTCACGGTTTTATGTATCATGTCTTTTATATAACAATCACTAACTTGGCAGTAACTTCCTATGGGGGTTGGCAACGTAACATCAATGTAACCACACGATACTGACCAAAGTTACACATAATCTATCTAATCAGAAGCTCGACCGAGGAACCCCATGTTCATTAAAGCCACAGAGCAGATCAGATTGGGAAGTTTTGAAAAACAGACGCCACAAAAATAGAGCACAACCCAAACACAACAACAATAACCAAATCACACCCATTTGTCAATATTAAACAGAAAAGATAAGTTTGTACTGAGTTCTGATTACAAAGCATAAGAGTTTATTAACACAGGCATACAAAGGCCATTCGAAAAGTATACCATAAAGGCTGTCATTAATTAGGGCATTAAAGCGCAGAGGCAAGATTGAGATGACGAACACTCCTTTACAAAGTCCTCTTCTAACAGACCCTTTCAAGTTTCTCTTCTTCTACATAACACTTATCTACCAAACCCTCATCACCTTGGCGGTAACTTGTTATGGGGTTGGAAACCTAGTAAACAGTCAACCACAGCATTCTAACATAACAGTTCAAATGCCATCAAAGAAGTCAACGCAGCTAAGGATTTTGATTTTTTTTTGGATTGGTGTTTTACGCCTTACTCAAGAATATTTCATTTATACGACGGCGGCCAGCATTATGGTGGGTGGAAACCGGGCAGAGCCCGGAGGAAACCCACGACCATCCGCAGGTTGCTGTCAGACCACGCAGCTAAGGAAAGAGGGAGTTTAATAAGGTGTCTATTCATAGCAACATAACTGTCAGCTGTCTGATAGGTTTGTTTAAAACAATTAATGTCAATTGGCGAAAGCACCTAAAGATTTTGAGATGTCCTATTATGCTTCTTGCAGATATAGTTGTGACTGTCAATCGTCAGACTTTTCTAACCATCCGTGCAAACATGTCATCACTGGTAAATTATTATTTTTTATATTGTAAAAAATAATGATTTACAAATTCTCCCTTTAAGGGGTCAGAAGTATTGAGAGCCGAGAAACATAAATAAGTAATACAAAAATTGTCTTTTCGGTGTTTGAAAACTTTGCAGAATGAGAAGATATAACCTTCAGCCCGTGACACTTGGCTTGATGTAGGAGACGAAAAGGCTGTGTATGCAATCCACCTTTATAATATAAATGGGACAGTCCAAAAAGTCTGAAGGATACTGTCTTGCCAAAGGTAAGATGACCTTCAGAGAAGATGGGTTATTGTTTCTATGGGAGTTCCTAATAATATAATATTTGTCTGCAAAAATCATTACTGTCAGGTTCTTGGTACAAAAACTAGTGTGTCAAAATTGCTTCCCCAAACGCCTTCTCTCTAAGTTTCTTAAGTTTTCCAATAAGTATTTTCTCCTTGACAATCTTGGCGTCAAAACAGACATTTGTATACCAGTCGTCAACCAAAATGGACGTTCCTGTTTAACCGCCAGACCAATTTTTAAAACAACATTCAACAGAATAAGCAAAAGAATGAAGTGTATGAAATAAGAAATTAGGACGGATTCATGCAAAGAAAAGCAGTCGACTTCACACATTAGGTACAATGTGTCTCCTGTATGCTGTATTTGACTAGATATGACTAACCGCACTTCACCACAGAGCACTTCACCACAGAGCACAGAGCACACCACAGAGCACATCACAGCTGTGACAAATCTACAAATTTCAAATAATCAATGTTTCAGTAGTGGGTTCCTAATGGACGAGTAATAAGTCTGAGGTGAGCGTCTTTATCTCGTCATAAAAACTTCAGATATGTCAGTGATCGTCTTTAAAGGCTTGACTAGGTACGAATTCCTGCCCCCGAGAGCGTCGGTACCACGCGCACCTGCTTCTCATAAACCCTCGGCTTAATCTGACAAGTACATTGCCACAACAGACTGGGTGTTCCGCCACCTCTCCTCTTTATATTTCATCAATTATTCACGGAACAGACTAGCTACTAGTCAAGTAATCGTGACGTTATTATAGAATTAGTTGCTGCTCCTTTATTTGGTCTAACAATTAGTTCTTAGAATTTAGAAAATCATTTTCACGACTGTAGTGTTTTTGTAGTGTTACCATTTTAGCGGAAAGTAGTTAAACGTCTGTTCAAGTAATGGTGTATAAGTTGTCTACAAATCAGCAATTCGTATATTGCAAACCAATTTGTCATCTGGCCATTAATCTTTGTCATCATACGTCGTTTTGTTTCGTGTGTATGTTTTCGTCACTTGGAATTGCTATTCGTTCTGATAATTTCCTCTTTTATTCATCAGAAATGGCCAAGAATCAATCTGAGGTCATCTGAATTCTGCTGGTGGGCTAAGCATCCTCCTTTTGCATTGTTTTAATGTTATCGTATATTAAATGTGATGACAACACAGTATTTTCAGGAATTCCAGACCAGTGACGTTTAATAAACTGAAATTAACATCAATACTTTTCTTTTACCTTAATTCTGCTTAAGCCATGGTGCTAGAGGGTGTGTTATTTGCTGCTATTGATGCCTTTACATTAATATTGAGTTAATGTAACTCTCGTTTTCATGAAATCTCTTTTGCTCCGCAGCGAAGGAGGATAAACAGATACCTGGCACGGAATAATTAATGTTTTTTATTCAGCGTACTCCAGCTTCCTCCACAAATAAACTATATCGTTGTGATGAACATTTTATATAGCAGAACATCCTGGGATATATTGTGTTTAAAATGGTTTCGGGAGGAAAAGACCAATTAAATAACAAGTAACAAGTAAATTGAAACATTTTTTCAAGAAATCACCAAAAATGGAAAATCATTGTGAAATAAAATCTAAAACATGTACGTGAAAGACACGTGTGACATGGCATCGCTTTTAACTGAAAAATATGCACATGGAATTTGACATATAAATTGGTAATATCATTCCACAGCCAAATTAGAAACATGCCAAAAGATCATTATGTAACATTTTCTGTCCTATAATTAAAACATGAAATATTCACATCTGAGCTCGCCAGTCAAATCGTCTATGTATCAGTACGTCAGAGAAAATTTGTGCAGCCGTTGACAAGCCATCAAGGATCTTCCGTTAGAATGCTCATTTAACAACAGACTTTTCATTGTTCTTTTGAAACTTTCAAGCGGCATCGCTGCCACCCGGATAAGGGGTACACAAGACGTCCAGGATGTTTGTAAAGGGCTTTACGGTGCTATAAATAATGTATGGGCTTTGTTCAGCTAGACAGCGATGTGTGTTTTTAGGCACAAGAACCCACATGATTAATGATGATTGTTAAAGACAAAGAAGCAACATAATTTATATGGAGTGTGGCGGTTCGTTCTTTCACGAATGCCTTGATGCCTACGCTTTACTCTTGTCAGGTGTCGGATAGAGTAAAAAGACACTTCCAAAATAAAAACACAGCGTCCAGTGGTCAATAACAGGCAAAAGCACCCCAAAGGAAAAAGCTGGATTTTCGTGCAAAGATAACACATTGATAACAGAGAATTATTGACTCTTGAGAAAAAGGTGATGGAAATCCCGAGAAAAGAAAGAAAAAGAGCGGTAAGAATTATATTATTCCCTTCAGGTTATATTTCTTTCTCTTCTTGTAAATATTGTCTTTATCCGCAATGGTAATATTCGGTATTGAAAAAACGTTCTTTTCCGGACGTAACACAAATCGATCCACGTATCTTCCGGAATTAAACCCATGTGTTCCTGAGCACGCTATCTTGCTTCCTTCCATTTTTATATGATCCAAACGTAGGGACACTTCCACGAGAGCTGTTTGTGATCATGGAGGATTGCAGTATCACTTGTTATCATTAAATATCTTGTTATCATTTCTGCTTGTGAGTGGAAATCTGTCAGTGGATAACTTTTCTGATATTTTTTTCCCATAATTAAATTCCAACTGGATTTTAAGAAATGGTTTTATTTGCAGCAAGTGTACTTCATAAATGTCTTGGTTGCGCAATACTCGGAAGAAAAGAACTTACATGAATGAAGACGTCAAAATAGACATTCGTATAACAACCCTAAACGTATTCTAACCGTAAGAAAATATCCGCCAACTATCGATCAGCCAATCAAAAAACAACACGTCACATAGTTCATTTGTGGAATCTATCTGTCCAGGCAGACATTCGCTCACCAGCCGTCAATCAATATAGTCGTTCCGGGTAAATAATCGCAAGGCCAATTCTCTAAACCAAAAAACAAAAACGAAAAAATTACCGATATAACGGATTTTTGAAGGAGAATCAGCAGTGAACCGTTTTCTATGATGTTGGAAGGACGCAATGAATTAAATCCACATCAGCATAAAAATGGCGCGCCATGTTAGTTGTAAAATGTTAATAATCAACACGAATAAAGCCTCCGAAAAAGCGGAATTAGACATGTTTATGAAGCAAAGTCACAGACAGTGGACTCTCTGTCTATATTTACTTACAAGATAATTATACCCCTTGTTAAACGTCAGACGTAATTGACGGAGCTTAATGGAATAACCTTGGCACACCATTTTTGCAGCAGTAAATCGTGACGTTGGTTGAAATCGCCAAGTAATACACAAGAAATAATGAATGCTGCAAGGCGAGGTGTTTACATGTACACGCTGTATGGATGTTCCCTGGGCATATTGCTATCCCGCTACCAGACGGTTGTACGTCCCACGTCTTCCAGAAAACGACCCTCATCTACCCTCATTAACCATTTGATTCCACATGAGATTAGAGGGCACTCATATATCAACCCACCCCCAAAACACCCCCCCCCCCCCCCCCCCCACACACACACACACGCTAATCAGTCGGCTCCACGCATCACCTACATAGCTCCCATCTACCTAACCCCATAATCTAGACGCTGTTAGAGGGCACATGTCATTAAGAACACACTTTTTCGAAATCTTCACGGTTTTATGTATCATGTCTTTTATATAACATCACTACCTTGGCGGTAACTTCCTATGGGGGGTTGGCAACGTAACATCAAGGTAACCACACGATACTGACCAAAGTTACACATAATCTATCTAATCAGAAGCTCGACCGAGGAACCCCATGTTCATTAAAGTCACAGAGAAGATCAGATTGGGAAGTTTTAAAAAACAGACGCCACAAAAATAGAGCACAACCCAAACACAACAACAATAACCAAATCACACCCATTTGTCCATATTAAAGAGAAAAGATAAGTTTGTACTGAGTTCTGATTACAAAGCATAAGTGGTTATTAACACTGGCATACAAAGGCCATTCGAAAAGTATACCATAAAGGCTGTCATTAATTAGGGCATTAAAGCGCAGAGGCAAGTTTGAGATGACGAACACTCCTTTACGAAGTCCTCTTCTAACAGACGCTTTCAAGTTTCTCTTCTTCTACATAACACTTATCTACCAAACCCTCATCACCTTGGCGGTAACTTGTTATGGGGTTGGAAACCTAGTAAACAGTCAACCACAGCATTCTAACATAACAGTTCAAATGCCATCAAAGAAGTCAACGCAGCTAAGGATTTTGATTTTTTTTTGGATTGGTGTTTTACGCCTTACTCAAGAATATTTCATTTATACGACGGCGGCCAGCATTATGGTGGGTGGAAACCGGGCAGAGCCCGGAGGAAACCCACGACCATCCGCAGGTTGCTGTCAGACCACGCAGCTAAGGAAAGAGGAAGTTTAATAAGGTGTCTATTCATAGCAACATAACTGTCAGCTGTCTGATAGGTTTGTTTAAAACAATTAATGTCAATTGGCGAAAGCACCTAAAGATTTTGAGATGTCCTATTATGCTTCTTGCAGATATAGTTGTGACTGTCAATCGTCAGACTTTTCTTACCATCCGTGCAAACATGTCATCACTGGTAAATTATTATTTTTTATATTGTAAAAAATAATGATTTACAAATTCTCCCTTTAAGGGGTCAGAAGTATTGAGAGCCGAGAAACATAAATAAGTAATACAAAAATTGTCTTTTCGGTGTTTGAAAACTTTGCAGAATGAGAAGATATAACCTTCAGCCCGTGACACTTGGCTTGATGTAGGAGACGAAAAGGCTGTGTATGCAATCCACCTTTATAATATAAATGGGACAGTCCAAAAAGTCTGAAGGATACTGTCTTGCCAAAGGTAAGATGACCTTCAGAGAAGATGTGTTATTGTTTCTATGGGAGTTCCTAATAATATAATATTTGTCTGCAAAAATCATTACTGTCAGGTTCTTGGTACAAAAACTAGTGTGTCAAAATTGCTTCCCCAAACGCCTTCTCTCTAAGTTTCTTAAGTTTTCCAATAAGTATTTTATCCTTGACAATCTTGGCGTCAAAACAGACATTTGTATACCAGTCGTCAATCAAAATGGACGTTCCTGTTTAACCGCCAGACCAATTTTTAAAACAACATTCAACAGAATAAGCAAAAGAATGAAGTGTATGAAATAAGAAATTAGGACGGATTCATGCAAAGAAAAGCAGTCGACTTCACACATTAGGTACAATGTGTTTCCTGTATGCTGTATTTGACTAGATATGACTAACCGCACTTCACCACAGAGCACATCACAGCTGTGACAAATCTACAAATTTCAAATAATCAATGTTTCAGTAGTGGGTTCCTAATGGACGAGCAATAAGTCTGAGGTGAGCTTCTTTATCTCGTCATAAAAACTTCAGATATGTCAGTGATCGTCTTTAAAGGCTTGACTAGGTACGAATTCCTGCCCCCGAGAGCGTCGGTACCACGCGCACCTGCTTCTCATAAACCCTCGGCTTAATCTGACAAGTACATTGCCACAACAGACTGGGTGTTCCGCCACCTCTCCTCTTTATATTTCATCAATTATTCACGGAACAGACTAGCTACTAGTCAAGTAATCGTGACGTTATTATAGCATTAGTTGCTGCTCCTTTATTTGGTCTAACAATTAGTCCTTAGAATTTAGAAAATCATTTTCACGACTGTAGTGTTTTTGTAGTGTCGCCATTTTAGCGGAAAGTAGTTAAACGTCTGTTCAAGTAATGGTGTATAAGTTGTCTACAAATCAGCAATTCGTATATTGCAAACCAATTTGTCATCTGGCCATTAATCTTTGTCATCATACGTCGTTTTGTTTCGTGTGTATGTTTTCGTCACTTGGAATTGCTATTCGTTCTGATAATATCCTCTTTTATTCATCAGAAATAGCCAAGAATCAATCTGAGGTCATCTGAATTCTGCTGGTGGGCTAAGCATCCTCCTTTTGCATTGTTTTAATGTTATCGTATATTAAATGTGATGACAACACAGTATTTTCAGGAATTCCAGACCAGTGACGTTTAATAAACTGAAATTAACATCACTACTTTTCTTTTACCTTAATTCTGCTTAAGCCATGGTGCTAGAGGGTGTGTTATTTGCTGCTATTGATGCCTTTACATTAATATTGAGTTAATGTAACTCTCGTTTTCATGAAATCTCTTTTGCTCCGCAGCGAACGAGGATAAACAGATACCTGGCACGGAATAATTAATGGTTTTTATTCAGCGTACTCCAGCTTCCTCCACAAATAAACTATATCGTTGTGATGAACATTTTATATAGCAGAACATCCTGGGAAATATTGTGTTTAAAATGGTTTCGGGAGGAAAAGACCAATTAAATAACAAGTAACAAGTAAATTGAAACATTTTTTCAAGAAATCACCAAAAATGGAAAATCATTGTGACATAAAATCTAAAACATGTACGTGAAAGACACGTGTGGCATGGCATCGCTTTTAACTGAAAAATATGCACATGGAATTTGACATATAAATTGGTAATATCATTCCACAGCCAATTTAGAAACATGCCAAAAGATCATTATGTAACATTTTCTGTCTTATAATTAAAACATGAAATATTCACATCTGAGCTCGCCAGTCAAATCGCCTATGTATCAGTACGTCAGAGAAAATTTGTGCAGCCGTTGAGAAGCCATCAAGGATCTTCCGTTAGAATGCTCATTTAACAACAGACTTTTCAGTGTTCTTTTGAAACTTTTAAGCGGCATCGCTGCCACCCGGATAAGCGTGTTATGTATGACTATTTAACGTTTTCATGTACTGTTAGTCTGCGGACCTTTGTGAAAGCATAACAGGCCCTCTTATATATGTACAGCGCGGACCTGGTGGAAAGCACCTTGTTCAAGGGGTTGTTTATTTAACTGGCTGTTCATTGGCTGTTAGTTCCGTGTTTAAAAATAGTTGAATCCACCTGGAGCGTATATAAGCCGTGTTTTCTGTGCAGAGAGGAGGTACTTTTGCTGCATCCACTGGGAGCCAGGAGAGTGTGCGACGCTCTCGTATCGAGTCCATTATTTTGATATAAGCTAGTGATGCCCGTTTCATTTGGGAGGACAGATTTTTATGCCGGCACCGTTTGTGTACCACAGTTGTACTGATGTCTGGTTTATGTGAATTTCTGCGGAAGTCACGTTTATTGGTGTTCGGATCTTTATTATGATTATACAGTGTTGACTGTGTAGTTTGTTTAACACGCTGACCTCACCTGACCAACAAGGTCGTCAAGGACTCTAAACTGAAGTTTTCAGTTTTGCAAAGGACGTTCGTTCTGCCACAAGGTGACATTACTCTACGTCTCTGAACGGCTCGTTTGTGAGTTTCTGCGGGAGCTGTGACTGTTCTAAAGTGGATTATACCTCCATGCCTGTATTTACCCTGTGTTGTGCTCTGCGGGTGTGACGTCATTCAAAGGCTTGACTGTTCCAGTTCTGTGTAACCTGTGTACTGTGTACTGTGTTCGCTAACCTAGCAAAGTATCTGACTGGGACAATTTGTGACTTGTGTGAATTGTGTGTTTATCCCATGGTCTTTACGTTGGATCTCCTGGAATACGTTCCTTGGGATGCAAAGGTAAACTGGAAACCTTTAAAGACCGGTAATAGTGATGTGTATGTTTTTTGTGTTGTTGTTGTTGAACTGTCTGTAAAACTGTACGTCTCATTTTATATATAAAGCCATTGTTTATATTGTAATATTGAGTCACTGAGTCTGTTTTCTGTTGCTGTTTTCTATACCGTAACAAGGGGTACACAAGACGTCCAGGATATTTGTAAAGGGCTTTACGGTGCTATAAATAATGTATGGGCTTTGTTCAGCTGGACAGCGATGTGTGTTTTTAGGCACAAGAACCGACATGATTAATGATGATTGTTAAAGACAAACAAGAAACATAATTTATATGGAGTGTGGTGGTTTGTTCTTTCACAAAAGCCTTGATGCCTACGCTTTACTCTTGTCAGGTGTCGGATAGAGTGAAAAGACACCTCCAAAATAAATACACAGCGTCCAGTGGTCAATAACAGGCAAAAGCACCCCAAAGAGAAAAGCTGGATTTTCGTGCAAAGATAACACATTGATAACAGAGAATTATTGACTCTTGAGAAAAAGGTGATGGAAATCCCGAGAAAAGAAATAAAAAGAACGGTAAGAAATTTAGGATTCTTTTTTAGGTTATATTTCTTTCTCTTCGTGTAAATATTGTCTTTATCCGCAAGAGGAATATTCGGTATTGAAAAAACGTCCTCTTCCGGACGTAACACAAATCGATCTACGTATCTTCCGGGATTAAACCCATGTGTTCCTGAGCACGCTGTCTTGCTTCCTTCCCTTTTTATCTGATCCAAACGTAAGGGCATTTCCACGAGAGCTGTTTGTGATCATGGAGGATTGCAGTATCACTTGTTATCATTAAATATCTTGTTATCATTTCTGCTTGTGAGTGGAAATCTGTCAGTGGATAATGTTTCTGATATTTTTTTCCATAATTAAATTCCAACTGGATTTTAAGAAATGGTTTTATTTGCAGCAAGTGTACTTCATAAATGTCTTGGTTGCGCCATACACTGAAGAAAAGAACTTACATGAATCAAGACGTCAAAATAGACATTCGTATAACAACCATAAACGTATTCTAACCGTAAGAAAATATCCGCCAACTATCGATCAGCCAATCAAAAAACAACACGTCACATAGTCTATTTGTGGAATCTATCTGTCCAGGCAGACATTCGCTCACCAGCCGTCAATCAATATAGTCGTTCCGGGTAAATAATCGCAGGGCCAATTCTCGAAACCAAAAAACAAAAACGGAAAAATTACCGATATAACGGATTTTTGAGAGAGAATCAGCAGTGAACCGTTTTCTATGATGCTGGAAGGACGCAATGAATTAAATCCCCATTAGCATAAAAATGGCGCGCCATGTTAGTTGTGTTACGGTATTCAAAACAGCAACAGAAAACAGACTCAGTGACTCAATATTACAATGTAAACTGCTTTATATATAAAATGAGACGTACAGTTTTACAGACAGTTCAACAACAACAACATAAAAAAAACATACACATCAGTATTACCGGTCTTTAAAAGTTTCCAGTTCACCTTTGCATCCCAAGGAACGTGTTAGAGGAGATCCAACGTAAAGACCATGGGATAAACACACAATTCACACAAGTCACAAATTATCCCAGACAGGTACTTCGCCAGGTTAACGAACGCGCACACAGTACACAGGTTACACAGAACTGGAACAGTCAAGCCTTTGAATGACGTCACACCCGCAAAGCACAACACAGGGTTAATACAGGCATGGAGGTATAATCCACTTTAGAACAGTCACAGCTCATGAAACTGGCATCACCAGCTCATACCAAAATAATGGACTCGATACCAGAGCGTCGCACACTCTCCTGGCTCCCAGTGGATGTAGCAAAAATACCTCCTCTCTGCACAGAAAACACGGCTTATATACGCTCCAGGTGGATTCAACTATTTTTAAACACAGAATTAACAGCCAATGAACAGCCAGTTAAATAAACAGAGCACTGAACAAGGTGCTTTCCGTCAGGTCCGCGCTGTAGATATATAACAGGGCCCGTTATGCTTATAACATATAACACAAAGGTCCGCAGGCTAACAGTACATGAAAACGTTCAATAGTCATACATAACAGTTGTAAAATGTTAATAATCAACACGAATATAGCCTCCGAAAAAGCGGAATTAGACATGTTTATGAAGCCAAGTGACAGATACTGGACTCTCTGTCTATATTTACTTACAAGATAATTATACCCCTTGTTAAACGTACGACGTAATTGACGGAGCGTGATGGAATAACCTTGGCACACCATTTTTGCAGCAGTAAATCGTGACGTTGGTTGAAATCGCCAAGTAATACACAAGAAATAATGAATGCTGCAAGGCGAGGTGTTTACATGTACACGCTGTATGGATGTTCCCTGGGCATATTGCTATCCCGATACCAGACGGTTGTACGTCCCACGTCTTCAGAAAACGACCCTCATCTACCCTCATTAACCATTTGATTCCACATGAGAATAGAGGGCACTCATATATCAACCCACCCCCAAAACACCCCCCCCCCCACACACACACACGCTAATC
Organism: Liolophura sinensis; assembly: GCF_032854445.1. Classification (NCBI taxonomy): domain Eukaryota; kingdom Metazoa; phylum Mollusca; class Polyplacophora; order Chitonida; family Chitonidae; genus Liolophura; species Liolophura sinensis. The sequence goes on along the minus strand of NC_088306.1, from coordinate 7,026,948 downwards.
AGTCGGCTCCACGCATCACCTACACAGCTCCCATCTACCTAACCCCATTATCTAGACGCTGTTAGAGGGCACATGTCCTTAAGAACACTCTTTTTCGAAATCTTCACGGTTTTATGTATCATGTCTTTTATATAACAATCACTAACTTGGCAGTAACTTCCTATTGGGGGTTGGCAACGTAACATCAATGTAACCACACGATACTGACCAAAGTTACACATAATCTATCTAATCAGAAGCTCGACCGAGGAACCCCATGTTCATTAAAGCCACAGAGCAGATCAGATTGGGAAGTTTTGAAAAACAGACGCCACAAAAATAGAGCACAACCCAAACACAACAACAATAACCAAATCACACCCATTTGTCCATATTAAAGAGAAAAGATAAGTTTGTACTGAGTTCTGATTACAAAGCATAAGTGATTATTAACACAGGCATACAAAGGCCATTCGAAAAGTATACCACAAAGGCTGTCATTAATTGGGGCATTAAAGCGCAGAGGCAAGTTTGAGATGACGAACACTCCTTTACGAAGTCCTCTTCTAACAGACGCTTTCAAGTTTCCCTTCTCCTACACAACACTTATCTACCAAACCCTCATTCATTGGCGGTAACTTGTTATGGGGTTGGAAACCTAGTAAACAGTCAACCACAGCATTCTAACATAACAGTTCAAATGCCATCAAAGAAGTCAACGCAGCTAAGGATTTTGATTTTTTTTTTTTGATTGGTGTTTTACACCTTACTCAAGAATATTTCATTTATACGACGGCGGCCAGCATTATGGTGGGTGGAAACAGGGCAGAGCCCGGAGGAAACCCACGACCATCCGCAGGTTGCTGTTAGACCACGCAGCTAAGGAAAGAGGGAGTTTAATAAGGTGTCTATTCATAGCAACATAACTGTCAGCTGTCTGATAGGTTTGTTTAAAACAATTAATGTCAATTGGCGAAAGCATCTAAAGATTTTGAGATGTCCGATTATACATCTTGCAGATATAGTTGTGACTGTCAAACCAACTGACTTTCTAACCATCCGTGCAAACATGTCATCACTGGTAAATTATTATTTTTTATATTGTAAAAAATAATGATTTAGAAAATCTCCCTTTAAGGGGTCAGAGGTATTTCGAGCCGAGAAACATAAATAAGTAATACAAAAATTGTCTTTTCGGTGTTTGAAAACTTTGCAGAATGAGAAGATATAACCGTCAGCCCGTGACACTTGGCTTGATGTAGGAGACGAAAAGGCTGTGTATGCAATCCACCTTAATAATATAAATGGGACAGTCCAAAAAGTCTGAAGGATACTGTCTTGCCAAAGGTACTTGATGACCTTCAGAGAAGATAGGTTTTTGTTTCTATGGGAGTTCCTAATAATATAATATTTGTCTGCAAGAATCATTACTATCGGGTTCTTGGTGCAAAAACTAGTGTGTCAAAATTGCTTCCCCAAACGCCTACTCTCTAAGTTCTTAAGTTTTCCAATAAGTATTTTCTCCTTGACAATCTTGGAGTCAAAACAGACATTTGTATACCAGTCGTCAATCAAAATGGACGTTCCTGATTAACGGCCAGACCAATTTTTAAAACAACGTTCAACAGAATAAGCAAATGAATGAAGTGTATGAAATAAGAAATTAGGACGGATTCATGCAAAGAAAAGCAGTCGACTTCACGCATTAGGTGCAATATGTCTCCAATATGCTGTATTTTGACTAGATATGATTAAGCGCACTTCACCACAGAGCACATCACAGCTGTGACAAATCTACAAGTTTTCAATAATCAATGTTTCAGTAGCGGATTCCTAATGGACGAGCAATAAGTCTGAGGTGAGCTTCTTTATCTTGTCATAAAAACTTCAGATATGTCAGTAATCGTCTTTAAAGGCTTGACTAGGTACGAATTCCTGCCCCCGAGAGCGTCGGTACCCCCGCGCACCTGCTTCTCATAACCCTCGGCTTAATCTGACAAGTACATTGCCACGACAGACTGGGTGTTTCGCTACCTCTCCCCTTTATATTTCATCAATTATTCACGGAACAGACTAGCTTCTCGTCAAGTAATCGTGACGTTATTATAGCATTAGTTGCTGCTCCTTTATTTGGTCTAACAATTAGTTCTTAGAATTTAGAAAATCATTTTCACGACTGTAGTGTTTTTTGTAGTGTCGCCATTTTAGCGGAAAGTAGTTAAACGTCCGTTCAAGTAATGGTGTATAAGCTGTCTACAAATTAGCAATTCGTATATTGCAAACCAATTTGTCATCTGCCCATTAATCTTTGTCATCATACGTCGTTTTGTTTCTTGTGTATGTTTTCGTCACTTGGATTTGCTATTCGTTCTGATAATTTCCCCTTTTATTCATCAGAAATGGCCAAGAATCAATCTGAGGTCATATGGGTTCTGCTGGTGGGCTAAGCATCCTCCCTTTGCATTGTTTTAATGTTATCGTATATTAAATGTGATGACAACACAGTATTTTCAGGAATTCCAGACCAGTGACGTTTAATAAACTGAAATTAACATCACTACTTTTCTTTTACCCTAATTCTGCTTAAGCCATGGTGTTAAGGGGTGTGTTATTTGCTGCTATTTATGCATTTACATGAACAGTTAGCATAAAACCCTAACTGAGGTGAACTGACAAGAGGCTGTAATTCACTGGTTACCTTTGACCATTTGCCCACTATCAAACTCTGAATTTGCTCTCTACGTTGTACGTCTTTTATATTATCTGGTGTTCAAAACGTTTGAGACGTTAGTGGCCCAAGGATCTCTCCTGTTGTATTGTGATAAATCCCTCCCCCCACAAACCCCACCCCCGCAACTTCCCCGCCCGTCGTGTTGAAAAAGTTTCGCCACCCCTGAATAAGACGTTTTGCTCAGACATATACGACTTTTTTGTCTAACAACGTACTATGGAGATGTAACAATGAAACAAGCACCAGGAGAAAGACAACTGAACAACTGTGTCTAAAAATGCTTTTACTTATTTTTCTTAAGATATTTATCTGTGAAAGCCAGGTGGCATTTACGGAAAATAAATGGTATTTCGCAAAAACGTCACACACACTTTTTAAAATTAAGACTAAGTATTCAATATCAGACTAACTGTTAGGCACGGGCAAATTTTACAACAGCAATTATTTATTCAGATCTGAACATAAAAAGAAAAAGTTATGTAACGTTATAAAAGATAGGTGTTCGTGTTTATGATTTGCAGAAATTTATGCAAGAATGGGAATATATCAAGTGAAAGGGATGTCAGTTTTGTCGTTACAACATACAACCTGGATATGAATGAATGACCACCAGAACAAGTGCTGACAGACAAAGTTATGTCCCTTGCCATCGGATGTTAGACACAGTATTCTCACCCTGGTCGGAAAACCGACAACGGACGATTTTCTATGTGCGTGTGTATATGTGTAGATATAATTACTGGTTTCCATATTTCAAGCCCAAAATACAATGGAATTTCAAATGTGTACATTCCAAGTCAAAAATACAATGGAATTTCAAATGCGTATGTTTTGAATACGATCATAAGAGAACTGGAAAATTTTACGAAATAGTGTACCTTGGTGTGAGATGTCAAACGCAGTATTCCCCCTGGTTCTGAGTAAATTACAGGGAATGTTCCACTGCAAAAAACGAGGGCATGAAATATTTCGCGTCGGTAAACATTTCACTTTTACATTTTTCCTTTAAATATAAAATCCAAATTTCATTTTTACGTTCCATTTTAAGACCAATTTTCTTCCACTCAATTGATGTGCACAGTTCGACAAGAACTTGCGAAATATCTGATATACTTGCATCGAACTAATGTTTTGTTGTCATCACCTATTAATTACCATTACCGGGTAATGAAGAATAAACAAATGTAAACATTTGCGAAACTTGTGAAGTCAATCACAACGGAAGATACAGCTATACCAATGGAGCGATTTTTTTTTGAGTAACAGTAAATTTCTCGAAATCTAATTAGCCGAGTTTCCTGGTAGTCTCATGTGTATACGGTCAAGGGACATTTTTCCATCAAGATATAAAACTCTAAAACGAAGAGTAGATTTTTAAGGCAACTGAAAGTAATTTTGAAAAATAATTTGTGGCCTCCATTCGGGATCTCTCCTCCATTTCCGTTGACCGCTGGTATATGAATGTCTGATTTGACGCTTAGATTCTAAAATATTACACTACATGTATGTTTTAACCGTGCACGGGCACTGCACGTAATGTGGAAAATAACATTTTACAACGTTTATGTACAGTTTAAGAGTTAAATACAGTTTATACGTGATATACTTGATGCAAGTAATTTTAGACTTATTCCAACTGTGGTATCTACACTTTTCAGCTTATCGTATGAGTTCTCAGTTTGCGTTGGGCAATAAGTCACCGAAAATACGGCTGTTGTGTACTTTGCAGAAAGGCCACAACTTTGATCCATACACGGTTGAAAAATATTATACCGTTCGTCGGCCTAAGTAACTGCGAAATTTCCAAGGAATACAAATGTCTATTTTCTTGAGCAGAGAACAGTATGGAAGCTGTGGGCGCGGTCTACGTTGAAGACTTCACAAGGCATATGAAATTGGATAAAGGTATTACTGTTCATATCTCTTTATCACGTTATCATTAAATCCTTTTCGTGCAAGAAAATGGTCAATTTAGACATAATTATATTCTATTTTTTACCTTCATTAAGGAGGTTATGTTTTTGAAAGTTTTTAATTGTTTGCCTGGGAAAGTTATTCAGGGATTTACATTACATGACATTTTGTACAAAGGTATGTTATGAGCTAAGCGCCAATCCGTTCACTTTTGGATGTGACCCAAATCGGAATCTGAATACATGAATACTTTTTATAGTTTTACCATTCTTCTGCTCCATTAACATAGGAAGGCACATGTCAGGGTATTCTCCCTTTGTCCGTAGGCGGAGAATTTTTACATTTAGCCATGGCGGATGCTTTTGCTCTCAAATTGGCTTCCTCTCTGTGCTGCAGTTTAGGAGATCGAATTCTTATCCAGCTAAATGCAGAAACAGATCTACTGTATTGTGTGACTTGCGAAAAATGTTTAGGCAACCTTTGCTGCCAAATGACACTTCTTTCCTTTGGGAACTTCTCCTAGCAGAATCGTTCAGCTCCTCGGTTTTCTCCATCATTCTTGTAATCTAAATTATTTTTGGTGCATGTTAAGTGATCAAAAATCACACTGATAAAAAGTACAGACTGACAACAAAAAAAATTTAAAAAATTGACAGATGTGACTGTATACCTAGTGTGATGCGAACACAGCATTTTGAGGAATTCTAGACCAGTGACGTTGCAATGACCGTCACAGCATTTTGAGGAATTCTAGACCAGTGACGTTGCAATGACCGTCACAGCATTTTTTTTTACCTAATTCTGCTTTAGCCTTGGTGTTAGGGGACATGTAATTTGCTTTATGTTTATGCGTTTACTGAGGTAAACTGACAAGAGGCCATATTTCACCGGTTACGTGTTACCTTTTGCCAACTACATGTACCACACTGTAGTCGCAGCTCTTGATCTATACTCTATGCTGCACATCTTTCTATAGAACATGATAAAATTGCCCTTTTTAATCTTTAGCGTTAATGAATTCGAAACCAAAGCTTTCCCATAGTAATTGTTAGATGAATCTACGGGGATAACCTCTAATAAATATGTGGGCCACCGAGCAAAAGCAGGTATGTCTCAGGTACATTTTAATCAAAGCCTTAATTTGATATAAACAACCCCTGTGAGTTGAGACCATCACTGAATGACAAGTCAAAATGTAGTTTTCACACCTTTGACATGGTCCTTAGACAAGTATCCTCCAAGGCATGGCACTTTCCTCCGGGATATACCTTTTTTCATCGCCCGTAAAGCTTACCTTACAGCGGTCATTGCAAATGTGAACGTCACATTTTCTTTGATATATTTTGAATCAACAAAACGCACAAATCTTTGACTGTAAAGGAAATCCTAAAGGAATGTTCTGCAAAACCTACTAATTATGTAATCATGGGAAATTACGAAATTTCTTCCGTTAAATATAACACATTGGGGAACCGAAATAAATTTCATAGCTAAACCCGAGGCTTGCGATTCGATTCTTCCATTCGTTACTTACAGCGAGTCTACAGCCATGCGAGCTACGTGAGAAACAGTGATACCTTAAAGAACTCTACCTTAGACAGTGCTACCAATATGAGGTTTAACGCCACAATGGCGTCCCGGGTATTTCAGCCATATTATGGGTATGTAGATACGGAACAGCATAATGTTGTGTTACAAACACTTTCATTTATTTATTTTATTTTATTGGTGTCTTACGTCTGTTTTACGCCGTGCTGGGGTATTGTTGTTTTACCCGGTACCGGTGTATTGTGTTTTACACCGTTCTACTGTATTGTGTTTTATGCCGTTTTTGATATTATTGGCTTCCACCGCACTTCAAGGCTCGTGTGTGACATGCGACCAATGGATTTGGCCCTTAAGTTTACTTGTCTTCAATTTGATTTTTTTTTTTTTGATTAGCGCTATACTCAAGAATGCATGCACTTATACCACGGCGGTCAGCATTTGGCCCTAGTGGTAAACTAACGACCATCCGCAGGTTGCTGCGAAACCTTACGACCGCATGAGCTGGGCATAAACCCACAGAAACCGCATTGTTAGGAGGTTTCTGGGTCTTTGCGCCGCGCTGGCACGCTAGCTTCCTTGGCCACGGAGACCCTACAGCCACCTTGACAAACATATTCTGAATCATATTTTATAAACATAAGACCGGCAGCCACTTAAATCAGTTTTAATGTAAAGGATTAATTAACAAATTTGTAAAAAGGGAAGTGACGTACACGCATGGCGCATGGTAGCAGTGCAACAACAACATAACACAAATAGTAGCATACACTGTCTGGCGATAAGGAAGAGTTGCAGGCAGCATGTCGAGGCAATGTGCTAAAATATATATGTATACTCCCGGCAAAATACTTTTTCTCAACTCTTACGTCCATCATGGGGTTATATTCTTTATCAATAGTTTATTGTGATTTATATAAACCTGCAGCCTAAATTTACATCTTGATCAAGGCGGACTCCATACCGCACTTGTTATGAAATATTTATATACACGTTCGACACAATGGGCCTGACAGTGTTTGACTTGTTGTCTGTTAACATTTATACAATAATGTGTAGCACAGTGGGAGAAACACGCGGCGCATACATGTACTAAGCCTTATTTCATTACCCCAAGGCTTGGCTTGAAATGAAATCTTTTCTCAGTCTCAATTTCATGTCTCTTTGAGCATTTTTTCATTACGTAACGATTAAATTTCTAATTTAATTTCTATATTGAAATAGCCTTCAAACATATTTTCCCAGCTGACTTCAATCTACTGAGGGACAAAATTTTCTCAACAAGGTAATTTCTCTGAACAAATACGAAGGACAAAAAAATGTCCACTGATGTTCTTTGTACTGCTTTGTATTTGGTAAATATCAAATTTTCCTGAAGAAATAAATCCATAAGTTCATAAAATTGGAATGGGGTGGAGATAGTGTTGGAAGCAGGGTAGGGATATGATTTTACGTCTTGGTAGTGTACCATAATAACCATGACCGTAAGAAATATCTTGTCATATCTGACGTGGAAACTTCACATTATATGTAGCTTAGCTGCGTGAAATAAGGATTTTTAAAGTACCAACAATCTTTCGGAAACCTCTGTCGACTCCATGCTCCTTATAATTTTCCGTTTCTGATCATAATCTATCAACCAAAGGAATAGTAGGCTATAGATACGACACGACTCTCAGTTCTCAGTGAAGTAACAAACACTTTCTCACACCAGGGCTTCATTTTACAGATTTAATTTGCCACAAAATTAATAAATGTAAAGCATCAAATAAAATATTGCAACAGCGAAAATCTTTTGCACTGTTTTATGGAGATAATCCTGTAATATCCAATAGTTAGTTATTCGATTTTCAACTATCATCAGCAGATATAAATTAGACTAGGCTCTAATTCTAGACCAGTGCCGTCTAACAAATTGCAATTAGCATCACTACACTTTTTAAACCTAATTCTGTTCAAGCCATGGTACTAGGGGGCGTAAGAGGGGTACTATTTATGCTCGAGGGAAACCCACGACTACCGTCAGACCTTCCCACATACGGCCATAGAGGAAGCCTGCTTGAGCTGGACTTGAACTCACAGCGACCGCATTGGTGAGAGGCTTCTGAGTCATTACGCTGCGCTAGCGCGCTAACCAACTGAGCGAGGTCATATTATGACCATTTGCCAGCTATCAAACTGTCGTAACTGATCTAGTTTTTACTTTCTTTGTTGTACTTCTTATTATATTGACCATCGCTGGGTATACTCATCTTAGGCTGGGTGTGACTGCTGGGTACCACCCGGGTAATCCTTATACGGCTATTTGATTTCAGTGCAATCGAGTTGACCATATTCCGTTGAAATCGTGTTTGCCAAAATTACTGATGCAATCACAGAATATCAGAATGCGTTTATATTTAATTTTAACTGAGTTGTAAATAAACGGGCATCTTGTATGCTGTACAACGCCATATAGGGCTTCGGCTGGCAAATCTCAGTCAGCTGTCAAAACAGTACACAGTACTTATTCAGATCCTAACGAGTTCATCGCTAGCAAGATGTGAATGTATACAGGTTAATAAACAACGATGATATCCACCCGGTATTGGACGTTGTTTAAATGTCTCTAATATATATATATATATATATATATATATATATATATATATATATATATATATATATATATATATTGTTATGTATGACTATTTAATGTCTTCATGTACTGTTAGTCTGCGGACCTTTGTGAAAGCATAACAGGCCCTGTTATATATGTACAGCGCGGACCTGGTGGAAAGCACCTTGTTCAATGCTCTGTTTATTTAACTGGCTGTACATTGGCTGTTAATTCTGTGTCTAAGAATAGTTGAATCCACCTGGCACGTATATAAGCCGTGTTTTCTGTGCAGAGTGGAGGTATTTTTGCTGCATCCACTGGGAGCCAGGAGAGTGTGCGACGCTCTCGTATCGAGTCCATTATATTTATATGAGCTGGTGATGACAGTTTCATTTGGGAGGACAGTTTTTATGCCGGTACCGTTTGTGTACCACAGTAGTACTGATGTCTGGTTTATGTGAATTTCTGCGGAAGTCACGTTTATTGGTGTTCGGATCTTTATTATGATTATACAGTGTGGACTGTGTAATTTGTTTAACACGCTGACCTCACCTGACCAACAAGGTCGTCAAGGACTCTAAACTGAAGTTTTCAGTTTTGCAAAGGACGTTCGTTCTGCCACAAGGTGACATTACTCTACGTCTCTGAACGGCTCGTTTGTGAGCTTCTGCGGGAGCAGTGACTGATCTAAAGTGGATTATACCTCCATGCCTGTATTTACCCTGTGTTGTGCTCTGCGGGTGTGACGTCATTCAAAGGCTTGACTGTTCCAGTTGTGTGTAACCTGTGTACTGTGTTCGTGTTCGCTAACCTGGCGAAGTACCTGTCTAGGACAATTTGTGACTTGTGTGAATTGTGTGTTTATCCCATGGTCTTTACGTTGGATCTCCTGGAACACGTTCCTTGGGTTGCAAAGGTGAACTGGAAACTTTTAAAGACCGGTAATACTGATGTGTATGTTGTTGTTGTTGTTGAACTGTCTGTAAAACTGTACGTCTCATTTTGTATATATAAAGCATTCTTTACATTGTAATATTGAGTCACTGAGTCTGTTTTCTGTTGCTGTTTTCAATACCGTATCAGAAATTGGGGGCTTGTCCGGGAACTGATTGTTTCCTTTTTGTTTTGCATCGGATATTTGAAGTTAAACATATGTGAGAAGCTATTGCTTAATTTTAACAGTGAATGATTCAGTGGCTAAATATTTACAATGGGAGATTTTGATCCTAAACAGTTTGTTAATGCGCCCCATCAGGATGTTTTTGAGAGTTTAAAGAAGGAAGACTTGGTTAAGTTAGGGACATTTTTAGGTTTGTCCATAAAGTCTTCATGGAGGAAAAGAGATATGCAGCATACTTTGTTGAAACATTTAGTGGAGATAGGGAAGTTTGATAGTTCTGCATTATCTGATTATGAGTTCGAGGGTCAGTCTGATGCCGAGCTTAAGTTTAAGCAGTTTGAGTTAGAAAAGTTGAGATTGGAGAAAGAGGAAAGAGAGAAGGAGAAAGAGAGGGAACATGAGATAGTTAGAAAAGTTGAAAATGCAGAGAGAGAGAGAGGAGAGAGAAATGCAAGAAAGAGAGAGGGAAAGAGAATTGGAGTTTCAAATGAAAAAGTTAGAGGTTGAGAGAGGTGAGAAACCGGGTCCTTCCGGTAGACAGGATTCAGGATTTGATGTGACCAAATACATTCGGTTAGTTCCATCCTTTCAGGAAAAAGAGGTGGATAAGTATTTTCTGCATTTTGAGAAAATTGCAAATAGTTTGAAGTGGCCTAAAGAGTTCTGGACTATGTTATTACAGAGTGTGCTAATTGGAAAGGCCAGGGAAATTTACACTCAGTTAAGTGTAGAGAATGCTTCCAATTATGACTATGTGAAAGAGGTAATTTTGAAGGGTTATGAATTGGTGCCTGAAGCTTACCGCCAGAAGTTTCGTAACTTTGAAAAAGGTAGAGATCAGACATACGTTGAGTTTGGTCGAGCTAAGGAGCAGTTGTTTGATCGCTGGTGTATAGCCAAGAAAATAGGCAAGGATTTTGAAAGTTTGCGTCAGCTTGTGCTGGTAGAAGAGTTCAAGCGTTGTATTCATAATGATGTAAAGGTGTTCGTTCATGTGCAGAAGGCGAGTACACTTGAAGAGGCAGCCAGTTTAGCTGATGATTATTCCTTGACACATAAGGTTACATACACGGGTAAGCCATTTAATTCATTTACACGTAGAAATACCCAGTCACATGCAACAGGTAGAGGTAGCTCTACACAGAAGAGTTCTACACCAGGCTCCAATGGTTCTACAGCTCATGGTTCACGGAGTTCAGATTGGAATGGTAGTCCTCGAAATAGGGTCACTTGTAAATTTTGCAAGCGGGTAGGTCACGTGATGAGTGAATGTTACAAGTTGAAAAGGATACGGGAAGCTCAGAATGAGTCTAAGCCCACAGGTCTTTGTGTTACTATGCACAAAACATTGCCGGAAGTTACATCAGCAGTTAAAAGCAGATCTGAGTTAGCTGATACGGGGTTGGATAAGATTCCCAAATGCTCTATGGATAGCTTTGCTCCGTTTAGCAATTCTGGTTCAGTGTCGCTTAGAAGCGACATGTCTTGTGCTACCCCTATAAAGATATTAAGGGATACTGGGGCATCTCAGTCTCTGTTGTTGATGAATACTCTGCCCTTTTCTGAAGAGTCATACTCTGGGGTTCGTGCCCTTATTAGAGGCGTAGAGTCTAGTGACTTTGTCAGTGTTCCCCTTCATGATATTTATTTGTCATCAGATTTGATATCTGGACCTGTCAGGGTAGGCATTAAGTCTTCATTACCTTTTGAGGGTATTCATTTGTTGTTGGGAAATGACTTGGCACATGATAAAGTTACTGTTGATCCCTTAATGGTTGATAAGCCTTCTCTGAATTCAGTCACAGAGCCAGTTGAAAGCGAGATAGCGGGTTTATATCCGTCTTGTGTTGTTACAAGAGCTATGTTTAGAAAAGTCAGTACAGACCAGGGTAGTACTGTTGATTTGAGCGAGACTTTTCTCAACAACATGTTGGATGGAAATTCTTCCAAATTAGACAGCCAGCAGGAAGTAGATACTAATTTTGTTAGTGGTGATCAGCCATTTTGTAGGACTAAGTTGATTGCTGAACAACACAGTGATCCAAGTATTTCTTGTTTGTTTAATGATGCAGCTAAAGATGGTGAATCTTTACCTGACCCATGCTACTACTATGTCAAGTCTGGCATATTGATGCGGCAGTGGAGGCCTCCCGATGTTTCGTTGGAGGATGAATGGGCAGTTAAGCATCAGGTAGTTGTGCCCAAGTCTTATCGTAAAGACATACTGACTATAGCGCATGAAACGCCGTTAGCAGGTCATTTAGGTGTTAATAAGACCTATCATAAGATTCTCAGTCATTTTTATTGGCCAGGAATAAGGAAAGATGTTACTGAATTTTGCAGGTCTTGTCATGCATGTCAGTTAGTGGGGAAACCTAACCAGACAATCCCCAAGGCAGCCTTGAGGCCTATTCCTGCAATTGGTGAGCCATTCAGTAGAATCTTAATAGATTGTGTTGGTCCGCTACCTAAGACAAAGTCTGGAAATCAGTATATGTTAACCATAATGTGTACTTCAACTCGTTTCCCTGAGGCAATTCCACTAAGGAATATTACTGCCAAGACTGTAATTAAGGCTTTAGTTAAGTTCTTCACCATGTTTGGTCTGCCTAAGTCAGTACAGTCAGACCAGGGTTCAAATTTCATGTCTGGTGTGTTCCAACAAATTATGCATGAGCTAGGTATTAGCCAGTATAAATCCTCAGCTTATCACCCACAAAGTCAAGGAGCACTAGAGAGATTCCATCAGACATTGAAAAGTATGATAAGAACTTACTGCTTTGAGACAAGGAAAGATTGGGACGAGGGTGTACCTTTGCTAATGTTTGCTGTAAGAGAGTCTGTACAAGAGTCACTTGGATTTAGTCCATTTGAGCTTGTGTTTGGCCATACTGTGCGTGGTCCACTACAGTTGTTCAAGGAAAAGTTTGTGTCTGGTGATAGTGACAATGTTAACCTATTACAGTATGTGTCAAGTTTTCGTACTAAGCTCAACAGAGTATGTGAGTTAGCCAGAGAGAATCTTACAGCTTCTCAGAAGAGTGTGAAAATTAAGTATGACAAAGAGACAGTAAGACGCAGATTTGAAGTTGGTCAGAAGGTATTGGCCTTACTTCCAGTTAGTGGTAAGCCACTTGAGGCTCGTTATTTTGGACCTTATGTAGTAGACAAGAGGCTAAGTGATCTTAATTATATTATTTTCACTCCTGATCGGCGCAAATCTAGACAACTTTGTAGACAGAGATAGCACTGATCTCAATGTTGTACATCCTAGTGGAGTTGCTATCTCTTGTTTTCCAGTGCCAAGTTGTAAGAGAGAGTTAAAGCGTTTTTTGGGCATAGCAGGTTATTATCGAAAGTTCTGTAGGAACTTTTCATTTGTTAGTGAGCCATTAACTCAGCTGTTAAAGAAAGGTGCTAAATTCTTGTGGTCCATTGAGTGTCAGAGATCTTTTGATAGATTAAAGGCCATGCTAAGCAGCGGCCCCATACTTGTAGCACCTGATTTTAATTTACCATTTAAGCTAGCTGTTGATGCTAGTGATATATCTGCTGGGGCAGTTTTGTTACAAGAAAATGAAACAGATCACGTTGATCACCCTGTATGCTTTTTCTCCCGCAAAATTGACAAGTGCCAGAGAAATTATTCAACAATAGAAAAGGAATGTCTGTCCTTGATTCTAGCATTACAGCATTTTGAAGTATATGTGACTTCGTCAAGTTACCCCATTGTTGTGTATACAGATCACAATCCCTTGACCCTCTTGCACAAACTAAAAGGTAAAAACCGAAGATTGTTACGGTGGAGTTTGCTTTTGCAAGAATTTAATCTAGAGATTAGACACATAAAAGGGAAAGATAATGTGATTGCTGATTGTTTGTCACGTGTCTAGTTGGTTTTCTGCAGCTTTGTTTTTATAGACTGGTAAACGTTTTTATTTTTCATAATTATGAATATGTTAAAGAAAGTTTTATGCAAAACTTTCTTTCCCTGAAGGGTGGGGGTGTTATGTATGACTATTTAATGTCTTCATGTACTGTTAGTCTGTGGACCTTTTTGAAAGCATAACAGGCCCTGTTATATATGTACAGCGCGGACCTGGCCGAAAGCACCTTGTTCAATGCTCTGTTTATTTAACTGGATGTTCATTGGCTGTTAATTCTGTGTCTAAGAATAGTTGAATCCACCTGGCACGTATATAAGCCGTGTTTTCTGTGCAGAGTGGAGGTATTTTTGCTGCATCCACTGGGAGCCAGGAGAGTGTGCGACGCTCTCGTATCGAGTCCATTATATTTATATGAGCTGGTGATGACAGTTTCATTTTGGAGGACAGTTTTTATGCCGGTACCGTTTGTGTACCACAGTAGTACTGATGTCTGGTTTATGTGAATTTCTGCGGAAGTCACGTTTATTGGTGTTCGGATCTTTATTATGATTATACAGTGTGGACTGTGTAATTTGTTTAACACGCTGACCTCACCTGACCAACAAGGTCGTCAAGGACTCTAAACTGAAGTTTTCAGTTTTGCAAAGGACGTTCGTTCTGCCACAAGGTGACATTACTCTACGTCTCTGAACGGCTCGTTTGTGAGCTTCTGCGGGAGCAGTGACTGATCTAAAGTGGATTATACCTCCATGCCTGTATTTACCCTGTGTTGTGCTCTGCGGGTGTGACGTCATTCAAAGGCTTGACTGTTCCAGTTGTGTGTAACCTGTGTACTGTGTTCGTGTTCGCTAACCTGGCGAAGTACCTGTCTAGGACAATTTGTGACTTGTGTGAATTGTGTGTTTATCCCATGGTCTTTACGTTGGATCTCCTGGAACACGTTCCTTGGGTTGCAAAGGTGAACTGGAAACTTTTAAAGACCGGTAATACTGATGTGTATGTTGTTGTTGTTGTTGAACTGTCTGTAAAACTGTACGTCTCATTTTGTATATATAAAGCATTGTTTACATTGTAATATTGAGTCACTGAGTCTGTTTTCTGTTGCTGTTTTCAATATTGTAACAATATATATATATATATATATATATATATATATATATATATATATATATATATATATATTTGGCAAATAGCCAGAGCACACCTCTGCAATATCGCCGAACAGTGCGTGCTGACAACAGTATTATGTTCTTGTTGAACTGGCTACATGCACCAAGTATGTCCCTTCCGTTTTTCAAATTAGTTAACTAATCGCTTATATTAAAACTTCTTTGAAAACTGTTTATCACGGTTGATCTAGAAACAACTGAAACGCAGTTACAAATCGTTTGACCATTAAGCTCTCAGAGAAACCAGTATCTTATAAATTCCCAAGGCCACGTTTTGACCCTAGTCCTCGTTAACTGAGAACGGCAAAGACAAGCATCCGCCCGCGCACTCGCCACGTTTCGTCACTGTAATATGGCCTGTAGGAAAATAACACGAAATGCCACTTTTGTGAGAAATGATGTCACATTCATCTTGATGTAAACACGGGATTACATCGCAGAATAACTCAGAATCAGACCAGCAGCATTCACATTTAAACTAGAAATTGTTTAAATGGTAAATATGCTAGTGTGCTGCGTAAATAGCACTATTTATTTATTTATTTATCTAATTGGTGTTTTACGTTTTACTTTACACATAGATGGTTTTATGTACCCTGAATCCATGCCGATCATTGACAACGTCGAAAGTGGAAGAAAAAAGGCAGAATTTGATAATCAAACATCAGAAAGTCTACTGTACTTTCCGTGCGTTGATCTTGTGACGTCACGGCGGTATATTCGTTGCAGACATGTGAGGCTACTCTATGAGTACAACACAGACCACAGGGGACCATGGCTATTCTTTTACAACAAACTTCGAGATTATTCCATGCCCAAGCGTGGCTTCCAACTGCAGAAACACAAGGCAGGATACTGTAAAGTTACATATATGGCCTAAAAATGGCACAGATTAGGAAAATATGGACAAAACCTCATCGAAAACAACCTTTGATTACGGAGAACTCCGTCGCGATCGTATGAGACTTCCTGATTCAGCCATGCCTACTAAAAGAGAATGCCCAAGGACGAGGCTTATATCCTCATCCCGATGACCTTTGCCCTGCAACGGCTAAAGTGCCGCCCTCCAGCTTCCTTCACACCTCCCCTACAGGCCCTTGTGCGCGCGATAACCCACAGCATGCCGTCGCTTGAAGAGCGTAACGTGAACGGAGACCAAATTTAAACTGACATTTCTTCATTTCAAAAATTAATTTGTAATTTTAACACAAATTCTGCCGTCTTAATGATGTTAGAATGTATTCTGTTATTATAGGCCAATATTCTGTCATATTGAACCTTTGTGTCATCTTTGCGGGTACGTGAGCGAAAGTCGCCCAAACACAGTAATCTGCAAAATATAGTCATAGGGTCCAACCTTAATGGGTTTCTTAAATGGAACTAGATAACATAATATTTTTAAATGCAGTTTACAGATAGCATAAATATTGTGTATTGCTTCTGCAACATTTAGAGGAAAAATAAAGTTGTTGTGGATCTCCTTTAAAAATATTGTACTTATTCGTCTGGGGCCAGCATTGTGTTGGGAGGAAACCGGTCAAAGCCCAGGGCAAACCCACGACCATCCGAAGGCTGCGCCAGATCTTTCCACGGGGAAGATGAGCTGGACTGGAACTCTCAGACAGCAATGGTGGGAGATCCCTGGTTCATTGCGTCGCTCAAGCACGCTAACCCTGTCGGCCAGGGAGGTCCCTAAAGAGCAATAAAAGAAACGTTTATTTCGTCAGTGTTTAACGCCGTGCTGTAGAATTCTCGCAATAAACCACTTGACAAACCTCCTGACCTATAGCCTGGGTCGGAACAGAGAGAGCTGGATTCGAACACTCGACCCCATAGATCAAAGGCTACATGATCTCAGGGAGACGACCCTTTAATTATCTGAGCAAACGAAGAACTTAAATACATAAATTTGTACTATCATTGCATATATATTCGTATAATGTCATTTGCGCTGTTGTTATTTTTTTTGTACGGGTGGGGGGAGGGGGGGAGGACGTTCTTCTTATTATTCGGATGGACGTAACTCACTTAGAAGCCCTGGGGACGTGACCTCATTCGCTCGATCGCTTGTTCAGGTCATTAGCCAGGTTCAGCATCAACAAAGGAAGGCATATGAACACCATAGAAAATGACACATTCCAAAATATAAGATACAACAAGAGAAATTATGTGTAGGTAGTTGATTCGGGCCATGGACTGTGACAAAGAAGTAAACAATACCTTTCTACAAATTTGGTTATGAAAAATAAACGACGTGAAAGGTTAGACAGGCCTGTTATATGTATTAGCATCACATGTCCTGTTACCTATATAGGTCTACATATATATACATACTCTGTTTCTGTAGGATACATTACAAAATAAATCAATACTCGTAGTGCACACAGTGACATGTGTTATGAATTTCTGCATATTTCATACGCACAAGGAATGGAACAGTGGCATAGATCTCCTTTTATGATATATGGATAAACGTACATTTATCGTGTTTACATTTTGCCATCGGCAACCACAAAAGTCTTACTAACATGTAATTTACTGCGTTAATTTAGTACTGCAGTTAGCCGCCGTT
Source organism: Liolophura sinensis (assembly GCF_032854445.1). Lineage (NCBI taxonomy): Eukaryota > Metazoa > Mollusca > Polyplacophora > Chitonida > Chitonidae > Liolophura > Liolophura sinensis. The sequence continues at coordinate 7,009,432 of NC_088306.1, read as the reverse complement.
CGTCATTTGAAGTACTAATTTGGTAAAGTTATATCAACTGTATTTCCTTGATTGAGTTAACAAGTTGTTGGTCATTTCAACGACTGTTCCATACTGCACCTTGAACTGTTACAGTTTAGAAATACCCACAGTATGATGCATCGATTACATACTGACTTGAGTGTGTGCAACGAGAAATGCACCGCATGGCGAAAGATTTAATTGATTGTTGCTAAATTCCATAGTCAAAAATACATGTATATCACTTACATATCATTTCTGACTTTCAAAGTGTTTAGACGAACCCAAATTACCTGGCGTAAACCACTGACCATTGGCAAGCTACTGAAGAACTTTCCAAAATGTGGCGTACATATGCAATTCATGTTGGTGGAGGACAAGTGGTCTTCATCGATTAACTGCTATAAAGGCCACAAGAGTGTTGTTGATAGATTAATGTCATCATGTACGAACTGAGAGATCGAGCGAATGTGCAAATGTTTGCCCAGGCGGACAAATTGCCTGGCTGGTTTTGAACTCGTGTCCCATTCGTTCTGAGCAAGAGTCTCTACCCATTATACCACACATCGCTCCCGTTGGTGTAAGAGTATAATGGCCTCGCATTACGTGCACAAAGGAAGACGTAAACTGGGATATTTGGTGAGAAAAACATGTGGAAAAAAAACACCGTGAAGATGACAGAAGGTGAGGTTGTATGTGTCTGTGGAATGCGTTAGACCAAAGCGATCGACATGTCCCCTTCAACCGTTTCACGTGTATCCACTGTAGACATATGTACCTTTGGAATTAATATAAAAAAGAATTTAACTTATAGTCCAAAAAAAACTAAACTGCGTATACCCGCTAACCGTTACATACAGCCGCAACATAGGCCAAGCTAGTATTTACTTCCTCAATTTCGGCGTGTCAAAGGGTTCTGGTGAAACAAAAGATAAAGTTATTGTTTTAAAAGCTGTGCCCGGACAAAAACAGAATCTGCACAGAATCTGAAAACATTGAAATTTAAATCCTATACAAACTGTACGTTCTCCGACACAATATCCTTCATCCGTTAATCAGGCCAAGAAAGGTGCAAAAACTGTATCAAATTGACGGCACTGAACAATGGAGCATTTTCACTTGGCGGTAATATCTACAACGATATAAAAATTCCCAATGAATTACACATACACACTCATATATTCAATGTTTAATACAAATGTAGGAAAATATCATTTTTTGACCGATTTGATGCATTAGCTATGGGGCATACCCCTGCACCTCCTTAGGCTAGACTACTACAGGGCTACATCAAAGAGGGGTTCCAGGCCGCCCATGCCCATACAAAGTCTAAGTGAAATAGGTATAGGATACTAGTGATGTGAAATGTGTAACTGTAGATTTGTGACACCTCTGAGATACCCATTTCCATCCCACAACATTTCAAAAATAAAAGACGGAAAAGATAACGTTAACAGACATGACAGGACGTCGTGTTGCTTAGCTTAACTTCATACCTATTGTTTCACGGGCCATTCACGGTGTGCACTGATTGCACTGTACTGGTACATCCAGTTTTAAAGGAGAAATGTAGCAAGCGGAAGACAATACAGTATAAATGAGAATCCATTGTTGTTCCAAGTACCTGAACAGGAGTAATTAGTATCACTTAGAATCTGGAAATAGTATTATTATCTTAGGAAGAGTTGCATCTACAACATCTCAATACATGGAAAAGCACCTTTAGCCCGAAAAGGTGGGAATTCTTAAAACGATTTCCAATTAAGTTCAGATGATAGGCAAAATGTATGATAACTTTAATCAAAATCGGCGCAGTTGTTGGGAGGCATGGGCAAAATATGAGTGCATGGAAATCACTTTTAACGCAAAGTCATAAATGGAGGTAATTATGAAAATTAAACTTAAGCCATTAAACTTAATACACAAGTACAGATGATAGGCAAGATGTATGGCGACTTTTATCGAAATCAGTGGAATAGCGTACGTGGAGATACATGGACAAAATCGCGTCTAAAGACAGACACACGGACGAGCGGACAGACAGGGTGATTTCGGTATACCGCCCCCCCTCCCCCCACAACAAAAATTAAGGTTTTCTTGGATATAGTTTTTAACGAACTTTCCATTTATATCATTTTTACTCTTGTTTTTTTTTGTTTCGTTTTTTAACATGTTAAGAAAGACGTTAAATGTGTGCATTATCTACTCTCAACTCTAATAAAATCGGACCTAATATTTTCTAGAGCTACTGCGAAGTATTCAGTTGTACTGGGTCCTCGGCTTTTATTTGTGTGCCTCAATACAATGACCTCTACATGATTCGTCCTATACCAAATCTATGCCTACTTCATCAGCAAGATTTTCCAGAGGGAAATCTTCCACTAAGATGTCGGCCGTGCACCCCTAAGGAATATTTAATTTTTGAATCCAATTTTCTCTACCGTTGTTTGATACATTTTTTGCATAGAAGCATATCCACGTCATATAATCCTTACTAATAAAGCGTCAACGTATGTACAGATCAGTAGAATTGAGAAGTCACACAATGTCGGTCCCGCCTTTTTATGGCAGTTTTTTTTGTCTTATTACGTTAGGATGGAAATCGCTGTTGTGTAACTTCCTTGCAGTTTAAGCACGTGATACGAATATTACATGCCGATATTTGCATCGGCCTATTTACCGCGTGAACTTTTACGGTCGATCGATTTCGATCACAGACACACTTCTCCGCATTCCACGGTTATGCACATGTAGCTTTGGGCTGATGTTGTATTGTTTACATTGTCTCGTTGAACGCACAGTTGTTCATTTAAACTGTTATTTCTTTGAAGAAGAAAGCATGCTTGTCTATGCTGAGTGTAAGCATGGCCTGGACCATGTCTGGAAAAACTGCGATAACTGACAAAGCTGTATGAACGGTGACCAAAACATTTCTCTATACAGATTTTGAAACTTTACATGATCAATGAAGCATGCACTTTTCATTGCCTCCGCCATGTTTAAGGCTTGTCCAGTCAGAAGCTACCAATCCTCTTAATGAATCTACGCATCCAAACATACATCCGCATACCATTGGCCTACCAAAATGGACGTATCGGATCAATAATCGCAAGGCCAGTTCTCACAAAACAACGTTCAACACAAACAGCCAAGGAACTAAGAAAATACATATTTGTGTTTTCACAATTTCTAAGGTATATAATTGATGCTTCGAAACAGACATTCGTATATCAGCCGTCAGCCAAGGCCAATTCCAAGAATGACGTTTGACACAAACCGCCATAGAAAGTCGGCTATCTAAAGTACGAAATCAGGATGAAAATCATGCTAAGAGAAGCACTCAGCAGTTTTCAGTGATAGTGCAACTGTTCGCACTGTCACATCTGAACATCTAATACAACATGATGAATATACAGCCCTGGGCCCAGATTAAAACATGGTTATGAAGCTGGGTGCGGTTACCATGAAGTCATCATGCTGGAGCATTGTGGTTTATAACATGCTTACCTTCCATTTAAACTTATCATCGTAACTGTGTCATTATGGTGTGTTAAAGTAGCCTATAATGAGCGAAATAAAGCTGTCACAAGAAACAGGTTCCTGAAAAAAATACAGGTTGCTGAACAAAGACGAATACGACAAAGCAAAACAATACGAACTCTGTAAATGTTCGTTGAAATCTGAGTTTCCCTCTTTTCTTCTCTGAGCCTAGAAAATGACTAGGTCCCTCGCCAGAGTACCAAGTCTCTAGGCCCGTATTTATCAAGCAACTTTAGACTTAATTTCACGTGCTTAGAAAGCCACACGGAAAGAACTCTTTCTGTGGTTGGTACATTGTTTTGTAGTGAAGAAACAGGGTACAAAATTTAAGGTTCCTAAAACAACATACCGAATAATGAATGCAACATGTTGTTTGAATGCAATATGTCGATATATAAATGCAACCTGCCTATATCTGTATACCTATACACCATTTGAATCCATGAAATTTGATCAGATACCCCGGAACTGCTCGGTAGTAGTTTTTAAGTTTGTCCTAAACTTAGACAGTTGTCGGTTACGTGGACGAATCAGCACGCATGCGCAACGCAATAAACGCACGCGGACATATAGAATCATAACTACCAATGGCGAATCAGCACGCATCATAACTACCAATGATGAAGCTTCAACGTTAAATGTAGACTTTAACAACAAACCCAGGATTTAGCTGAATGCCCTTGATTACTTGCATTTCTCAATGTTTGTCATTTGAAATTATGCCCCAGTCCATAAAAGGTTGTCAGGTGTCGAATAATTTTGAAACTACAATGAAGTGGCGTTTTAGGCATCTTATGTTGTCACGAGGTGAGTCTTATGTCGGAATGGCATATTTATATCGTCTGCGCCTTGCAGGAAGCAGGTCTCAAACAATTTCGTCTGTGTAAGTTGAAATTAAAGTACAAAACGCCTGTGTACTCTGAACGAATCGGGTAGATTAAAATATGTGACGAGGCCAAAGCTTACTCAGTCATTGTAGCAGACAGACTGTGTAACAACGAGGATGGTTGCGCGTATAGTTAAGCTTACTACCTCAATCCAAAAGGCACAAATAACTGGTCCACTGGACTCGATGGCTGGTGGTGCATGTAAATACAGTACTCTGCGGATGAGTAGTCTTAATGGTGGGGACAGTCAAGGTGAAAACAACCTATATGCATAGGTTTGCCGCATTCAATAGCAGGTACTCTTTTCAAGCAATTATGTACGCAAAATACAATAAAAAATATGTATCACATGTACATCTTATTTGAAACAAATTTGCACAGGAACATTAATGTCTACCTTGCATTCATTTTTGTTATGTACCTACATTTTAACATATAAAATTGTGTACTTGTGACTCACATCTTATTTACATCGCGATCTACACAAGCGCATGTGTACACTACGGTACACGTGCTTTTTGAGAGTAAAATCAAATAATACAAGTATATTTTCTACCATCTGTACGAGTGGAGACAAAAACTTCCATCAACAAAACGACTGAAACCGTCTGTAAAGTGCTGACTGCTCTCATAAACGTTCTGTCAAAATACGTGTGTTGGAAGCGTTGGATCGCCTCCTCTAGTTGCTCCATCTGATGTTCAAGTGCTTTCACATTATAGTTCAACTCATTCACACAGCTGTGGCATGCAGTTCTCTATTTGTATAAATTTTCTATTTATTACACTTTTTTTGGAGCCTGAGCAGGTTAGTATTGGATTGGATAACGATGGTGGTACGTTAAGTCCCGGTAAAAAGAATTTAGAGTAGCCGTGGCATAAAAGCAATAAGCAATAGTATCTGACTGGAGTTTATGAAGATGGCAGTAAACTGAGAGACATAAACACGCATACATGTAGCAATATAAGTTGTGTCTGGCCTTAATCAGAGGGATATAAAAGCGTATACATGTATCAGTATAACATGTGTGTGGCTTGATTCCACAACAAATTGCTAAAAAACAGTTAAGTAAAAGCGTGAGATGGATATAAACGGAGTGATATAAAAGCGTACATGTAGCAAATACGTAGTATCTAGCGTCATTTTACGTGGACGTGAATACAGGGAGTGAGACAAAGGCGTATATGTATCAAATAGGTGATATCTGGCTTATTTTCATGAAGCTGGTTTTCTCCAAGTTCGGCTTGAGTGGCTCGATACGTTCGTTGAATAAGCACCCCAAGGCCTGTTCTCTTTGCATTGCTTTAAAATTTTTGTGAGTTAAATGCGATGATAACACAGCATTTTGAGTAAGTGTAGACCACCGACATCTAATAATTTGCAATTAGCATCGCTGCGTTTATTTTTACCTAATTCTTAAGCAATGGTGCTAGGGGGTTTGTAAATTGTTACTATTTATGCATTTGCATGGACACCCTGACTGAGCTAAACTGACAGAAGATCCCATTTCTGCGGTTACGCGCGACCACTTGCCACATATCACATTGTCGTCTCTGCTCTGGTTTTACTCTCTATATTATACGTCTTTAATTATATTGCAAAGAGAGGAACAAAGAAATAAAGAAAGAACGATATTCAAACAAATCTGTAAACAAAACAATCGTGTAAACAGAAAAATAAAGACATAAATAAGTAAACCAATTTATAAATAAACAAATACGAGATCAGTTTCATAGTGCTCGATGCAGCAACGTTTCGTGCACATAATATAAATATATAAGTCTTTTCATGACATTGGCCTGCACGGGCAATTTTTAAAACTGAGCATTCACCCATGATGTCAACCTAATATTTAAAACATTTTCTGACGTTAAACTATAAAAGCGGATAAGACTATGTGCAGTAAATGTAAGTGTTAAGTCCAACACACTTATATCATTCATAAACTGTACAAGGGCATACCAAATCGATAACCCCAACACCCATTTCCACAACATCGTAAAGCGCCGTTCCCAAACGAATATGTAAGAAATACATGTTATCTATAAAGAGAAAGTAAAGTTCACAAAATTGTGTCAGTAAAGTTGGTATCACTTAAAATAGAAGCAGTCAACAGTTTCCAATGAAAGACCGCCACAGGCTTAAACTATAAAACAAATAGTGTGATGAGTAAGGAACGTGAAGAAAACTCAGCAAAACAATGAGGAAAAAATTCAAATTTGAGGCGCATTTTTGTATTTTTAATAACCCTTCTATTTCCTCCATATTTTCCGCCAATGGTCGAAAATATTAGGATATAACGTCAACGGTGAACATACCGTCGAAAGCGGGACCAGCTTAGAACATTTATATGTTACGCCACATCATATACTCCGTATTAAGAAAACAAAAATAAAAAAAAATCGTCTAATGTACCCATTTAACATGGAAGTAAAGCGTTTTTCGATTTTCAATGGTCTTTTCCTTTGATGGCAAAAACCCCGCCACATAATCCGTGTAGGACTAAAGTAATGTACTTTGAGCACTTATTGTCGACTCTTATATAAGAGCTTAATCGATTCACTCCCTGTAGAATACGACTCCGATGCAGCTGTTTCTGATCATGTTCAAATTCGTGAATTAAGCGGTTTGGTCTGCTCCGCCAACAAAGGAAGACCATACATAGACGGGAAACCGGTCTGCGCATGTCCGCTCCCAGCAAACGGACGAGAATCAATTGTTGAGTTTCATAGTCTCTTATACAGCTGTATCTACATACATGTGATGGTATATGCACGGCATATACATGTTGTGACTATGAGAACGCCATTCACGAGGAGCGTGGTTTAATCTCTTATCATGAGACTGCGCTTTGGTTAAGCTCACGATTGGACAATATAATGACTGTATCTTTCCAAAGTCGTGCGTGAAAAAAAGACGGGAACGCAGCAAAACAATGTTGACGACAAAGTGCACCGTCCCATTTGCCAACCAAACTAGAGGCTTGTAAAGTCATGTAATAAAAGGATTCACAGGTAAGAAGATTAATGTTTTATCATCGACAGTTGATGGTACAAGATGTGAATACTGATCTCACTCAGTCGCCTAGTAGAATACGCCCATACCTTGCGTCTTTCATTCTTAGTTCTTTGGTAATTTGTGCTAAACGTCGTTTTGGGAATTGGCCTTGCGATTATTGATGGTCCTTATTAGTTGACGGCTGATATACGAATGTCTCTTCCGACGCATAGATTTATATGTTTTTGCCACATTTTCCATTACCGAGCGCCGTATCTGGAGTATAATTTTTATGTTTTACTTTTTATCTGGAGTATAATTTTTATGTTTTACTTTTACATGTGACCTCTATTCGTTTAATAATATCAGTAAACACGTGTTTGTCTTGTGCAGCAGTCCATTACATGTCAGACTTGGCCTGTCGAGGGACATATGTGTGAAGGGTACATGGGACAGGGAAGCCATATACGCATATTTTGTCGTTTATTTGTGAATGGCAATATACAGAGTAGAGAAAGGAACGTGGGGAATAACTTTAAAAATATCCCATCCGTAAGACGTAATATCTCCTCTGGTTGAATTATGTAACCAATAAAAGTACGAGAGACATGTGAGAAGGTGGTCACTTTTACATACCGGTACCGTGTCCGGTATGTAATATTTGTGTCTAAACAGACATTCGTATACCAGCCTTCCGTCAACTAAAAAGGACGTCCCAGTCAATGACAAGAAGGCCAAATCGCAAAACAACGCTTAGTAGAAAAACAAAGTATATATTAAAGTACGAAATTACGACGAATTCAAGAATGTATAGACTTTCAGTATGTACAAAATTCGAATCTACAATACAACCAATTCCTAGCCGAATATACCACACGTATCTTGGCTGCAAGTATGGTGGGCCGACGATGGCCAGATGGTGTTTGTTTGTCCTTCCATCTTGGGTGTATTATCCGATTAGGATGAGCGTATCATGGTGCCATTATGGTGCCACCATGGACGTGTGATCGCTGTGTAACTTTACGGCATTAAAACAATGATATATATACACACATATAATTGTGAGTCTTGCAACAGGAACCATGCTCTTAAGATATAAACTGATTTATAAATACAATAATACTCTGAAGCTCTACAGTAGCGTTGTCATTATGAAGAATAATTAAAATTTAAGAGTCTACATGCCTGTTAGCATTTGCTACTAAAATAGACATCTATTTTCCACCTTAGGTAGTGTGCAGGGGGCTTGTAAATTGCTGCTACTTATGCATTTACATGAACAGTTAGAATAAAACCCTGACTGAGGTAAATTGACTCTCTGTGCTGTACGTCCATCACACTCTTGTGGCTGCTCTGGTTAGACTCTCAGTGCTATACGTCTATCACACACTTGTGGCTGCTCTGGTTAGACTCTCGGTGCTGTACGTCTATCACGCTCTTGTCGCTGCTCTGGTTGTACTCTTTGTGCTGTACGTCCATCACACTCTTGTGACTGCTCTGGTTGTACTGTCTGTGCTATACGTCTATCACACTCTTGTCGCTGCTCTGGCTGTACTCTCTGTGCTGTACGTCTGTCACTCTCTTGTGGCTGCTCTGGTTGTACTGTCTGTGCTATACGTCTATCACACTCTTGTCGCTGCTCTGGCTGTACTCTCTGTGCTGTACGTCTGTCACTCTCTTGTCACTGCTCTGGTTGTACTCTCTGTGCTGTACGTCTATCACAGGCTTGTGGCTACTCTGATTGTACTCTCTGTGCTGTATGTCTTTCACGCTCTTGTTGCTGCTCTAATTGTACTCTCTGTGCTGTACGTCTATCACATTCTTGTGGCTGCTCTGGTTGTACTCTCTGTGCTGTACGTCTATCACACTCTTGTGGCTGCTCTGGTTGTACTGTCTGTGCTGTACGTCTATCACACTCTTGTCGCTGCTCTGGTTGTACTCTTTGTGCTGTACGTCTATCACACTCTTGTCGCTGCTCTGGTACTCTCTGTGCTGTACGTCTTTAATTGTATCCCATAGTCAGCGTGAAAAACCTACAGCAATGTCACTTTTTGCAGATTATCTACACTATCTAATGTTAACATCACATCATCATTCGCATCTGTTCCCAAATTGTTCCAACGTGCAAGTTTAAAAAACATTACGTCGTAATATATTAAGTCAGCGTATGAGTACTTCATCAGAAAAGTTTAAAGTAGTATGTTACATACACCGGCACTATGGAATCGAACTTTGCGAGAAATTGTCTAGCTGGAAAAAATACGTCTCGTCACTGTATGATGACATCACACCCATTTATTGGCGGTAAATAAATTCGTAACAAAAGCCGCAAATTCTGATCAGGTTGGTCAGATAATATGTCCATGATGAAACCATGATGGGCCCACCAGGGCGTCGTGATAGTAGTATGGAGGGGATCAGGGTCCTACCCATACCGTTGTGGAATGGCCTGGTGAAACAAATCATTAAACGGTAACAGATGTGTGAAATATAACCAGTTGTTGAACTGTGTATAGATGATGAACCTTGTGATTGTGATAAGCAGTGGTATTTGTTTTTTTTTTGTTTTTTTTTTAGATTTTGCTGATTGATTTAATTTGTGTTTTACGTCCTACTGCAGAATATTGGTCTCACTTATATGATGGCGGCCAGTATTATCACCAACAGACTTCTATACGCAGTGGAATAAGAGTAATATTATTATTAATAATAATATTATCTAGTGCCCTAAACATTATATAATTCCAGTGTCTTCTTAATTCGTTCGCCGGACGTATGCGCTCCCGAATTGAAACCTGAGGGGGGGGGGGGGGTGCATCAGTCCTAAAATTAAATTAATTCCTAAACCTGAAATTGCCCCCCCCCCCCCCACACACACACCAAAATTACCGACAATTGAATTTGCGAGGACTTCACCTGAGTCACGTGATTTCACCCAGTTACCTCATTGGACGGAAAACCACACCTGTCGTTTATGTATTTATTTAAATTTTTTGCACGTACATGCACATCTAAGTCAAATTATTTGACCATGACGTCTCTCATCGCCATGTAAGACTGACATTACGGTTTCTGATGACCGCGTGCTTCCAGGGCATCTGTTTTCAGAGCATGGGCCTCTCTCGATTTACATCACTGCCACCACTAGACTAGGTTGACCTACGTATCCTTTGTGAATACTCAAGAATATTTCACTTATACGATGGAGTACAACGACAGTTAGTTCCGAATTAATTTTAACTGCTTATGTAAATGTATCAGCAAGGAACCCTTCCTTCCCTACCCACCCCCCCCCCCCCCACCCCCGTCCCCCAGCATAGCGGCTTAGGCAAAATTAGATAAAAGTACAGTGGTGTTGATTGCAATTTTTTAGACGTCACTGGTTTTGAATTACTCAAAATGTTGTGTTGTCGTCAAATTCTCCCTGGAAAATAATATACTAAAAGAATCCAATCACAGAGTAACGATTGATATATTTGTAGTCAGATGTGAATTTAGACAATGAATCGGATTGAATAATTACCTCTTAAGCTGTGCACCAAACCTGGTGTTAGTATAATGTGACCCGGTGGGGTGTCATGTCTGGCGTCTTCAGGGTAATACTTCATTGGCGGCATGGACTTGCCCTGCCACAGGAAGACCCAGTATATGTACACACACCTAATGACTTCTCGTCTTCGACTGACTGAAGGGGCCTCCGTGGCTCAGTTGGTTAGCGCTCTAGCTTAGCGTAATGACCCAGGAGGCTCTCACCAATGCGGTCGCTTTGGGTTCAAGTCCAGCTCATGGTTGCTTCCTCTCCTGCCGTACGTGGGAAAGTCTTTCAGCAACCTGTGGATGGTCGTGGGTTTCCCCCGGACTCTGCCCGGTTTCCACCCACCATAATGCTGGCCGCCGTCGTATAAGTGAAATATTCTTGAGTACGGCGTAAAACACCAATCAAATAAATAAATAAATCATATGACTGAAAAATTGATAAATACGAGGTAAAACCACAAGCAAGCAAGCAACCATGTATACATACATACATACATACATACACACATACATATAGACTCGATAGGAGTTGAACTGCGAATCTACCTTTTGCCAGGTAGACGATCATCCCACTACACCACCTCGGCTTCCGAATACGACTTCCGAATGTGTCTTCCGAATACGACGAATATGACCATAAACTCTAAGATGTGCTTATAATTATTCTTTTCTAACTTCGGCAATAAGCAAAATGTTAAAAAATAGTTTCTAGGTCAAAGAGTTTTGAATATTCACAGCGTGAAATCCCTGGGTAAGCCTTTCAACAATTTATTCGACAAGGTGTATTCCCTGTGGTATTGCCTTTGTCTCACAAATCAAACTGTAATACAATATTCGTACCTACATGTACCTGACCTGCCCAGTGGTAATACTCTTGAGTGCCGCAATGTAATGAAACTGAAGAGATGAATCTATGTGGGCTAGTGCATTGCCCAGATGCGAGATATTGCACACTAGTGCAAATCCCAGCGCTGCGATGTCTACGTTCCTTCTATCACATATTGCAACAAGACTAATTTGCTGTCTGGCCAAATGAAGTATAGGTCAAGGTCGGAGGCACACGATTCTGTATCAGCATGGCGATGATATGATTTTGTCCGTAGTAACCACTGAAGGACAAATTTTGGTTATGGGGTTTTCGTAATTCTACGTTGGTTGAAATTAGGTCAATATTTCATTATCTAACCAAATTTGGCTACACTTGACCGACTCAGTGATAGTTCCTAATTAGGTGCTTCACCATCCCAGAATGAGATCGAGCAATTCGCTGAGACGGTCCTTCGGAAGTTTCCGTTCCCCATCTAGGGGCCTGCACAACAGAATGACTCGGGAGTCTCTCAACAATGCGGTCGTGAATTAAGGTCGACCTCATGCTGGCTTCATCTCTGGTCTTACGTGGTCTGCTAGCAACGTGGGTTTTGCCTGTGTTCTGCACTGTTTAAACCAACCGTAAGGCTGGTCGCCATCGTATAAGTTAAACATTCTCGAGTACGGCGTGAAACACCAATCAAATAAACAAATAAATAATCAAATAGTTTAAAAGGAAGACACACAGGGCTGGAACCAAACTGACAAGAAGTCTATGTGGAACACCCGCGACGACCAGTCAGGCGCTGGGATATTTATCTGTATTCCTGTTACGATCAGTCGTCGGAAACTGCGAGCATAAACTTTTCCGGATAATCACAAACGCCCTCGGGCAGTACAGCCCCTACTACTCAGCTTGGACTCGTGTCACCATTTCAAACTAAACATACACCACAAAGAGTAGTATACACGCTATACATGTCAGTTCATGTCAGTTTGCACTGTGGAATGCTTACAAATAAATCAATAAATAAAAAGGAGGATGTTCTGATTTTTGCAGATACGAACGTCAGCTGTACTACAGCACTGAATGAAAGGGCTCCACTATACCACTGTTACCATCGTACAATGGAGACATCATCAGCAGCTCTCTCTCCAAACTATTCCTTGGGCCGGAATTTGAGCGAAGGATTCGTATCTCCGGGGAATGGCAGTACAGCTGGTGACAGTGAGAACATTTATGTCGTTGCAGTCAAACAGATGGAACTCATCGGGATCCCTATAATCGTCATCATAGGACTGATCGGGAACGCTTTGTCGGCAGTGACGTTCCTCAACAAGAAGATGCGCGTGATGTCTTGCTCGCTGTATCTGGCGGCTCGTGCCGTGACGGACTCGGGTTTCCTCATCTGCCTCTTTGTCATATGGCTTCAGTACGTCGGCGTTCCGATCATCCACACCCACGGCGTCTGTCAGGCAGAAATCTTCTTCAGCTACCTTTGTGGCTTCCTTTCAGTTTGGTTCATCGTCTGGGTGACTGTTGAGAACTATTATCGAATCTGTCAACCGTTCAAAGTATCCCTGTTCTGCACTCCGAAGAAGGCGTTGTTTAGAATTTTAATCACCACAGTCATCGGTTGTATGATCTATAGCGTCTCCACCTGGATTAATGGCATCGTCTCAAGAGGTCGGAAGTCCGTCTGTTTTATTAAAATGGAGTATAAAACCATCAGTACAGTCCTCATTTACGGAGACTGTTTCATCACACTCATTCTCCCCTGTGCCATTATTCTGATCGTTACATCTCGGATTATTTTCAACATCTTAAAAACTTACCGGAAGCGTGCACCTGCCAGGCACAGAGGCAGCTTTCGACTCAAAGCCACAGTCAGCAAAATGCTACTGTGGGTGTCATTGGTCTTTCTGATCCTCAATTTACCCAGCCATTCCGTCAGGCTCCGCGCTTTGTTCGAAATGATGACGAAGCAAACGACAAAACCGACACCATTACTGTTCGTTCTGCAGAGAGTTCTCCAAATGATTTTCTACATGAGTTTTTCCATCAATTTTTTCATCTATGTCTCGTTGGGTCCATCTTTTCGGAGGAACTTTCTGAGAATAACGGGAATATCTCGTTCGAGAAACGGAAATCAGCCGGAGATAAACGCCTACGAGGACAAACTTTGCAATGGCAATGCTCCGGATCTTCTTCTCCCCGATGAAAAAGCGAACATCATTTCTAAAGAGCAAACATTCTGATGTGATGCATTGTTTCCTTAGTTTGTAATACCTGTAATAACTAATTTGTTTCAAAGCCCAATAAAGCATCTTTAGGTATGATCCAAAAGGAGGAGAAAATATTGTTTGTAAGAAGTTGGGATTTCTGTCGAACGCACAGACCGTAAACATCATGGCAAGTACACGGAATCCACAAAACGAAAGGCTTATGAAAAAGTTATCACCACATAACAGATTCATCGTTTCGTAACATTTAGTCCAAACAACGGACAGACTGACCTGGATGTAAGTCTCTTAATGTTACCAAACAACGTCATCGACAATCTCTGAGGGTCTAACGGTTTATCATATTTCCAAACCAGTTTTTTCCAAACTGAGGGTGTATCATATTTCTATAGTAACTGTTAGGTCATAACCAGTGTGGGTGAATATTTAGCGTTAAACGCAATGGTGGACTGAACAAATGTCAAACTGTTATATCAATGTAAATATCGTAGGCTGGTGTATTGTTTTCGTACCGCTCAGTATCATAGTTTATTTTTTTTTGTTACTTATATGTGCCATTATTTCTTTCACTCCTGTACGTCATATTTTATTTTTCTGCTACTGATATTTGCCTTGTTTTATTGTTCTGTTACTGATATTTGCCTTGTTTTATAGTTCTGTTATTGCTGCACATCACATTTTGCTGTTTGGCTACATCTATTTGCCGTGCATTATATTGTTCCATTACCGCAGTATATGATATATTATTGCACTGTCACTTATATTTGCTATGCATTATTGTTCTGCTACTGCTGTTTCTGCTGGTTCTGTCACCGCTACGCGTTATCCTTTTGTTGTTCAGTTTACTTTAAATGCTATACCCTCTTATGTGTATCAGGTATTTGATATTCTTCTTTGTTTTGTTCACGTAATGCTATATACATTATTGTTCTGTTATAGTGCTATTCATGTATGATACATTTTATTGTTTGCATACGTCTACACATTTTGTATTTTATATTTTATATTCTATCTACTAATATATTATATGTTTTATTGCGACCGCTATATGTTATGCTTAATTGTTCGCTTACCGCAAAATTATACTCTGAACTTTCAAAATATTGGCGTCTCATTCCTCCTGTCTTTTTTATTTATTTCTGTTTATTTTATTTTTTTTTTTGTTTGTTTGTTTTTTTTTTGGGGGGGGGGGGTAGGCTAAACTGCTGAAAGTAGAAATCTCTATCTCCTGTAAAACAACCGGTAAATCAGCAATGGGTGAGTTTCGAGTTCGATCTCTTCGAAAGTAGAAAAAGTCTAACTGTATCATGTGACCTGTGAAAAATGTTGATCACATTTACCATAACATGGGCGTTTGTAAAAAAGTTCCATAAAAAGTAATTTAGAGTAGACGAAAGATGGCGAAACTTGAGAATCTGAACGTTTGTGAACTTGAGAAGATCCTACGGGAAAAAGGTGTCATTCATGTCTTTGGAACAGGGTGAGACAGGCGATCACTAATTTAATATCAAGCAAAGTTGCCTAGCATATTTCTCAAGTCGTGTGATACAGTAGAACTGTTCTCACCTGTGACGACAAATATTTCAACACCTTTTATTTTGTGTTGAAGTTCTGTGTCATACTCTGTACCATGTCCATTTGTAACCATATTAATTCTGTCAATCGCCAAAAATATGAATCTGGTTCCAGCTTACAAAGGTCAATATCCAGGTAAGTACTCGACACAATTGTCTGATTATATTTACAAATAACTTTGCACAGCCTTTTATAGGAAGTTAACGTAATTATTACGTGTTTTCCCCCTTTAATTGTTTATATCGGTTGGCGGATAAAAAATGACGTCACGTTTACAGTTTAAACGTCATACTCCTTTCAGAGCATGTGCCACTCCCTACACTCTTACATCTCTGCCGGGATTAGACAAGCTTGACCTTTGACCTGTGTGGCTTTTGCGACGCTTGTCGACCTGCTTAGGCTTAGCGTTAAGAATGATGTTATTGCGCGGTACTATTTAGGCAGTATTTATGAAGAAAAGTGCTTCAGGTGTTAGCTACAACATATTTTGCATACCTTAAATAAAAGGAATACATGTGTATGACGTATTATCAGAACAAAAGATGAGGCAAAGTTCTAGTTCTAGTGTTTTCTGATATCATTTTCTGCGTTGTTTCTGTGTCAAATTTGCTTTAGCACCGATTTAAAGCGAATGTAGAGTGAGTGAGGGCTTGGTGTTTAACGCCAGCGAATGTAGAGACCGGTCCATACGCTGTAAAGAGTATGGCTTTTGCCGGGGGTTGGAGAGAGAAAAATCAGGCACTGGAGTACTGCTGTAAGCGAACCATCGGGAACGAGACTATATCTAGAGACCAAATTTAAACCTCAAAGCGGCACTTAAGGAATGAGCAAACGCCGGTCGTGTCAATAACAAACTGCTTAAGTTTTAACAATATACCAATGAAAAAATACCGGCTTGTGTTAAGGCTACGTCCTCTGACTAAGGGGAGTAAGACGAAGATTATGTAGTTTAGACTAGGTAAGAACAATGTTGTGCACACTTTACATAAAGTCTTAAAAACTTAATCTGTTAATTAACAGAAAATCTGTTGTCTGAGTGATGCTAGAATGTATTCTTTTATTATGATACCATATTGTGTCATATTCAACATATAGAATGCTAGAATGTATTCTGTTATTATGATACCATATTGTGTCATATTCAACATATAGAATGCTAGAATGTATTCTGTTATTATGATACTATAGTGTGTCATTTTCAACATAATATCCTGTTTGTCGTTATGTTAAATTATTAGAATATGTGTGCTATGTTTAACAGGATAATCTGCTCTAATAAGAGAATACATTGTAGCGTCACTCAGATAACAGACTTTCTGATAAATTTAACAGATAATTTGCTGAGAATCCAGGTGAATTTGTCATTATTAGAAACAAAATGAGAATGGGTAAACCCCCGTCTTATCAAATACAAACTAACTGAGTTTTAACAATATACTAGTAAAAAAAAAAACACCCAGTTGTGTTTAGATAAACTTTCTTCTAAATGTATCTGTTTGAGTGTCAAAAAGAAACATCTGTCGGTGTATGTTCACAAATCCATAGATACATGTATGCGGAGAGCTGAACACAGCCTAGGTCTAAAATCTGTTACAATCTTCATACACTCTCCTATTCGATACGACCGCTGTATTTTTCTGCTATCCGTGACCTTACCGTATTATTCTTTATTATTTGCAGAAAAATGTACGAGTCTTAGGAATTCAGAACTAGTCAGAAACTAAAATAAAGGTGTTTTTGTGTAGTGCACAACTTTTGCATGTTGATGACCCCACAGCTGCCACGACCGAGTTCTAGGTTAGTGAATGCAACGATTCATTGCGCATACGCTAAAAAAATAATCTGTTAATTTTGCCAGAAAGTCCGTTGATTGAGTAATGCTGGAATGTATCATGTTGTTATAACATAATACAGTGTACTGCGCCATGATCAACATAATATACTGTTTGTCTAATACAATCTTTGTGTTAAATTTAAAAAATACGTATGTCATATTTAACAGAATAATGTACAGCAATAACAGAAATCATTGTAGCATCACTCAGACAAATAGACAATCCGTTAAATTTAACATATAAAGGTTAGAGGAATGTGGAAACAAAAGCTGGGAATGTAGACAGCAAATCTGAGAGAGAAACATGGTTCTGAAAACTAGGATAAGACAGGATTCCTTCGAGAAAAAGAACATTTAGCCTTGTTTGACTATCTAATATTCCCAAGGCTAACAATGACCAGCTGTGCAAGGTAGGGCTTGGCACGCTTGGGTTAGACTAAATTTGCACAGCTGACGAATAAAGCATGTTCATATCTGTATTTGATCAATATTTTAATGCTAATTTGGAATATCACGGCGGCGTGGTTTAAGTATCTCCTCCGGGGAATGAAGTGGACTAGTCTGTCTACACAGACATCGTGTGGCCTAATGGTTAGGTACTAGCAGTGTACAGTGACTCAGACGCCCCTCACCAATGCAGTTGCTGTAAACTCAACTCCAACTCATGCTGGCTTTATCTACTGCGTTACGAGGGAAGGTCCTCCGGCAACCTGCGGACGGTCGTGGATTTCCGGACCCTGCCCTGTTTCTGCCCACGATAATGCCGGCCGCTGCCGTATAAAGGAAATATTATTTTCTGCGGCGTTAGACACCAATCAAATAAATAAATCAACACGGACGTCTGCAGCTTATCAGGAAAAAAGAATTTTTTTAAAAGTCGAATATCAAGAAATACGTTCCAGGCCAATGATTGCAAGGTCAATTGCAGAAAAGACCTTTAACACAAACCGAAAAAGAACTAAGGAAGTATATAAAGTACGAAATTAGGACTGGGCCATACCAAGAGAAGCACTCCACAGTTTTAAAAGACTCTTGAAAGACGCAGAGTATGTGAAATGAGAGAGGCGAATGAGTGAAATCAGTATCCAAATCATATACCATGCTTGTATATAAGTACACCAGGCTGTATATTTTTGTGTAAATCAAAATTTCTACCCCTACTCACCCAAAGCTCATAAACACAAAGACAGGTACTCTTCTTGTTTGGTCAGGATTTTTTATAATGGCCCCAGGCGTGAGGGTCACTTCATGGGGTTCGTGAAATACGAACTGATTTGATCCTGTATAGGCCTACAGACTGAGCAACTAGTTAGTTTGGTCATATTTTTCCCAAAAAATATAAATATCCCTGCGCTGTGACGGTGTAATGATATCTGTTACGACATATGGCTTTGTAACGAGTGTTCGTGTGCATGGTTTTTGAATTAGTTATGCACTTTTAGATTTATGTTGAATATCCAACACAACTGTAAATCGTTAACGCTAACGAAGCCAAAGGCGTCACTATCGCTGATAGTGATGTTAACTTCACTGATGAATTTCCGTGTTGCAATCAGGCGTCGATGTTTCGGACACACCTTTAAATCAGCAGGTTGTCAAGATACCAAGCTATTTGCAATGATATTCACAGGGATCCTGTTCAGTCAGAGGAAGGTGGATACGAAAATGCGGCTTCACTGGCCTTCAAGCACTAACACGAGTTTCCTTTTGCCCATAATAACCTGGAGAGATGTTACCAGTGCGCATGACCGAGATTTCATCGCTGCAAAACAAACAAATCCACGTGGCTGTGTTAAAGCATTATAACCCTCGACAGTTACACACAGGTCAGAAAATTCCGTGTGTATTATTCCTCTTGTTGTGACATCTGAGACTTTACATGGGTTCAAGGAGAGTCCACTAGGGTGCGCTGCTGAGTTGGAAGTCAAAAATTCAGAAAAAACATATTTTGAGAATTTGGATTGGAGGCGATTTCTGTGCAGTCCCGAACACTGTGATGTCGAAGAACAGGCATAAATGATCACGTGCTTTTGTTTATCGCACCTATGACACGTTACGCACATGCGTACTAATGCACCACTCGAATCAGCTATCTGGCTTATTCCAAGCGTGGTCATGTTAGCTTCTCCCCGGTTTCGTGGGATCGTCTGCCAGATAAAATCAAATCAAAACAAAAACCTGGCCCCTTTCTTTTAAGTGAAAATTTCTTATATATAGTACCAAACCACTGTTAAATATATAAATAAATCATGTTTTCTAAGCAGTCTGTTGCTATAAAACATCATTTATCGCAATGCCAATTCTATATGTTAGACTGTATTATTCCTAACTATTATAAATTTATTCCTAACTGTTTATAAATTTATTTTCTTTTACTTTGAAAAGTTTGTAGATAATATGGCCCCTATAAAGGCACGCATTCACAGCCCTAGTAAGGAAAGGGAAGATTTTGTAGCATTTTGTAGGTGTGATCACTGTACAGTGACCTTCCTCCACAGTTCGCGCCTCTCACGTGCCGACTTAATATATATTAATATACTAAACATAAAACATTCCGGAGAATGTCGTCGTCTGTGGGGAGGTTTGTAGTCACAGGGTACATCGCTCGATCGGCACTCCAATAAGTATGGAGCACACTGCTTTATGTCGGTCAGATCCGACCTTCGAAACTTTTTTCAGCTTTCTTTTTTCAATTTCATACGGCAATATATTCGCGTATATATATATAGCTAGATTATAGCAGGGTATATAACCTACGAGTAGCTCTTAGCATTCAAAGAAGTTTGTGAGGCAATTTTTTTAATATACATCTACATGGTAAGGCAGCTGATGTAAGCCTAAATATAGGCTTGTTTTTATTCTCTGTTTCAGACAATTGTCAAAATGAAAAGTTTTGTGCACTTTAATATGGTTTTAATTTCGTACTTTATATACATTCTTGTATAGTTCTCTGGTGGTTTGTGTACACTACGAAAAAGATATTTCAGTGTGACTACAGTATAAACTTATTTTTGGATTTTATGACCTATACATCACTAGCATAGATATAAGATTCGCTTCAATGTTTTGCGCTTCCTCTCCGACTGTACGTGGGAAAGTCTGTCAGAAACCTGCGGGTGGGCGGGGGTTTCCGCCGGGCTCTGCCTGGTTTCCTCCCACCATAATGCTGGCCACCGTCGTATAAGTGAACTATTTCTGAGTACGACGTAAAACACCAATCAAATAAATAAATAAAAATAAATGTATTGCGAGGTTAAAAAAATCCCACGCTTGTCATATAGCACATGTGGCCTGACGAAAGTTCGACAGGTTTAAATAATAGCTATAGTCAGTTTTGCTACAGTTTTTTTGTACCGGGTCGGGTTCCACGCCTTACCATACCAGCCCATTTGTGCACTTTACTAAGGCCTAACTTTCGTGCCTACTATACTGGTTTGTGTTGAACGTTGTTTTGAGAATTGGCCTTGTGATTGCCCTGCCTTTATTCAAGCTAACGATGTCCAGATTACGAAGCCTACAGCACAGTGTCAACCTTGCTGGCAAGAAGACGTTATTGACATGAAAGGTCCACATTGGTTGATGGCTGGTATATGAAGGTCTGCTTTGGCGCCTAGATTCCGATAAGGAAATTGGTATTGCGATTATTGATTTGGAATGGCCTTCATATGGTTGATAACTGTTGTGAGAATGTCTGTTTCGATGCTTAGATTCTGCGCTGGAATCCTGTAGGCAAGGGATGTAAAATGAGATATGAGGGGTGCCGGGAACCTGTGATTTTTCGCCAACCTATCGAAACATAACAACCTCAGTAATGTAAGAAGAGTCAATGTTTTTGTAGGCCTCCGATGTACTAAATTGTGTTCTTGTGGCTAAATGTACCTGGGCTGCCCTAAATGCAGCAGACCCAGATGTTAGAGGACTATAATACCCTGCACATATTCATTTAACGTATCAATAAAGCATTCTATATTCAAAACTGTATATAAGCCATAAAGCTTGATATCACTGAATTATAGTAAAGACCTAAGGGTTCCACGTAATACAATATTGTCTAAGCTTCAAGGTAATTTTTCCTTGGCAGTTCTTCAGGTCTGCCTATGTCTTGTTAAGTAGATACCCGGAGGAGAGTCATGAAACGCACATGTTGCACAGTGCACTTCACAGTCATGTTTTATGACTCTCATTGGTCTCATAACTGCTGTAAATATTGTCCGATTTTTATTAAATCTTGTGTGCATGTTTCTTTTGGGAACGTCAGATTAATGTTAAATCCAGCAGGATCCGCTCATAGGATTGGCACAATTAACGATTTCATTGATTCTGATTGGATGTGAGTCAGGTTTCCAGTAATTTGCTCATATCTTGAAAACTACGTTGATGCGAATCGTGACACTCACAGGCTACTTTGTGTATACGAATCCTCACATCAGAGCATATTTTAAGATTTCCATGACTCCCACTGGGATTTCAGTGTGGGTCAGCAAGTGAGACGGACGTGTTTTCCAGCCGTAAGGTAAGCTCATGTTTCTGTTGCACACCAGTTGCTTGTACCTGATTTACATCTGTGTTTTTTTTTTCAAAGTAAACGTTTACAGATAAAGTCACAGTAAAGTGCACAAACTGTCCAGCCGGCCAATTTTGAGAGGGGTCTGAAACAGGAAAACAGAAGAAAATAATCTCAATTCACCTACACCACTAGTTGCCTTATCCACAAGTAACATGAAACATATAAACACTGAGGTGAAAAAGTATCTCGAAGCGCCACACAGCCACCCTTTCAACAGTTAACGAGTAAAAAATCACCTCAAAAATTCTCTGATTATTACTGTGTGCAATAGGCGAGCTACAGGTACGCTTTTAAGTTGTGCCCTTGAATTACACCATTAAATGCACTACTTGTTTCCGACAATTTGGAGTATATTTTGGATGTATTTTACGTGTGGACAGAATGATACTTGACCAACAACAAAAGAACAAAAACAAATGAAACTGTGTTGCATTAATTAATTCTTTTAAAGTAAACATTTAGAGTATGAAAATTGAGTATCTAATGTGAGCAGACAACATTCAACTTGAAATTTCATTGAATTCTGAACTACAAAACTATTTTGCACCCATTTACTTAAGGCTCGATTTCTGTATTCTTAGCGCTAGATGATTCACTCTATGTTTAGGAGATGTCTTATATGAAACCTGCCTTTCAAAATCACGTAATGTCTTCATAATGCGTAGCTTTGCCACTATTCACGTACTCCTGTCAAAGTGCGGCCCCATGACCGCCATTTCCCTCACGATTTTTTTCTAAGTTTACTTATCCAAATAGTCCGTATATCAGGCCGTGTTCGTGTCACTAATTTACATGGAATTACGCTTACATATTTATGGATGCCATTATTAAACGTAACATCAATAATAAGACTGGAAAAAAAGGCATAGTCAAATTTACCAATGATTTGAACACATCTGAAAACAGTGCGGAGTGATTTCCATCAGACCCTATTTCCTGAAAATAAAAACAGTGGCTAAACGTCGTTTGATTTTATAAGGCAGTAAAAGGCAATTACTTGAGGTGATCGTCGTGACAGTTCTGCTGGAATAACTGCAATGCCTCTGTGGTTACACTTTTGCATTTCCAGGAAAATTATATAATATCTGAAGTTGTGACAAGGTCTAGGATTGTGATTTTGGCTCCCATGGTATTTTACAACAAAAATGGCGTCCAGATGAGAAACATGGTGTTAACGAAATGCCTAATGCTTTAACTCAGGAGGCGTAAATTTAAAAGTAGCTCGCCTGTTGCATAGTGTTCAAAGAAATTTTCGAGGAGATTTTTTACTTGTTAACGTTGAGATAGTGGCTGTGTGGTGGCTGGCGATTTTATATCTACATGGTAGGTAATTCCATTCAAATGATACTCTTTTCACCCAGTGTTGATATATTTCATTTTCATAATGGATAAGGTAACTGGTGGTGGTAAGTAAAAAGGTGGTTCCTTTTATTTCTTTGTTTTAGACCGCTCTCTAAATGTGAAGGCTGGAAAATTTGTGCACTATACTATGGCCTTAAAGCTGAACGGATGGAAAAGTGTAAAGATCATCAGGTATCATCTTGCATTTTACTTCATGCTGATGGAGACGATCTGCCAACTGATGTATTGCTAGAATATGTGATATTTATTGTCGAGCGTTATATCCAACCTGTGCTGAGATGTTTCCGTTGTCAGCACTTGAATCATACGTCGAAATCTTATGGAGGCTCCTCTCGCTGCTATCTATATTTATGACAATGTATGCTTGTCGTCTGTCAACAAATATTTAATAGCTTACTTGCCTTCGGTAGGGCGTCTCTGTGAAACAGTACCGGATAAAAGAGCGGTGGAAATCCGTCCCTGCAACAAGGAGGCACATTACATGCCTTCTAAGGAGTCCTCAGTAATGTAAGAAGAGTCAAAGTTTTTTTAGGCCTCCGATAAATTGTGTTCTTGTGGCTAAATGTACCTGGACTTCCTAAATGCAGCAGACCCAGATTTTAGAGGACTATAATACCCTGCACATATTCATTTAACGTATCAATAAAGCATTCTATATTCAAAACTGTATATAAGCCATAAAGCTTGATATCACTGAATTATAGTAAAGATCTAAGGGTTCCACGTAATACAATATTGTCTAAGCTTCAAGGTAATTTTTCCTTGGCAGTTCTTCAGGTCTGCCTATGTCTTGTTAAGTAGATACCCGGAGGAGAGTCATGAAACGCACATGTTACACAGCGCACTTCACAGTCATGTTTTATGACTCTCATTGGTCTCATAACTGCTGTAAATATTGTCCGATTTTTATTAAACTTTATATGCATGTTTCTTTTGGGAACGTCAGATTAATGTTAAATCCAGCAGGATCCGCCCATAGGATTGGCACAATTAACGATTTCATTGATTCTGATTGGATGTGAATCAGGTTTCCAGTAATTTGCTCATATCTTGAAAACTACGTTGATGCGAATCGTGACACTCACAGGCTACTTTTGTGTATACGAATCCTCACATCAGAGCCGTACGTATGTTAAGCATATTTTAAGATTTCAGTGTGGGTCAGCAAGTGAGACGGACGTGTTTTCCAGCCGTAAGGTAAGCTCATGTTTTTGTTTGCACTCCAGTTGCTTGTACTTGATTTACCATCTGTGTTTTTTTTTTCAAAGTAAACGTTTACAGATAAAGTCACAGTAAAGTGCACAAACTGTCCAGCCGGCCAATTTTGAGAGGGGTCTGAAACAGGAAAACAGAAGAAAATAATCTCAATTCACCTACACCACTAGTTGCCTTATCCACAAGTAACATGAAACATATAAACACTGAGGTGAAAAAGTATCTCGAAGCGCCACACAGCCACCCTTTCAACAGTTAACGAGTAAAAAATCACCTCAAAAATTCTCTGATTATTACTGTGTGCAATAGGCGAGCTACAGGTACGCTTTTAAGTTGTGCCCTTGAATTACACCATTAAATGCACTACTTGTTTCCGACAATTTGGAGTATATTTTGGGTGTATTTTACGTGTGACAGAATGATACTTGACCAACAACAAAAGAACAAAACAAGTGAAACTGTGTTTGCATTAATTAATTCTTTTAAAGTAAACATTTAGAGTATGAAAATTGAGTATCTAATGTGAGCAGACAACATTCAACTTGAAATTTCATTGAATTCTGAACTACAAAACTATTTTGCACCCATTTACTTAAGGGCTCGATTTCTGTATTCTTAGCGCTAGATGATTCACTCTATGTTTAGGAGATGTCTTATATGAAACCTGCCTTTCAAAATCACGTAATGTCTTCATAATGCGTAGCTTTGCCACTATTCACGTACTCCTGTCAAAGTGCGGCCCCATGACCGCCATTTCCCTCACGACTTTTTTCTAAGTTTACTTATCCAAATAGTCCGTATATCAAGCCGTGTTGGTGTCACTAATTTACATGGAATTACGCTCACATATTTATGGATGCCATTATTAAACGTAACATCAATAATAAGACTGGAAAAAAAGGCATAGTCAAATTTACCAATGATGTGAACACATCTGAAAACAGTGCGGAGTGATTTCCATCAGGCCCTATTTCCTGAAAATAAAAAACAGTGGCTAAACGTCGTTTGATTTTATAAGGCAGTAAAAGGCAATTACTTGAGGTGATCGTCGTGACAGTTCTGCTGGAATAACTGCCAATGCCTCTGTGGTTACACTTTTGCATTTCCAGGAAAATTATATAATATCTGAAGTTGTGACAAGTCTAGGATTGTGATTTTGGCTCCCATGGTATTTTACAACAAAAATGGCGTCCAGATGAGAACATGGTGTTTACGAAATGCCTAATGCTTTAACTCAGGAGGCGTAAATTTAAAAAGTAGCTCGCCTGTTGCATAGTGTTCAAAGAAATTTTCGAGGAGATTTCTTACTTGTTAACGTTGAGATAGTGGCTGTGTGGTGGCTGGCGATTTTATATCTACATGGTAGGTAATTCCATTCAAATGATACTCTTTTCACCCCAGTGTTGATATATTTCATTTTCATAATGGATAAGGTAACTGGTGGTGGTAAGTAAAAAGGTGGTTCCTTTTATTTCTCTGTTTTAGACCGCTCTCTAAATGTGAAGGCTGGAAAATTTGTGCACTATATTATGGCCTTAAAGCTGAACGGATGGAAAAGTGTAAAGATCATCAGGTATCATCTTGCATTTTACTTCATGCTGATGGAGACGATCTGCCAACTGATGTATTGCTAGGATATGTGATATTTATTGTCGAGCGTTATATCCAACCTGTGCTGAGATGTTTCCGTTGTCAGCGCTTGAATCATACGTCGAAATCTTATGGAGGCTCCTCTCGCTGCTATCTATATTTATGACAATGTATGCTTGTCGTCCGTCAACAAATATTTAATAGCTTACTTGCCTTCGGTAGGGCGTCTCTGTGAAACAGTACCGGATAAAAGAGCGGTGGAAATCCGTCCTGCAACAAGGAGGCACATTACATGCCTTCTAAGGAGTCCTCCGTCGCCATGTGAGTGAAAAACTGTGAAGTACGACGTTAAACCCCAAGAACTCGCTCACTCAATAAAAGTGTTTCTGGTATTATTTTGGATCATGCTGAGAATGCATGCGTGTGTATAAAGAATTATAAGAAACAATGGTTGAGATACTTTTTTTGTATTTTCTGAGATCACTTCCTGCCTCTACATCGTGACCACAGTGCCTCGACGATGTTCAGGATTTCTGTACGAAACATGCTAGTGATGCTTTATATGCTGTATTAGTCAAGTGATTAAGCAAACATGCTCACTTTTTAAAAAAATGAATGTCTTATGTATCAAAATATATTAAATTGTCAAAACTGATACATTAAGTAACTGATAAATAGGTAAGATAAACAAAACACGTCAGCACTTATGTGAATATGTGAAATGCTGGCCTCTGTGTAACATATATATGGACTTCCTTGGTCGGGTATTTTTTATTATTTTTTTTTGAAGAGGTGTAAAAGTCGTCACACAGATGTTTTTACCAGGCTGTTTCGAACTGGAGGCGTGCGCTAATTAAGTTTACCTCTTTTCACCTACCGGAAATCGTTACGGTGTGA
This sequence comes from Liolophura sinensis, assembly GCF_032854445.1. Classification (NCBI taxonomy): domain Eukaryota; kingdom Metazoa; phylum Mollusca; class Polyplacophora; order Chitonida; family Chitonidae; genus Liolophura; species Liolophura sinensis. The sequence continues at coordinate 6,982,382 of NC_088306.1, read as the reverse complement.
ATTCACTGGGGGGGGGGGGGGGGGGGGGAGACTGACCTTTGGGTACTGAACTCGCTCTACAGTAGAAGCTCTGTGCATTACATGACTTTGTCTTTTAATTATCAAAGACTAATGCTTTTCACCGGTTTCCTTTGACCACGAAACTGACAGCGCTGGTATAAGTGAAATATACTTTAGTGCTTACCTGGACCCTTGTTACATTCCCTGTTCTAGTAATATGAAAATCCTGTACAGGTAATCGGCATTGCCCAACGGATGTTTCATTGGCTTAGATACTATTTAGGCAATAATAATTAGGATTTATTTTTATTTGATTGATGTTTTATGATGTATTCACGAATTCAAAATTATGAACTCATATTTTCAGAAACATTAGCATGCTATAAGAGTTCGCCTCGCTTCATTGCAAAGAATGAATCCGTCGAGGTTGACACTATAACCATTAGTCTACCGAAGCGGTCACCTTTAAAAACACAGCGTGGGCATTGAACTCGCTTTACAAAAGAACCGTGTGTCATGTACCCTATTTTTACTCAAATTTGGGACGCATTGTCTGCTCATTTTGGCCAAAACATATGTAATTCTAGCAGGAATATTGAGTTTCTTCTTTCTCGTATGGTTAGACCTTCTACTGAACAACACACTGATATCTTTACTTTTCCAATAGGCTGTTAAAGAAATGTAATATTCTGCTTTCATCACTACTAATATCTATCCCAAATTTTACAAGAATTAGGGTAAGGGGAAGTCCACCTTTGGCTACGAAATTGACAGCGATGGTATCATTGAAATATTGTTTAACACGGTATTAATCACAACTAATGAATAAATCACTAATCATCAATTCATTGGCTGAGATTTTATCGAGGCAGAGGCAATACATTTAAAATTATGAACCTGCATTGGAGAGCACAATGTATTGAGGATTCTCCTTTCAGAAGCATTATTTTGCTATCACAGAACCTGTGCTAGGAGCGTGCGCCCTGTTTTCGTAGGGAGGAAAGACCTCACACATGTAAGTTTGATAGGAGGGGCATGATATGTAAACATGAGGGTAAGACAACAATCACACTCTAGGCAAGTTTATTAAACTCTTTAAGGTAGGGAAGAATTCGAAAATGAAAAATCTCCCGTTGGCAGTACACCAAATAACATTGTTATCCAAACACACCGTCAAACACCAACCTGTTTGTTTTGAAAGAAAGTAAATTCTACGAACAGTGTATATTTCTTGTTTTATATTGCACGACAGGCGTATTTTCGTAATTAAATGTCAGGTCACGCATGGATGAATCTTATAACGATAATACTGGTAGCTGTGCGGACGCAATGTCAATGGTAGATTCCCGATTCATTCAATAAAACTCTACTTATAGTCTGTTTTAACTTGTTGTCTATGTTCTTCTTTCCATAAAACCACTTATCCTCTCTTTCAAAGATTGCTTTTATTTATCCACTGACGAATACTACCAAAGGCTCTACAAAGCTGATATGTTGGACGTCTATATTATTACAAGGAAAATGCCCTTTCTCTAAGGCATAATGTTAAACACTATAAGCCTGGTTTTCGACACCAAAACTTCATTACCATTGGTGACATTATAGATATTCAAAAACAGATGGTAGTACCGTGTTGATTTGTTTGGTTAGAGTGTTACGCTGTACTCAAGAATATTTTACATATACCAAGGCGGCCAGAATCATGGTGGACGTAGCAAACCCACGACCATCCCACCAGTGTGGTGGCTGTGAGTTCAAGTCCAGCTCATGCTAGTTTCCCTCTCCGGTCGTAAGTGGGAAGATCTGGCAGCAACCTGTGGATGGTCAAGGCTCTCTCACGGGCTCTACCGGATTTCCTCCCACCGCAATCCTGGCCACTGTCGTATAAGTGAAATATTCTTGAGTTCGGCGTAAAACGCCAATGAAATAAATAAATAAGAAGAGGATCATCAGCAGAAAGGACCAATTTATTTATTAGTGGTGATTTTTCTTGTTTTTTTTTTCCGTTTTCCTCCCGCCATAATGGTAACCGGCGTCTCAAATGAGTTTGAGTACGTTTCAAAACAGCAAATAAATAAAACATCGGTAGGAATATTATTAAACATCCAATCTTTCAGATTGTTTTCTCTGTGAAATACAGTCAGATGTTTAGATTCTGTGGTGAGTTTTATGGATCACATGGATAATGCATGTCGCTCCGATTTTCACACCATTTAAAGTTTACTAAAATAATACACGCCATGGCACAAATTTCGCTGAACATCTTCGGTCGTCTAAACAAGGGCAGGCAACCCGGTCAAAGAAGTCGGTCTTCGGCCATGATTCGAAACATACGACTTGAGTGAGTTGATTGGTCGTAGGGAGCCCAGGATAAAACTGAACATTCGATTGTTCATTCCAAGTCAGATACAGGTCAGTAGCTTGATGTTCATCAGTAGCTTTGTGTGATGATTTAGATATGCACTCCCCAACCAAGTTGAACAGACAAGTGTTTATCTCAGACAGTGTGAACTACGTACAGAATAGATAGGTAAAAATACCTTGAGAAATTAAGTAGATAGGGCATTCTAAAATGACCTCAGAAAATATACTTGAAGAAAATACAACACTGTTCCAAATGTATATAGGTGTGTATAAATAAAGTATCATACAAAACGTTTAAAACGCATAATTTACTATGTTTGTAATGTTGCATAACCAAGATATCGCGGATCAAAGTAAGAAAATATCGCCGACCAGATTAAAAGTTGATTCATAGTTAACAAATACATCAGAACAAAATGGTCTGTTTAGGTCTGTTTTCTTCCCTCGTCCGAAATAACTAGGTTTATATTATTTGTTGCCTTTTGTTTTCTTTTAAATGAACGCTTAAGCCACCGACATATGGCCGACGGCAAAAAAAAAAAAGAAATGGGCTGTTATTTTAAACATCTGCATAAAGATGAAACTTCCAGATGTCTACTGACATGTATCTGACTTGGAATGAACAATTGAATGTTCAGTTTTATCCTGGACTCCCTTCGACCAATCAACTCATTCAAGTCGTATGTTTCGAATCATGGCCGAAGACCGACTTCTTTGACCGGGTTGCCTGCCCTTGTTTAGACGACCGAAGATGTTCAGCGAAATTTGTGCCATGGCGTGTATTATTTTAGTAAATTTTAAAAGGTGTGAAAATCGGAGCGACATGCATTATCAATGTGATCCATAAAACTCACCACAGAATCTAAACATTTGACTGCATTTCACAGAGAAAAAATCTAAAAGATTGGATGATGTTTAATAATATTTCTTCTGTCTTCTTCTTTAATTCGGCTGGCGAGACGTCAAAATATTTATATCACGACCTGACATGTACAGACGGATATGTGCAGGTGTTGCCACAAGCGTCAAGACTTCTTGACACCAAGTAGGGAGCTTTAACAGGTGTTCAGTTTAGTTTTAAGTAAACTCATTAACATAGACAGCAACAAATTCACGCGAATACACAAACACGACAGCGGTTTCAGTCGGTTGATATATTATACGAAATTAAGGAAACAATTTAACAAAATTTTATATTCTGCCAATATACGCTACACCCTGCTTGAGTATGAAGCTGGTTTTTCGTAAAAGCAGAGTCCTTGTCAGGGGAGAAGAGACAACAGCGGACGGGAAGAAGGTTGTTTAAAATCTTGTCAAGTAAATAAAAACATATTTTCATGTCTATTTAACACAAATAAATAGAATTTTAAAGTGGACAAGAATTAGAATCTTGGTTGCTCTTCAATCTGTTATTCCGTTTTTCGCCAGATTTCACATTAAAAGGACATACAAAAATGATACAGGGATAAATATAGCGGTGAAACACAACCTTGCGTGCATAAAGATGCTTACATAAGTGTAGGTGTACCGTGGTAAATTACTGCTGACCATCACTCGAATATCAAGCGTTGAGATATCTCACAGACACAATAACCTGTTAATTCAAAAATTTAATATGTTAATTTTAACAGAAAGTCTGTTGTCTGAGTGACGCTAGAATGTATTCTGTTATTATGACATACTATTCTGTCATATTCAAATAATATCCTGTTTTGGGACCGTCCCCTTAAATCATTTGCGTTTAGCTTTTTATCTCCGAAAAACTGAACTTGATCTACACCCTTCGTTTGTCCACTCAGTTTAAGTGATTTTAAGGGAATCAAACGAATGCCCGTATCTGTCAGCCACTGCGTAGTGATACGTTTAAACACCGTTGTGCAAACCAACGATCGGTAAAGAGGCTTTCAGTGCGAGTCTACAAAAGAAACAAATCCAAAGAAACAACAACAATAGTGGTTCCACTCGTGAAACCTTTCCAAGAGAAAGCTCAAGTTTGGCACTTACATATTTTCACGATATTCTGGAGTCTATCGACATCAAGTGTGATGCACAACAGGTGTGCCCACACTTTCCTTCTACAGATTTCAAGCGGAAATCTGAAAGGGCCTTTAATTCTTTCAGTTAGATCGAACCGCTGGAACTTTGTTGACAACTGAGCGAATATGTTTATATTTTCTATCAATATGCTTATAGCCTTTCCCGCATCAAATACCCACCACCCTACTCAATGACTGATAAATTTTCCAGCATTGTTAACGGTGGGCTCTGAAGTCATTATGACAAAAGTGTACACAAGACATGAATACATATACACATGTAAATAAATCAGAAACTATCTTTCTTGATTTCCATTCGTTTTGTATAGTAGTTTGCAAGTTAATTAATATTCGGCGAATAGATGTCCTTCTGGTGAGCCTACTCACCCTCCCTATTTTAAGAATGAGCTCTCAGATTGTTGTCATTGTCCCGCCAAGGTAGACACGTGGCCAGTAAAGGGAAGCCTCTTGCGTGTTCGGGCACAATTGTTTTACCCTCAAAAGCGTTATTCACATGATAGGCAGCATTTTTCATTGACGAAACGGCAATTCTTCTACTTCCAATCACATGTAGACTCCAAGCAAGATATTCTATGGAAACAAGCAGTCAGTAAATTCAAGAAACGCCGGGTGGGGAGTTCCCTGTAAGTCATGCTAGTAACCAAGGACCCACTGAGTACATAACATTTTGTTCCACCAACTGAAAGGGTGAAAAAGCTCATTAAAAAAAAACATCTTCATGTTTGCACAGATATACATAATATATCTAACTATCATTTGATTTTAACTTTCCCTAGAAAATTTTGAAGCTAGTTGTTTTTATCTTTTATGTCAAACGTGTTAAATGCGAACACATGTGCTGGTCTGACCAGTCTGTAAAATTTAGTGTTCCTTTTATAGTTATAGTGTGAAAACGTGTCAGGTGTAAAACGTCTAGGAGTGTTTACTTTTGTAAACATGTGACGCTTAGTATGTAAACATGTCACATGTTTACCATTGTAAATGTGTTTACACGCTTATCACCTTTTATACTAAATATTAACAATCGGCCCCGATGGCTCGATGGGTAGGGTGTGGAGGCGATAGATTCAGGGTCAATCCTGGGTCGAGTCACATTTAAGACCTTAAAAAAAGGGAATCGGTGATACCACCATAACGCCTTTCCATGGCATACAGTGATTGACCACCGTCGCCACCACGAAGAATTTCCCACGGTGGCTGGACATGTTCCCCTGCGTAAAACACACATGCGCACAAATAACAGACTTGACACAGGACTTTTGCTGCTGTTGCTGCTTGTGTTCTGTTACTTATTTTTTGTCACTGTTGGAGTTCACCTGCAATAAAAGGAAAAATATGTGACGTTGAATCCCTGGTATTTTCGTTGGTTATTTCTCAATTACACCGCTTGTGTTAATTGGCCATGGGTAGTCCACCGTAAGTGATTTGATTGATGGCTGTATTGCTCTGTCGGTTACGGCACTGGAACAACGGTGTGTTTTAAAACTTTGTGTCTTTCCAGTCTGCATAACCTGCACACCAGGCCCTGGTGGAAAGAATGGGTGGACGTCGTCACCGACCTTCGAGGCTACACGTGTATACTCCGTAGTATGTTTGCGGATTGTGTCGTCAATCAGGGATGTCTGCAGGTCGTGCGAGCTTACACCAAAGACGTCAGCCGTCACATCAAGGATCCATTCAGCAGCATTATTTAGACACTGTTCTCTCCACCTTAATGTACGAGGAGCCACCAGCCACCGTGTCCCAGTCCCAGCCAACTTGAGCGGTCGTCACACCGGGTTTTGAATCCTAAAAATACGGTGTCTAGGGTAGGTTTACTCACTCTGATTCGCGCATTGCGCCAGTCCACACCTATATTCACCCTCGCGCGCGCGCGCGCGCACACACACACACACACACACACACACACACACACACACACACACACACACACACACACACACACACACACACACACACGCGCGCGCGCGCGCGCGCACGCACGCACACAGGGAGGACACAGGACAATGCCTCGAACCGGCCGCCAGCCACCTCGCCGGGGCGGAAGCAGAGCCAGAGCACACTTGCGGGCAGGGACCCAGACCGTGTGGATGCCACTGTCCATACATTGTACTACGAACACAGCCCAGCGTCTTACAGCGGCGTTCAGCCCTTGCTCAAGGCAGCCCGGCAACAAGGACTCAAAGTGAGTTGGGCCGCTTGATGGCTTGGCTGGCCCAACAGGACACCGTCCAGCTCGACGGCGTCACCCTTGTAACCGGGTCTTGACGGGTAGTATAGGCAATGGCAGGCCGACCTGATCGACATGCGAGCATTTGCCAAAGAGAACGACGACAACCCTTACCTGCTTACCTGCAGAGAAGTCCTCTCCAAGCACCCTTGCGTTGTTCCCCGGCGCACCACAGCCGATCTGATCGAGGCGCTTCAACGCATTTTCCAGACGGGGAGTCGACTGTTGTACCCGCAAACGGACGAAGGCAAAACGCTTCTGAACAGACGGTTTCAGGCATTTTTAAAGGACAATGGAGTTTTCTTCTTTCATACGTTTAACGGGATCAAAGCGTCCGTGGTAGAACGGACGAATGTACATGTACTTCACCGCTCACAACACTCGTCGAGACCTGGCGATCTTGTGCTTATAAGTAAAGTCAAAGAGAAATTCGAAAACTTGTCCCTCCCGAATTGGGGCACGGATATGTTCCGCGTCGTTCGCATCCACCCAAGTCAGCCCGTCGTGTACACAAAGGAGAACTTGAACGAGAAACGCCTGCTCGGGACGTTTTACGAGACCTAACTGCAACCGGCGGCTCGGCACAGCAAGTTTTATCTGCTGGAGAAGATCTTAAAGTGGGTGAAGTGGATCAACTATCTACCTAGCTTAATTCTTGGGTGCCGGCCTCAGACTTCAAACGTATTCCCAAACCCTCATTTCCCATCGGTCTGTCTCAAGGGATGGATCAGTGCATACGAGGCCTGCAAGAGAATAAAGGCACCGTTGCAGCCGTGCTCGGGATTTTCCTATACATTGGATCCCTGGTAGGCGCGTTGGCTACGGAACTGAGCGTGCGGTCATTATCTACGAGAGCAATTGAAGATTACGCTCCTCCATTGGCCGCTGACGTGGAAGCCTTCTATTCCACCACCGCCACCGCCACCGCCGTCGCCCAGCGACACATCGCTAGTCAACTTGGAGGCGCTTTCCACACCGCTACCCACGGCGTTTATAGGTTAGCAGGACGCGTCCACGGGCGAACCCACGACTCACCAGTCGAACTTTACGGGATCTCCCAGTCCACCCCAACCTAACACGATCACCGTTTCCACATCCGCCTATTCTCAGCCCAAAACGGCAAAGAGGAGCAGCAGCAGCCCGTGTATCTCGCCATACAGGTTCCCACACTGTACCTCACCCTCACCCGTACGACGACACGTCCTAACCCAGCCTTTCCAATTATAAATACTCGATGGCAGCATCCGTTTACCTGCATCGTCAGCGGGCCGACGGGGTGTGGAAAGTCCTGTTTGTGAAACGGTTGGTGGAGTACGCTCAAGTCCTCATTCACTCACCTCCGCAACGCGTCCTCTGGTGTTACGGGGAGAAATAATAATAATTGAGAATTATACCCCCTGTCTCCCAACCCTCGTTTTTACCAGTTTTAGAGCGGTGATTACTTGTGTTGAAGCGGATGAGGTTGTGTACAACCTGTGTGTCGCCCGTTGGCCTTTGGCCTTAGTCTTCTGACACGCGTCACAAGTGTAAATCCGGTCTTTCGTCCCGTGCGTCTTCTAGTGCTCGTCCTGAAAAATCTGTGTCTCCGGACAGTCCGTTCTACCTCACACCAATTCCCGAATGTAGCCTCAAACCTGATGCAGCTGTGTGGTATTACTGCTATCCAATGGGAGAGCATCGTTTGGGAGAGCTAATGAGGAGGGCAGCCGAGGCTGCTGGACTGAAAGGCCGGAAAACTAATCACTCGGTCCGAAAAACAACCGTCCAAACCCTTGTAAAATCTGGCGTCGCTCAACATAAAGTTATGCAGGTCACCGGACACAAATGCTTGCTAGCATCTAGGAGTATGATTTTAAATTAGATCACGTACAGCAGAAGCAAATGTCGAGTTTACTTCAGGGCAATCGCACCTTCAGTCAACCATCTCCCGCGCTTCCACTCCCCCAGCCGGTCAGTTCAAGTCCACACAAACGAAGATTTCACGACGCCGATGCCATCAACTCGGTGCCAATAACTGCACTTTTAATTTTCACTGAAACTTCTGCATTCGTTTTCTTTACACTTCTGCGTGTAAAATACCGTTTCGGCCACGTGCGCCTGACCTAGTTTTCTGTCAGCCAATGAAAGTGCTGTATTCAGTATTCCATATTCATCCGCAACCGGCTATCCGCTATTGCTACGCGATATGAAATAATTAGCACGGTTTTACCCAATTTGTTTAGCGTTCGAGTTTATTTACTTACGTTTTTGACAAGTGGATGTATAATACATAGGTTACTGGATTGTATGGTCCTGTATGGACTCTTCCTGGGCGCCGGAAAGGCAAGCTCGTCCCTTTCCTGGGCGCCCAGGGCTCGTCCATACAGGACCATACAATCCAATAACCTATAAATACTATACAGAGCGCAGACTCAACGACACAGGGGATTCCCCTTTCTCCTCCGCAGCAATGCGACCCGTTTTGGCCGCAGTATACGACTCGCATTTGCTAATTATCACACTGATAAAATCTGCCCCTGGAGACCAAGACAGATAATTTCGGAGAACGCAAGTGACGTTATACGACCCTAACAATTGTTGGAGTAACGAAAAATTTTGCATTTATTGGTAAAATCTAAAATTGTTTTAATGTCATTGTATGCTAAATGTGATGACAACACAGCTTTTTCAGTAATTCTAGACCAGTGACGTCTAATAAATTGTAATTAACACAACTGCATTTTTTTAACCTAATTCTGCTTAAACCATGATGATAGAGCGCGCGTAAAATGCTACTATTTATGCATTTACATGAATAGTTAGACTAAAACTCTGACCGAGGTAAATTGACAAGATGTACTCACCGGTTACGTGTGACCATTTGCTAGCTATCACACTGTCGTCGCTGCTCTGGTTTTACTCTCTGTGCTTTACGTCTTCAATTATATTGTATTCCTGCCTAAACCTGGATTCTACTGATGGACTCAGTATCCCCGTCCCTTTGTATTGTTTTTATGTGATTGTATGTTAAATGTGATGACAACACAGCATTTTGAGCAATTGTAGGTCAGTGATGTGTAATAAATTCCAATTAACATTTCTGCATTTTATACCTAATTCTACTTAAGCCATGATGCTAGGGAGCGTGTAAATTGCTACTAAACTGACGGCCAACAGAAGAGTTCAAATCAATTTATTTTGCCAAAGCAAAAGACAGGATGACTAAAGTTTAATATTTGAAAAGACCAGTGACTTTAGATATTGAAAGTCTTGAGTAAGAACAAAGCAGCCCTCAAATCATTTTAAAAGTTAACAAACAGAGCGGGGGTAGATAAATAGCCGTTCCATCTTGGTTAACAATGGGCAGAGTATACAAAAAGTTGATTATTTTTAAAATCAGTCAATATCAAAACGAATCAACATCGTGTGTTGACGATGTTGATGATCAAAAACTCTGATGCATAGAGAAAATTCAGTCGTCTGATGAGATGACGTGGGATTCTTTGCCATTCATCTTGGAGAGCGAACGACAGTTCTTGCCGTTTGGCTGCCAGTTTTGGCCGTTGTCTTACTCGACGACCCATGATATCCCAAACGCGTTCAAATCTGGGGGACTTGCAGGCCACAGCAAGACGTTGAGGTCGTTGGCGTCCAGGAAGTTCTGCACAACTCGAGCTGTATGGGGTCTGGCTTTGTCATGCTGGTACAGGACACCACGTGCATGCTGTTGAAAGGATGGCAGGACAACAGGACGTAGAATTTCATCCACGTAATGTTGAGCTGTTAGTGAAATATTTTTGAGTACAGCGTAAAACACCAATCAAACAAATAAATAAATGTTGAGCTGTTAGGTTCCCGTAGATGATGACCAGTGGTGTCCGTTCCTCTCCACTAACCCCACCCCACACCATCACGCTGCTGCCACCAAACGGTACAACCTCCTGGACGCATGATGCAGCCGTTCGTTCGCCTCTTCGAGGGTAAATTCGCTGTGTGCCATCGGCTCAGAACAGGCTGAAGCGTCTTTCATCCGTGAAAACAACCCGTTGCCAATCACGTCGCTGCCAACGGCGTACAACCTCTGGCGACGATGTTCAGCTGTCAATAATTGCGCTCTGAATGGTCTAAAGGCCTAATTCCGTGAACCATGAGTCTCCTGGACAAGGTCTGCCGACTGACCCAGTGACCCAGTGATGGATTGGCGATGACGTCACTGTCAGGAAGCGGTTCCTCAGGTGTAAGGTGCGCAGGTACCCGTCTTCTCTTGGTGTAGTTACCCTAGGCATGCCTGTTCTTGGCCTGTGTAACGTTGCATCAAGTTTGACACAGTTACACGAGAGCAGCCGAAGGTCCGTGCAATGTGGGCATGGGTGGCTCCCATGGATACCATACCCAGGGCCCTCTCATGTTGTTCTGGGGTCAATCAAGGCATTACTTTGGTGGTTTTTAGTCAGTCCAAGTCTAGCACACTGTGTGTAACGTTTTTATACACTTATTACATGTGCAGTTGCGGCCATTCATGGGTCATGTGATTTTTCAACTTTCTTCGTTGTCTCAAAATCAATTCGCGTGGGTATATGACGCTTGTCACACATGGGAATATGCTTCGTACAATGTTTTCCTAAAGTAATTTGGGATTAATTTGCTGAAAAGTTTTGGTTAAATTTAACTCACGGAGTCGTAAAATTTCTTTTGGCCGTCAGTTTATTGATATTCTAACTTCATCAGTTAGAATATTTTATTTATTTATTTATTTGATTGGTGTTTTACACCGTGGTGAAGAATATTTCACTTATACGCTGGCGGCCAGCATTATGGTGCGAGGAAACTGGGCAGAGGACGGAAACCACGACCATCTGCAGGTTGCTGGAAGACCTCTCCACGAACTACCGGAGAGGAAGCCAGCATGATATGGACTTAAACTAAAACCCTGGCTGAGGTAAATTGACAAGAGGTTGTATTTCACCGGTTATGTGAGACCAGCTCTCACACTGTCGCCGCTGCTTTGGTTTTACTCTTCTTGCTTTGCGTCTTTAATTATATTCTATCTGGCTTCTGTTAACCACAGAAGACTAGTTTTGATCTGTGATATAAACCCTCCGAACATTTGGAATGAATGTTACTACTTCATTCGTGTTGTACGACTTTGAATTTAAATTTTTAAACAATTTCCTTAAAACCGTTTGGATGTAAACATACTCGGCCACGTGTACAGACAACGTCAGACTTACTATGATATATTCAAACACATATAATTTATTTTTATTATCATATTTTTGACTCGCTTTACAATAGCTAACAGAGGCATAAATATACAGTACTCAGTACTACATCGTACGCGTAAAGGTCTCTCAGCAACATGCGGATGGTAATGGGTTTCCCCTCCGGCTCTGCTCAGTCTCTTCCCAACATAATGCTGGTTACCGTCGTAAAAATGAAATATTCTTCAGGATAAATAATTCTCGAGGCCTCTATCTGGATTAAACGCGGTGGGGTGGGGGAGGGGATAATATTGTTCCACGACTACCGACCTCGGGTTCGAAATATTTAAGATTTACAACAAATTTATTTGCGCCCTAACATTGAACTAGATATAGAACCATGATATCTCATCTTTCCCCGGGCTTCTTTCTGGGATATGTGACGCTGGAACGTTCCTTTCCACACCATATTAAGAACTGTGAACGGACGTAGCGCTAACTTCATCAGTCGTTTATTCGTTTGCCTGTGTGCCATTTTCGCGTTTTCGGAATCACGCGCTCTGACGTCCGATTGTTCACTTGCCAGGAAGCTGGTGAGCATGCGCTTTACAGCACTGTCCGGACCTGTGATATTATCCGTGTGTAAGTCTTCTCTTGCCCAGCCATGTTCATGTGTCTTCTTTAAGTCAATCTGCAAGTTGCTCTTGTTGTCCTTCATCTTATATTCTCCTGTCTGCCAAATGGAATCCTTGCCGTTGTCGTGGGTGTACGTGTTGTTGTTGTCGTACAAACCGGATGGTTCATTCAGATGTGTTAACTCATACTCGTGATTTGGCACACCATATTCTACTTCAGCCCGAACCGTAACCCAAACGCTGTAACACAAAACGTAATGCTAATTTTTCATGGTACAATATTTGATTTATTTATTTCACGAGCGAAGGCAAACAGACTTAGTTTATGGATGCCACTCCTATAGCTCGTGTAACATTTTTCATCGTGTAACATTGGTATACATCCGGGTTTATTATGACCTGTAAATCATGACGTCTTGTTTTATGTTCAAGTTATATATGGCCCAATATTATCTATATTTATTTAACATATGAAAATGGGCGTCTGGTTGCTTCTGGACGCTACAAAAATTATTTTATACAGACCACGAAGGCACGTGTTGCGTTGTTTCAGGTAGGTTGCTATCGTTACATCATATTCCTTAAAGCTCATGCGACGCTTTCTACGATTGTTTTACATCACTTCCACCATTAGAAAATTTTGTACAGAAAGCAATTCCCAGGACACTAGGGTCACGGTGATGAGGGAGGAAGTAGTGTCAGAAAACAAAAAAAAAACCCTTCATTTTTATTAATACACGTATTTAAATGCTCTTTCATATGCAGGCCAAGGCAGTCCTAATAACCTCGCGCGTATCGTATGCGGTAGACTAGAACTGTATTTTATCTGATTGATTAATGCGTTTTATCTACTTAAAGTTAATGGCAATAAATCTGGGTATATCATCAACCTTGGACAAATTACTGGTGAACATTCGCACCTACATGTATCACGTACAAATGTGATGGTATATAACCATAGACAGTATAATGGGCCACATGAATGTCGTCAACCACTTATTCTCACCGAAACCTGCGGATGGTGGTGGATTTCCCGCGCAAGAATCCAGGGGCCTCTCATCAATGCTATCGCTGTGAGTTCAAATCCAGCTCATGCTGGCATTATCTTCGGCCGTGTCGGAAGGTCTGCCAGCAAACTGCAGATAGTCGTTTTTTTACCCCGGTCTCTACCCGGTTTTCTCATATCGTAATGCTGGCTACCGTTGTATATAAGTGAAATATTCTTGAGTATGCCATAAAACACCAATCAGTTAAATAAATAAGCAAATAAATAAAACATTGTCACCGATGCACATGCAGAAAAATTGGGATTAAACAGGTACCATATATGAAACCCATTTGATTAGACTAACATAACGCGCAAATCACTCCAAAAAAAATAGCAATAAACAAATGGAAAAATACCACAGCAAGGAGAGTAAAACCTGAGCAGCGACGACACCATGATAGCCGGCAAATGCTGACACATAACCACCGAAATACAGCCTCTTGTCAGTTTACTTCAGTTAGGGCTCTGTATTCTAACTGTTCAAACAAATGCGTAAACAGAAGCAAATTACACCAACTGCACCGTGGCCTGAGCGTAATACGGTAAAACAATATGCGACGGCGTTAATTTAAATACCTAAGTCGTCACTTACGTAGAAGTACTCTGTAAACCGGTATGTGGTCATGACATTTAACCTGCGCACAGAACCAATGAAACAGAAAAAAACTTACTTCAACAAATCAATGATCAGAAGGATCAGCAGTGTTTTGGCCATTTTCAGCTCGACTACGTCCACAATCATGCGATTTGACCTACAAAATAAATGAATAGTAACGAAAAAAATATCCCTAAACAGTAACAAAACTAAGTACATGTTTATAAGGACAAACAGAAAAAAGAACACATTAATTGACGTACAGCAAGAAGAGATAGAAACATGTCTCAGATTTCTTGGGGTAATTATCTACAGTAAACTAACACAGACGACACGTCCAAAATATTGGCGAAACTTACAAGAAAATCTCACCTATTTAGCGGTTTCCTTCACATCAGAAATTCCCTTAAGAAAGGAAACATTATATATTCTTTGCTATGCCCTTATATATCCCTTACTTACTTACGGTAACAAAGCGTGGGATAACACTTACCTAACCCACCTCCTCCCCACCCCCGATACGCTTTCAAAAACGTGCTGTTGGGCGGATTAAATTTTCCCCAAAACAACATGATAATACTGATCCATTGTTAAAGCAAAACAAATTCTTGTCGATTGAAATTTATTAAATAAAGCAGTAAATTTTAAGGGCCTACACAGTACCCATCTTAGCCTCTCAATTCCTGTTTTATTAAACAATCATCAGTTCATCATTGCCCCACATGATCTTTGTCAGTCAACCTAGAGGCCTTTCCATAAAACCAATCTGAGTTTCCACACTTGTAAGATAAAATGTTCCATAGAATGGAATAATTTGACCTCCAATCTAAAATACTGTGATTTTGTTTCTCTTTTTAAATCTAGGTTGAAGTCCTATATCATTGATTTCCATCAGCCAGACTAGAGTTTCGCATCCGTTCAGTTGCATATACTTTAATGTGAACTCACCTTAGAAATACATGTATCCTCACTCCTAGCTATGATTACCTGTTCTTAGTTGCAACGATGCATATTTTTTTACAATATGTACATATCAATACGTATGTAATTTTGGTTTTGGTCACAAAAAGGAAATTTTGTTTCATGATTTTCGACAAAAAAGTTTTATTAGTCTGATGTCAACTACTTACTCGTATATTTTCAATATCTGTTTTACGCTTACATTGACTCCTGAACGGGACAGAACAAGCCCTTTGAGGTCTCTGTTCCCGACCCGGAGAGGCACATCACTAGTTTATACTATATAGAGGTGTGGTTTTGTTTATGTATACTACTGAGGCACACATTGATTCATTTGTCTTTGTTCCATATCTGGTGAAATTAAAAAAAAAATTGGAAAAACAGTGAAATGAGTGTCAACAGCTTAATTCTGTCAACGTTAATTGAATAAAGCCTTTTCTAGAGATTTAAATTATAGAAAAGATCAGCACTACCTAGGAGAAGAATGTATATGGTATTAATAGCATATAATATCCATTATAGTCTGGCACCCAATCAAGACATCAAAGAAACTGAATTTATGCATACCCGAGATTTCTTTTACAAAAAATCGATTAACGCAAGTTCGATAGTATTTTCGCTATTATTTTTGATTAGCCCAAATAATGCCATTTCACAAAATATCAACCTCGTCTGTTTACGTGCTATTGTTCAGAATCGCTAAAAGGTCCCTAAAATTTGCTACAAGCTTTGTAAATTATTCTAGCTTTAGAAGCATTTTAAGACAATACATATCTGCAGGTACTAGTCAGATCTTGACTGAAAAGTAAAATTGTGGGTTATTCTTCAGTTTGATAAAAGCCGCCCGTACAGCCACTTTGAGCCAACGATAGGAACATGCTATAAAGAGGAATGTGTATGGATACTAACCGTGTTACCGATAAAGCAAAACGCACAACCTCTGTTTTTCGCCCCAATTCTTCAATGTTTTCTTCTCAAATGGCACAACAAAGCCGTCTAAAAGGCAATTAAGCAGATGAACAGGAAGCTCTTTCGTCTGTCAGATGCGTTTTGCTGTGGAGCAAACATGTGCGGAAAAGAGGCATGATGGGGAGATTATCGCCTCCCTCCAAAGCCCATCTAAAGTCAAAACCTCGCAGACAGTTGAGTGCAACGTGTTACCTGACTCCTGGCACAAAGGAGCCGTTAAAAGTAAATGCCGCAACAACGCTGAAGTCGAAATTCAAGCAAACATCGCCTGATATACTGGTGAAAAATATACATAAGAAGATAAAAACAAAACGGCTGACTAAATAAATTTAGTCAACCGGATATAGCTTAAATGATTTAGAACTTTACCTGTTTACCAGCAACAGAGATTTTTTTATCAAACCGCCTCTCCGCTACCTTTCGGGGCCACAAGCCAGCGTGTTTTCGTCATTCACGGGCGCACAGGTCCGCGTGTTGCGTCATTCGTCGGGGCACAGGTCCGCGTGTTCGAAAACGTGTAAACATCGTGAAATGTTCATTTAACAATAGGTTAATTGCGTAAGAAGTAACAGTATCAGATAGGACTATTTTCCACCAAAGAGTTTTAACAGTGCACAAATCATTGGCAAAACCGAGTTCTTTTGGTCACATTACATTTCCACCCAATACTGAGCTTGCATAATTTCCACCCGAGAAAGTCCTCATGAACAACTTTATCATGTCAATGTTTACTGCAACTGCAGTCTCAATTTCAGCTTATTCCCATCATACTATAGGGTTATAGATACAGTGTACGTCTGCGTTTGGGGGCTTCCGTGGCTCAGTTGGTTAGCGCGCTAGCGCAGCGTAATGACCCAGGAGCGTATCACCAATGCGGTTGCTGTGAGTTCCAGCTCATGCTGGTTTCCTCTCCGGCCGTAAGTGGGAAGGTCTGCCACCAACCTGCGGATGGTCGTGGGTTTCCCCGGGCTCTGCCCGGTTTCCTCGCACCATAATGTTGGCCGCCGTCGTATAAATGAAATATTCTTGAGTACAGCGTAAAACACCCATCAAATAAATAAATAAATAAATAAATAAACGTCTACGTTCATATTTTACGACAATCACATACACCTTTTCCTTTCACTCAAAAGAAATACCACCGATCAACATTTGTTGTTGGCTGCATCTAATCGCCGATGTTCTACAGGCGATCTTTAAATCACCCACCCTCCTTTTCACTGTCAACTCCATTGTAACTAGCGATAGTCCGTGTCGTATATTGTTGCGTATTCGTTTTTGTACATCGTAAAATTTTATCTTTTATTGTCTTTGCAAATGTCTAGGATTCCAGTGAAGTTAGATCGCTCTTTAGTCAATGGATTGAAACAATGAGGGTACCCTAAAGTATCTCGAGTATGAACTGCCTAATCTATTGTCCATTCCTGCCTCTATACTGAGGATTTGTGGGGGAAACTATTAATGTAGTACACGACAAGGGAAAATATGCCTGCGTGACCGAGGTGAATAGCGGGCCAGCGCGGTACAATAACTGGAGCCTTTCACCAATGCTGTCGCTGTGAGGGCATCGTGGCAGCTATCTGCAAATGACTCTGCCCGGTTTCCTTTAATCATTTTGCTCGCCGCCGTCGTATAAGTGAAATATTTCTTTTGAGTACGGCGTAAGACACCAATCAAATAATAAATAAATGGAAGAACATCATTATAATTATTGCATGAATACATAGTTTATAGCTACATGTATATACACGGTTATAATTAATCGGAATATGTATTCATGACTGTCATGTTTTAACAATGCTCTCAATTGTATAGGGTTTGTTAAGAATTTGCAAGAGCATTGCACATCAACAATATCTATCATTAACATATATGGTGATGAATTTTCTTTTCCTTCTGTCCACTTCAGCGGAAACATGAACGATATTTTCATTTCATCGACTCTGTAGACGCTTTTTATAACGTCGTCGCTCTGAGTGTTGTCGCTGTGTTGAAATCTATAGGGCACAATCAAAGGATAAATGTTATCTGGTAGTTCTCTCAAGCTAACCATGCCAGCTACAGTGCTGCATTCACTGCCGTGCCAGGCTAAAGCTACCTGCCTTTCTTATGTGGGAGTGACTAAATAACCTGCGCATTGGTGCGATAAACACTTCGCTGGCGATCGGTCAATTTTCGGGCACACTTTCTTTATTATACACTTCACACGCCCACATTACAATTGCATGATCATTTCACGGTAATATGCTATCATGCTCCTGGGTCCCTCCCCCTCCCCTCCCCCGGGCTCTGCCAGGTTTCCTCCCACCATAATTCTGCCCTTTAAGTGAAATGTTCTTGGCGTAAAATACCAATCAAAGAAATACCTGAGCAGTTAGAATAAAACTCTTACTGAGGAAAACTGACAAAAGTCCGGATTGGTTTGGTTTTTGTCATCTAACAACTATCACATTGTCTTCGTTGCTCTGCTTTTACTAACAATGCATGCTGTAGTCTGTTTTAGATTTAATTTTCTTGTGTCCGCTTCCTACGCTTAACTGTTAGAGCGTCCGCTTAGCAGTCGGGAGACCCTGGATCAAATCCGGTTCGGGTGATAGCAAAGACTTTAAGAATGGCACTTGTTACCCTTGGCTCAAGAGAGGTTAGAGCATAAAAGCATAACTAGTTGACCCTGTGTCAGTATAATGTGACTGGTTGGGGTGTCACAACTGGTGTCTTTGGCATGATACTTTGAACAGCGGCGGCATGGACTCGCCCTGCCACAAGAAGACACAGTATATGCGCACACACCTGATGACTCTTCATCTTCACATGACTGAAACATTGTTAAATTCGACGTAATCCACAAACATATACACATGTTCTCGTGTGCTGATAATTCGGTTACGGTTTGAAGTCAATACTTACCTGTTAAGCCTACCCGGTGAAGAACGACCCACATCGATTTCCTCCATTCTTGGAGCAAACCATCGACTCTTGGCGAGTTACTGGAGCACTTTCTCACGTGTTCCATGTTGCAAACGGCATATTGGTGGAATTAACCTATGTAGCCCTCATTCAACTTCATACAGGACGACACAATAAAGCAACGTTTGATCACTTACTCTTACATGTACCTAGCTCTGTAGGGCTGTGATTACGTATACTATCATAGGCTTACCTTGAACCCCTCTGTAAATTGCTTGCTGGCTTTAACATAGTACTGCTGGGCACCAAATAATTTGTCTGTCCGCCGTCTTAGTCGTCTCGGGACCTCCGTGGCTCAGTTGGTTAGCGCGCTAGTGCAGCGTAATGACCCATGCGCCTCTCACCAATGCGGTCGCTGTGAGTTCAAGTCCAGCTCATGCTGGCTTCCTCCCCGGCCGTACGTGAGAAGGTCTGCCAGTACGGCGAAAACACCAATCAGATAAATAAATAAATCAGAGTCGTCTCAGCTATCGATTCCTGGTAGGTGTTCCCATGTGTCACCCTTAATAAAGCCACACAGGCATGAAACTATTGGAAACTGGATAAATTCTAACTCAGACCCTAACTCAGTTTGAATGCATACTGCTCACAGTGAGGGGAATCATGTATACAGTTATCAGTGCCACTGTTAGGCAAGTTAGACCCTTTGACACGCATACCGATAATTATTTAGGATCAGTCTCACCAGTAATGACATAGAGGGAACCCATAATCAACATTAATGAATAAAAAAAATTCTCAAACAATTAATGAATAGACGTACAAAATGCACTAATTGCTAGTAATATCAGTAGTTATCTCCCTTTTATGCGCTGTGAGGCGTATACATTCAAAAATAGCGGTTGGAATTAGGATTTATCCAGTTTAAACCAGTTTCATGATTGTGAGAATTTACTAGGGATGACACATCGGAACTCTTACCTGGAATTGATAGCTAAGACGACTATCACGACGGACAGACAAATTATTTGGTGCCCAGCAGTAGTATATTAAAGCCAGCAAAGCAAGTACAGAGGCGTCCAATGTAAGCTTATAGAACAAGACAGGGCTGTGTTAGTATGCGAGCCCTACGTACAGGGCTGTGATAGTATTCGTGGTCACAGCCCTACAGAACTAACATGTACCATGTTCGTATATTTCCCGTCAATGGTTGGAAATTTCGGAAATACCGTCATTTGTAAACTTATTGGCTTAGCGGTTCCAGTTTAGCGCCCAACTTTTCGCCCGCCACCTCTACCCCCAACCTCGACCTCCCCCAAAGATTCCTTTACATTTACAGCATTCTTTTAAAAGAGTTGAAGTGCATCTCAAAATGTTTAACAGTTGATGCTTGTTTACGTGTGTTAGTTAGCTAACTAGAATATATTGAATGTAAAGCTGAGAATATCATTAACATCAGGTCATGGGATCTGAAACACACGAGACAAAATGCAACATATTTAAAACTGGTCCTCAGTAAAAATTGCGTTTTAAAATCGATTAATATGAAGTAATACACATCTCTAAGTTTAATATTCTGGTTAAAGGGAGATCAGCGTGTGTCCAAACGTTTTGAACTAATTTCAGGGTGGTTACCTCCCTTGACACTCTCGCACTTTCCCGGCAAAGAAATGAGATCGGACTTATTCAAGATGGCGTCAAACAAGAGGAAGCAAGATGAAAGACATCTCAAAATGCTACGGGAAATGGTGGGGTTACCAAATAATAAACAGTGCTTCGATTGCCACCAGAGAGGCCCTACGTACATCAACATGACGATAGGCTCGTACGTGTGCACCTCGTGCAGCGGCATATTGTGAGTATCTCTCCAACTTTCTGAGTTCTGGTTTTCACATTTTGACTTAATCATCGCCGGTAGTATCCGATGAAATGCGCCCATATTTACAAAATTCTAAATGATCAATGATGATTTTGTTCAAGAATGAAAACATGAAATTGATGGTATTTGGTGGTCAGACTTTATCGAATTTAGTTCAGAACAGCAATGGTGTGTGCCCAGAGAGATGGCGGAAGGCGTCAAGCAAATGTCATCTGTCACACACGTGCAAATTTGCTACAGTGGCCATCAGATTTATAGTTCTACGATCTCAAATGTGACTAGAGCGTTCAGTAATTGTTAACAACTCTTAGTATGCGAAATGTTGATATTTGGATTGTGTTACTGTAAAGCCCATGTAGGCTACACATTTTCACCTGCACGCTGTCACATCTTTTCAGCCTGACCTGGTTAAACATCAGTGATTCATTCAACAGCAATTTGATTCATGACTGGTACAAGCCATCATTTAAAGAAGTAAATTGGAAAAGGAAAAACAAAATAAAGTGGGTGGTGTTTGTAATGAAGAGTTTATGTCATCATGTGAGTGTCAAGGCAAATAAAGCTGTCAAGTTGAACTGAGATATGAACTGGACTGAAACGTAACGCGTAATAAACAAAGATTGTGGTGCTTGTATAAATGCATTCTTTGCCAGTGGTCTCATGATGTCATATTACTCGCATTATCTCTGGATATTATACTAAAGTCTGAGGTATATAATTTCATTTTTTTTTTTTATTATTTGATTCATGCCTGCCTACACAAGAATTTTACTTCACAAAAACAAGCTTGTCCTTTTTAATCATCAAGAGTTATCTCCCATTTAGTGCTTACTACGCAAGAAAAAAAAGTACATCTCAACATGGGGAAGCATTTGTATGTTATCTGCATTTAGAAGCATGCCTTGATGGTGGATCACATGTGGCTTAGCAATAGGCGTAATTAATGAATATGTGGTCCAGGGCAGAGATTGAAGACCGCTGGTCTTCGGCCAATATGGTATGAGGTCACGTGTTAAGGTCATCATAATATTGCCAAATGTGGTTTTCACTGAGCAGTTTGATTTCCTGTATGCAATTGTCAGCCACCGTATTAGTGAACAGTTCAACAACAGCCTCTTGAATTAATAAATCATATTCCGTTTAGTCATGTTCACTTTATAAGACTTATTTAATTCACATAAAGGTTGAAATTTAGTAAATGTGACAAATGTACTTTGTGAAATAAAATAAAAATTCTTAGTACACAGTTCTAACACATCAGTTTTAGAGTTTGGATACCTTGATTAGACTTGGCCATGAAGGAAAATGAAATAAAAACGGACAGAAATGAATGGTGTCTGCTGTTAGGAGTTACATGGATAGTTTGGGACTGCATGGATATGGTATTTCAAATTGAGCTGAGAAATGAAGTATGTGTACCTTGAAATATCATGAATAATTTGTGTAGTGGAGCAAACCATTTCTTCCATTTCACATGGTGAATGGAAGGATAGTGTGTGGACTTGATCAGCTTATGGTAGTTGCAAAAACCTCTTGGGTGAGTGGAACGGGAGTGTTTAGTATGAAAATAAATAGTGAAGACTGAAAAAACGACAGCAAAAATTTAACATAACTTTCAGTGGCTGTGTTAGAGAAACCAGAAATATTGTCATAAGGCTATAAGGAATTTAACTGTGTCCACGTGACATCAATGGAAGAGGTGCATGTTCATGTTACAGAAATCACGCCTGAAAAGGGAAACTTGATGACATACGGTCACTTTCAACTTTATCATTGTGCACCATTTCGCTTGCTTAGAACTGCGATATTTCGATTATGCAGTGTTGCAAAATTGAAAAAAAAAATGCATATTAAACTTCATGTGGTTTACTTTATTGATACATACATGTATGTTCATTTGATGTAATGTTGTCTTTTCTATGTAATATCAGGCTTTTGATATCCTCTGTTTATGCAGCCTGTGCAGCTGTTGTACATTGCCTTTTTAATAAATATAGGCAGATGTGCATGTCATTGTCTTTAGTAATTACATGTATGAAAATTTTGTCAAGTTAAAATACCTCATGTGCATTTGTTTAAGATACAAGTACATGTTCATGCAACATGTGCTGTCAAATTACTTGCAGTGCTTGAGAGTTCGAGGCCATATGTGACATCGTTGTGTTCTTGCAGTGTAAAACTACAAACCCACCGTCCCCCCACCCACACCCCTCTCCTTCTTTGAGAGCCTATACATGGTAATTTTGGACTAAAACTATATTATACATTTATGTCTACTGTCAAGCTAAATTTGCGGCGTAATGACCCAGGAGTCTCTCACCAATGCGGTCGCTGTGAGTTCAAGTCCAGCTCATGCTGGCTTCCTCTCCGGCCATACGTGAGTGAGTGCTTGGGGTTTAACGTCGTACTCAACAATTTTTCAGTCATACGACGACGAAGGAATCTTTCGGGTGCATGTACGTGTAATGTGCCTCCTTGTAGCAGGACGGATTTCCACCTTTTTATCTAGTGCTGCTTCACTGAGACGACTTACCGAAGGCAACCAGTGGTTGCACTATCCCCTTCATGCTGAACGCCAAGCGAGGAAGTTACAACTTCCTCTTTTAAAGTCTTAGGTGTGACTCAATCAAGGATTGATCCTGGATCTACCGGTCCAGAAACGGACGCTCTACCAACTGCCGGCCATACATGGGAAGGTCTGCCAGCAACCTGCGGATAGTTGTGGGTTTCCCCCGGGCTCTGCCCGGTTTTCTCCCACCATAATGCTGGCCACCGTCGTATAAGTGAAATATTCTTGAGTACAGCGTAAAACACCAATCAAATAAATAAATAAATAAATGAAAAAGAAATAATATTACATCATGCATTTTTAAAAAATTTCCAGCTCTTGATTTTTTGATTTTTTAACTTTTGGGTCTAAAAATTTGGTCACCAATTATAGGAATAAGAAATTGCCATCATGTAACCCTGTTTTGTTTGTGCTACATGTACATTGGCACTGTCATCATAAGGTATTAAGCTGATGTGCAGGTATTCTGTGCTGTCATGTAAGATCACTTGTTAATAATGTAGACATTCTGTCTGCCGAGAAGTCAACCGTTGTGACTAATAGTCCATTGTGCTGTGTTTAATGCACGCTCTGTACATACCTCACTCAGCCTGTAGTAATATCTGCATACAATACACTGCAGTTTTGGGCTTGCTTGGAGCTCAGCACTCAGATGAAATAGAGAAAGGAAGCGGGACTGGTTGGCTGGCCCTGTGTCAGTACAATGTGATTGGGTGGGGTGTCGTGTTTGGGGTCTTCAGCATGATACTTCAGTAGTGGCATGGACTTGCCCTGCCACAAGGAGACACATCATATGTACACACACCTATAAATGACTTCTTGTCATCATTTGACTGAAAAGTTGTGAAGAGCGATGTGAAATCCCATCCATGCACACAAGTACATGTACATGACTTATTATATACCATCCTTTATGTTTTACTTTGTATTTAACACCTGTTACACCTGTTATGCCAGAATGCTGAAGGCACATGTCAGGGCTTCAGACTATACATGTACCTTTTTCAAATGATGCAAAATGTCTTGACATTTTTCGTTTCATTCAACGAATGTGAAAAACAAAGACATTTTCATTTCGCCTCTCAAACCTGGTGAGTTGATGACAAGATCAGTCCCGTTGATCTATTTAATGACTTCTAAATGAGTGGATTTCATAATGTGCCTTTACATTTTGGGTGTGCCCAAATAAAGGCCAATAATGTCAATACTGGGTGGTCCCAAATATAAATCCTAATCTAAAGCCAGGCTATGTGCATGTGCTCATATATGAAATATGCATGTACACCTACCCAGGCATGTTTGGAAGGCTGGTACACCCTTCTCCTAAATTGTGCACCTTGCCCTTTGTTTTTTGTCTGGCACAGCTCTAATACATAAGTATGTAGCATCCCACCCTGCCCCTTTTTTGTATAATGTACCTTTGCACATTTGCCCTGCCCCAATCGATTTCTATTCAGGCTTCTGCATATAACAGTAAAAACCACCTGTACCTTAAAGACAAACCTGCTGGAACATGCACACCTGTTTACTTATTTGTGTTTACATTTTATAGGTGTTACTAACGGCATTATGGGGCCACCTGTCGTATCTGTATGTTTCAGGCTGACATGACTGACACTCATGTGAGAACACAGTTATGTACATATGTATGAATGATGGATACTAACAACCACTTTGACAGTATTCCAGACATATTGATTGTGATAATAAATCTACATTTTCAGGGCCATGTCAAGAAAAACATTGAAGGTTCTGATCTCGAACATTTAATGGTGACATTGTGACTGTGCATAAAGAAATTTCGAAAATGCAACTTAGAATGATGTTTTCTAAGAGTTTTTAAGTCTGTGAATGAAAAAAAAAAGTATGAAAACTTAACCTTTTATGGGTTTATATGAACCATCATTTTTTTTGCTTAATTTGCTTTTTAGTTTTTAATACAGCATGTTTAGTTTGGGAGCCCAAACACTTTCCAGAACCAAAGTGAATCTAGATATGGCCCTGAGGTATAAACTATAATTGTGTTACATGTGCTGTATACATATACATGACTCTGATTACAAATTTTATTGCCCTTTTTTAATAATCATAAAGTGAATAATTTGTATTTATTTATTTGATTGGTGTTTTACGCTGTACTCAAGAATATTTCGCTTATACGACGGCGGCCAGCATTATGGTGGGAGGAAACCGAGCAGAGCCCAGCGAAAACCCACGACCATCCGCAGGTTGCTGGCAGACCTTCCCACTTACGGCCGGAGGGGAAACCAGCATGAGCTGGACTTGAACTCACAGCGACCGCATTGGTGAGAGGTTTCTGGGTCGTTACGCTGCGCTAGCGCGCTAACCAACTGAGCCACGGAGGCCCCTAAATGTGAATAAACATAATAAGATAAAATTGCTACAAATAATACTAACCATGCACTTTTAGGGATACAGGATTAATGATGATTTGGAGCCATACATACAAGTATACATGTACTTGTGGTGTTCTAATGAAACAAGAGGTCTATAAAGTGCACAACTTAACTCATCAGATTTGTAAGCAACTCGGAACGCTAGTGTGTGTATTTTATACATCAATAATACACTTATGATAAGATCATGTAAAGGATGTACGTGTATGATGGAAGAAGACAATTTTTGTTTTTAGATGTTCGGTTTTCAGGATAAACCAAATGACCGGTTTTGTGGTTTGACAACATGTAATACGAAAATTTTACAGATAAATTACACATTTTCAGATGTTCAGTACAATGGCTTTCTTACTATTTATTTGAACATGTACCTGTGATAAGAGAAATGCTGGAGAAATATTTTTAATACTGGAGATATTTACCGTTACTGTTCTGTTTGATAGACATTTTTTACAGGAATTTATCACCGATTACAACAAGTTTACTCCACAATTAACTTTGATTAGCCATTCAGTACTAGTAGTGATTTAGTACCTCTTAGATTTGTGCTTTTGATGCCATGTATGCAGATGTGTCAAAGTTTTCAATTTCGTATTTTAATATATTTGCCTAAGTCACAGCTTGATGTGTATGTTGTGAATTGATTTATTTATTTATTTGATTGTTTTTTTTATGCCGTACTCAAGAATATTTTACTTATACGACGGCAGCCAGCATTATTGTGGGAGGAAACCGGGCAGAGCCCGGGGAAACCCACCACCATCCGCAGGTTGCTGAAGACCTTCCCACTTACGACCAGAGAGGAGTGTTGTGAATTGAATGGTAAATTATAGAATACTGTATTTTGAGAATAATGAAATTTCTCTATTTCGTGTTTTAATTTGCAGTTTAAATTATAGAATAGCATATTTTGGGAATGATTTAAGATACTGTAGGAAAGTGCATCTGAGGAATATATCTTTCCTGGTCAAAAATCCAAATTTGATAGATTTGAGGAATTAAAAATGGGTACTGAGACTGGATAGATGTTTATTATATTAATAGATACACATTTTACAATGAGACACTAAAATAACAGCTGAGTGAAATAACAAATCACTCTTGAAAAACTATGGGTTGTGTGACACAGTTCTAGAGACATGTTTACAAGTCCATACTGGAGCCCTCCTGTTAGCAGAGGCATGCCATTTTCTATTTGTTTAATAAATATGTCATCCATATGTAAACAGCATGCAAGAACTGGTAGAGAAGTACATGTATATGCAGTATGTTGTACTTGTACCATTATGTCTGTTGTGCCTATACACAGTACATGTGCCCCTGTATCAGCATGTGCATGCATAGGTTTCTTTTTATATCAACATGTTGCCGTTTCTTTTCACTTAAATATGTAAATTCGATGTTCCCAGTGCACTGTGTATGTTACCCGCTACATGATAGAATGTACAATTTTTTTCATTTGTGTTCATTTCTATGCTTTTGTACTAAAGTACAGCTTAACAAGTAGTTCCATACGTGGGAAGGTCTGCCAGCAACCTGCTGATGGTTGTGGGTTTCCCCCGGGCTCTGCCCAGTTTCCTCCCACCATAATGTTGGCTGCCGTCGTATAAGTGAAATATTCTTGAGTACAGCATAAAACACCAATCAAATAAATAAATAAATAAAAACAAATTGACCATGTAACGGAAGAAACCCAGACAACACTTAATTTGAAAACACAATTTCAGAAATCAGTCATTTGGGAAAATTTCTCTGATGACCTGTATTATAATATTATCTGTGTAATACAGGTATAGTTACTATTCTGCTAAAGGAGGTGCGAAATCTGAAACTGGTCTGGTCTTAATTCAGAAATACATGTATTTTGGATTGGTAGGATGTGGCACAACCCTATTCATTTATTACAATCCAATTGTTCACAACAAAAATCGTTTCTTAAGTTAGGTTGATTACATCATTGAAGATTCCCTTCTCCCCATCACTTTTCCTAAAATCCATATATTGTAAATGTGCATGTGAGTGTATTAATGAACAAGGTAGAAGCATTAATCTTGTAAAGGGTCAAATCCTGAGAAAGTTCAACGTTGAGTCAATAAGACAAGTTTTTGAATAGTTCAGGGATATCAAGCTACACAACAAACACCAAGACACTCTTTTTTGCCCCATAATATTAAGGAAAAATGTGGTAAAACCGTCCTGTTCACACCACCCATCCCCCTCTCATTCTACCCTCTTTTCTGTAGCGGTCATTATTTTGGACCAGTCAGTGACAAGCTTTAGACAACAGAAGTTGATCTACGTGTTGGTATTTCAAACTTGTATGCT
This sequence comes from Liolophura sinensis, assembly GCF_032854445.1. Taxonomy (NCBI): domain Eukaryota; kingdom Metazoa; phylum Mollusca; class Polyplacophora; order Chitonida; family Chitonidae; genus Liolophura; species Liolophura sinensis. The sequence goes on along the minus strand of NC_088306.1, from coordinate 6,954,247 downwards.
GGGTGATGTTGTGACGTAGGGATGTACTTGTAAATGTTTTGCAGCATTATTTAGCCTGTGTGCAAAATACCAAAAATGATATCTGTGTAAGTGTATGATGAAAAAGCACATGCATCACTGAAGGAATTTCTGATATTTTATATGTAAATAATAAATTATAAAACAACACCCAGTATAAAGACCTCTGAAGTACAGTTTGTCTGTCTCTTTCATGTAGCAGATCTGTACATCTGTACAAGTTTGGTTTGAGAAAACATACGGGCTATTGTTTTAATGGTGATAAATAACAGCTGCGGCTGTCCAGTATTGGTACTTATCCGCAGTACAGGCATTGCAGGAGAACTGGGGAGGAAACAGTATGGGTTTGAATACATACATGTACATGTAGAGTAGACTTGTGACTGGATCTAAAACAAAGCTGCCCTATTTAAACTGACTAAAGACTATCTCAAGATTCAACAAACCTTTCAAGTGGATTCTTCAAACAGAGTGAGACCCTCTTGAAATTATGTAGATCACTATCACATTAGACCCCAATTTAGACCCGGATATTCAGCGAACACAGGCACATGGTGTGGGTCACTAACCTCATTATGATGAACATGTGCTCAGTGTTTCAATTACTGGGCATATATTTGAGCCAACCAGAAGAGAATTAAAAGTTTCAAGTACACTTAGAGTGTAAAGTATAAACCAACTAGGAGGCAAAAGGTGGTCAAGTAGGTCTCCATTGAAATATACTGTGCATGTAACTATATAGTATAAGGAGATCAAAGCACTGAGTATGTGAGCGTATTTTTGTGTATTAAACACAAAAGGAGGGAGTTCAATCCCAGGTTCAGTTAACAAGCCCTTTGTTTTTTAATCAGTGAAAACATATACACAGCTTAAATGAGAATGTACATATTAATGCATGCACAGTGTCTACTTAGTTTAGTAGCTCAGTGTCTTATTGACAGTCCTAAAGTCCTTAGTCTACATATTAAAATTAAAATACAGGATGTGCCTCAGGAACATGTACATGTATGAGAAGCTTTTATTTGTGTCTTTACATGTACTTATGAAAAACATGTGGCAACACAGTGTTACACTTTTGGTCATTTGTTAACAATTTGCATGACAACCAATCCCCCAGGAAAACTAGAAGGCACACCAAAACCTCAAAATTCTTTCTCTACAAGCAAAATGACATTACTCTGAATGATGTGTTCTATTTGTAACAAAAACCGGTCCTGATAGCACAGTTGGTAGAGCGTCCGCTTCGGGAGGATTAGATCCAGGGTCAATCCTGGGTCAAGTCAAACCTGAGACTTCAAAAGAGGAAGTTGTGACTTCCTCCCTTTTCATTCAGCATGAAAGGGATAGTGCAACGACTGGTTGACACGGATCATTATAATGGCTGGGGCGGGGTGGCTTACTTGCCTTTGGTAAGGCGTCTTAGTGAAGCAGCTCAAGATAAGGAGGCACGTTAAACCCCAAGTGCTCACTGACGCACTATTTCTAACCAAATGGTGAAGACATCCTTGACAAAAATCCCTGCATCCAGATCCAAATCCCCACCAAAATTTAATGGATTGATTAACGCAGTTTTTTGATGTTAGCTTTTCCACAGTGTCCTTACCGCATAGTTAAAATATTCGTGAGTGCAGTGTTTTATTAAAATTTTTTCAATATGTTTTGAGGCAGTTCTATTGTAAAACCTGATTTGTGTTTTCACCTGCAGTACATATGAATGTTCAATAGTCAGTCATTTGTATGTTTTGTTGTTCTTAATTCACAGGCGAGGTTTGAACCCACCTCACAGAGTGAAGTCTATATCAATGGCTAGCTTTAACCAAGAAGAAATGGATTTTATGAAGACACATGGCAATGATGTAAGTATGCTTCACTTGTAAGGTATTAAATATGTGTGAGTAACAGGGGACAAAATGTTTGGTCCTTAACAAAAAATTCAACCCAGGTCATCAAACAGATGACTTTGTGCCATGCAGATGTTCTTATTGTCAAATACATAAATGATTGTTTGTTGTATTTTATATGTTTGCATGTTCTTTAAACAATGATAGAAATGGAGTCTAATACATTCTAATATCCTGTTGGAGGGCCTTTATTTTGGTTGATGGCATCATACATTTGGTCTTCTGATGATTGTTGTGTAGGAAAGTCAGGTGTGAGCTTTACATGATCCTTCAAACAGTTCAAAGTTATATTCTCTTACTTGGCACAATTTTGAAGCAGTTCTAAAACATCTCTTAATACTTGGCACAATTTTGAAGCAGTTCAAAGTTGTATTCTCTTACTTGGCACAGTTTTGAAGCAGTTCAAAGTTGTATTCTCTTACTTGGCATAGTTTTGAAGCAGTTCAAAGTCATGTTCTCTTTATACTTGGCAGAATTTTCAAACAGTTCATGGTAACCTTTCTCCCTTGGCAGAACTTTGTCAAATCAATATGGCTGACAGGCAGTTGTTGTGATTAGGAAGGAAGATCTGGGTATAGGGTTACTTAGTGTTCAGCTTGTCTTCCTGGGCAGATATTTTGTCAAATCCTCATGGTTCTTCGGACTTCTGATTCCAGTTCTGTAGGAAGGTGTGGTTAGGATTATATGACTCGCGTTCAATGCCAGAGCCGGACTCCAGAGAGGAACAGCGTGTCAAAGACTTCATGGTACAGAAGTATGAGAAGAAGCGATGGTACGTGGCCCCAACAGAAACCATGAAGGAAGAGGCCCGTCACCAGAATGAACTAGCTCTGTCAAATCTGAACACCAAGTCAACACGGCCCATCAAGTCTATGTTGGGAGAGGGCGCCACGAAACTACCCCTTCACACAAACCAGGTAGGTGCATGTGCAAACATAGTTTATGACATTTGGGGATTAGGTGTTATAGCCAGTTTCAGTTGAAACTGTTGGACTTTTATTTCAATAAGGACAGTGACCTCAGCAGGAAATTGAAATGGGGGTCGGGGAGGTGGGTGGGGTGATGGGGTCAGAGGTTTAAACGCAGGAGGTTCTGCAACCCTAGATTGCTACAGATAAGTTCTAAGCCTTCCAAAATTAACGGGTGTCCCAAGACATGCATGATATGTCAAGAGTATGGAGCTGAAAAATTAAAGAAGAAATGAAAAATCTGGGCCCTCACTGCTTGAAAAGTTGGTGGGCCCAGGGCTAAGACCCTAAAGACTCTAAACCCGCAATTCTCTTTTCCCACACCACTGAAGGATGATTTAAAACCAGTGGTTTCTCACATATGTGACGACGACAGGGCATCTTCAGGTTTGAGAAATAATGACTGGAGAGGAGTAGTTGTTTCTTCTGGTGAGACTAGGTTCATATTTATCTCTTCCACCTCATTGCTCATTGGCAGGAAACATGCAATCAAATGTACGCAAAATATTCTTCTGCCTAGTCCAGCATTCGAGATCAGGCGCCTTTCTATGTGATCCTACGGTAGCAAGACAATGCTCGTGTATAGTGATTTCCCCCCAAAATTCAGGGATAATTGTTGATAGAGGAGTATCAGATATTTAATAAGTATTCTCAGATTCCTTGAGTCTAATTCTGTATCAGTGATATAAAATCACGCAACTACCTGCAGTTGAAATAATCAGAAAGATCCAAAATAATAATGAACTATTTACTGACGTGTTAGCTAATAAATGTTAAGTTAACCAACTTGGCAGCGCCCATGAAAGACGGCATGAAAAGAACGTTAGAAGAAGTAATCTTGTATGCCAAGGCCAGGGGGTGGCATTTCATGGGGCATGTGAGAAAAGAAATGTCATTGCCGTCTAATCAACTGGGTATGGTAGAAGTCTTGTATGTCAGCTTATGCCTTGGGTCATCCAACGTTTGGATCACAGTGAAGAACTCACAATAACTGTTAGTGTATCCTCTGTGAATTCTGTTATGCCAGATGAAGTGGTAAGTGGTAAATATATTTAAATTGCCATGGTTTAGCCTGAGTACAGACGGAGATGTTAATGATACTCACGGGGCTTGTAATTAACGCACTGCTCAACAGTTCAGTATGTTCGCCATGGCATACATTGTTGTTGTTTACATGAGGCGAAAGATCAGATGATGTAATGCGCGAGCCTCGCTTTCGATATCGCTGTCGTAAAAAGTATGCCGCCCAGGTCTGTTAGAGAAATAATCTGAACGGAGGCAGTAGGTACATCTCTATTTTAGAATGCCTAGTCCAGTACGTAGCCCCTAGTTACCTCCCCTGCTCCAATGTTGTGTGGCATGTATGGGATCCAGTCCTGTTCACTACCATTGCTCTACTGCTGCTGTTTCATTGTACATGGTTGACAATTTAAAAAATGAGACAATATATTTTCAATTATTGAAATACATGTAATAGACTGTCATATACATTGTATTACAGTTTTCTGATATCTTATCACAGCACAAGATAAACACACTCTAAGTGCAAGTAATTATACTCATGTACCAGCAGCTTGTGGCTGTAAAAATAAGCTTTTAAGTTTAAATAAAGTTTTATTCTTATTATAGTAGGAGATTCTCTTAGTACATGCCAATATCTCTTTCACTCAATTTAATATTATTGATTAAATAAAGATTTATTCTTGTTACAATGGGTGGTTATCTTAACAATTGTACATGTCTACACTTCTTTCACTCACTTTAATATCATATTTTATCATATCATATCATGCCGTTTGAATTATTGTCCATATCATCTAACCCCTTGACCAGATTTGACCAGTTCTCTGTTCCATTTCATAACAGATAAACACCCATCAAATTCCTCAAATGCCTGCTCAGATATTAAACTTCATTTTGTGTTAGTAGATCATAATACAGTGTCATCATTCTTGGGCATGATCATTTCTGATTATCTGTGTGGTTTGATAAAACCATTGTTTAATACAAAGTGCTGGGTTCTGTGCTACACGAATTTGAGTAATGGAGATGAAAAGTAGTTTGCTCACATGTTTTACACACATGACACAGATGCCTCATTGCCTTGGACTCAAGCTTCAGCCATCTCAAATTTTCATGGTTTTTATTTTTTTTTACTCAAATCAAACAAAGTCTTTTTTGTCGCTAGTAGAGATGTTCTTCACTTTTAAAAAGTGGTTTAGTTCACTCAGACATGGATTTCTTGTATGTTCCAGATAAGAGACAATTTAGCATTATAGTAACCTTGTACATGTACATGGTGTTTCATAAAGACAACCGCACTAAAATACACATACATACATGTAACATGTGACTAACAGATACATTGTAACTGTTTCTCTAACTGACCTTTGGCCTCTGACTGATCACAGGCCTGCTAGTTACGACCTAGAATTATATGGTCATTTGATATCTTTGTCACATCTAAATCCGAGATGTGACCCAAACTTAGAATTGATGGAAAGCCTTCTTCCGGCTTGTTAATAAAGACAACTGAGGTTATATTTTAACACCTCCCTGAAAATGCTTAAGCTCAGTGTGAACTGAAAATCAAATCAGCAATTGCATGGTCTTCCATGTCAGAAGGAAGGAAATACTGACACATTTTCTTATTCTTCAGTAAGTTTATTAATCTCTCTGTGTTTTTTTTGTTTTTTTTTTGTTTTTTTTTTTTTTGCATGGTGACTGCATTTCTTGGTACATAATTATTGTGATATGAATACACCATGTGGACCCTGGGTGAATCTATTAATATGCTGACACTGATCTAATTGTTATAAATGTATATCTATATTAATATTTTCATTGAAGAATTCATGTGCACATATTTTCCACCACACCTAAAAATTGGCCACTGTCTCAAATTCCTGTCCATCTTTGACTCCAAATGCAATAAATAAATACGTACCTTAATTCCTTAACCTGTTCATATACGAAAGAGCAACTTTCAGTGCAATTTATGCACATTTGGAAGTTAATTTTGGAGACAAAACTGCATTGGTATGATAGGCCAGTTTCAGGGATTATACAACAAAAAGTATAATTTTACCAGTCAACACAGAATAATTCGTTTAAAATATGCTTGAATAAACACCTTGCAAACATGAGAAAAGTTTGAAGAATCACAGTAAATGTGCACCTTTTGTACCTTCATACACTCAAAATCCTGTCTAACTGTATGACCTATTTTTCCCCCCGTTATGATGACACCCCTACATACAAGCTTTGCAGAGATTCATGTTTTATTGGGCTGCATGTACCGACTGTAACTGTATCTGTATTAGGTTATCATGTGATGGTGATATTAAAAGTGGGTGAGGTGGCCTGGTACAAGGGACATCTCCCCCTCACTATCCTGCTACCTGTACAAGGTAGAGACAGCAGTGATCTGTAAGACGCGCTAAACGTACCAGTCACTCGTACAGTCAGTCATTCGGACGATCCTCAGATTATTGATAACCACAGACTGTTTATAAACAGCTCTCTCACCACAAGTCTTCCAGAAAGTGTAAGTAAGCCAGGTTTTGAGGAAGTTTTAGTGTAGTGTTAGTGGTACATACTGCTTCTAGTGGAGGCGTGGTTACGTTAGACTTTGTCTTTATACATTGTACCTGTACAGCTTGAAGGCATAATCATGTTATTAGCTTCACCTGTAAGTCAGAGACCAACGCATCTGTCCAAGAGACGAATACGAGGTGTCTACGGACAGGTAACGTGTAAAACATAGGGTTTTTTTCTCTAAGAAGAAATGCCAGCTTGAAATGTGTCAAGGACGTACGTTGCACGCAGACTTGCAGAATCTTGAATGTATGAAAAGCAGCTCTGTAGTATGTTCTGTCCGATCAGTCCAATTTTTCACATCTTATGATTTATAACATGGGCCGTTCAGTGTATGCTGAGGGGTCTTAGTGCTAGATGATGCAGTAACCATGGTTATTACAGATTTGGAGGGCTTAACATACAGTGTATTTTGTACTTGATTCTGTACTTTTGTTTTCAGCTAATGTGCCTGCACGTTCATGATTTTCAGACATTACATGAACACCTTCATTTCCCTGAGCATGTTTTTTTTTTTTTTCTTCTTTTTTTTGACATTAAGTAGTGTCTTGAACCCCCATGCAACAGTCTTGCCTACACGTACCTTAAATTGGTTCAGACCTGCCCTGGACATGGAATTTGTATTCACCAGCTTGTAGATCTAGCTACCGGCCACCTACAGCCTGCTACTTCAGTCAAATTTTCTTTAGGTAGCCATCTACTTGCTCTTATTCTGCTTCATTTAATTCTCCGCCAGGTAGCTGGCTACTTTTCCACTTAAGCCCTTTGATTGAAAAAAGATAATGAAACCCCTCCTGTTGAGAGCTGCCATTTTTTGATATCCTCTTCTTCTGTTTCTCCACAGTCTAATGCTGTGCCACCCCCTGGCTCTGCGTTGTCCAGTCGTCCAACCCATCCTCCACCAGTGACGGCCCCAGTACAATCTCCTGCACAACCAACTCCACAAGCCCAACCCGCCCCTGCCCAGCCCAAACCCTCAGCCACCATGGACCTGCTGGGAGACCTTGGCGGAGACCCCTTTGCAGGCAGCACTGCACCGACCACGGCGCCGCCTCAACAGAACACCAACCCCATGGCAGGTCAGTCAATCGTACACATGTGTATAGAGATAGTGCTGTTACTATTATTTACACAGTTACTGTGGGATGTACGTTTAGAAATACAGGGGGTTAGTATCTGTCCCATATTATTAGTTACATGGTTCATACTCAGTAATAGGATATGGAAATATATGGTGTCAGTAACTATTGTATTGCGCAAGGCGTTGATAACAAATTCAACCTGCAATAGACCCATCAATTTAGAACAGCTGATTGATGCATAGGCCAATCACATCAGGGATCTAACTATTGTTGCCACAACCAAACAAAGGGAGATAACCTAGTCAGCAGACATGACATCGGCTGCAGGATACAGGAATATACACGGACACACACCACATGTGACTGTCGCTGTCCAGTGAAAACCAGAGTATTTTGTCTCATGCATAACAAATGTTCGTATACCCCTACCTTAACCTATACATTTTAGTGTTCATAGTCTGGTGAATTATGTTTTTCAAATTTCAACATGTACGTTTTTTGTTGAAGATGTATGATAAATGAAAAATTCTCGAGTGTGGCTTAAATGCTGCTCAATTAAATTAATATCTTACGGTCGTATATTACACAACAGTGTGTCTCTGTAGATGGCTACAGAAATTTTATCTGGATACTTTGCAGGGTTTGCCTGAGAAGATCTTTAGTTTCACTTGTTCAGCGATCTAGCTAGAAACTTTACATTTTTTCTCGTGGAAAGTTCTGTCAGCAACGTGCGGATGGTCGTGGGTTTCCACTGGGCTCTGCCCTGTTTCCTCCCACCATCATGCTGGTCGCTGTCATATAAGTGAAATATTCTTGAGTGTGGTGTAAACCACGAATAAAATAAATAAATAAATAAGTGTTCTTTGTGTTGACAGGTGGTGGATTTGCCGATTTTGCCAATTTCAACACCCAGCTTAACTCCACTCCAGCATTCTCAACAGCCAGTAGTAAGTTTTCACAGCATGTATTTTACATGTACATGCATATATACAGATCACGCAACATTTTCAGCAAACATTTTGCCAGAAGAAATGAATTGTGGCACATTGGCTTTAATAACTTGATGGCTCATGTCTTCAAATTAACCCGGGTCGGTACCAAAGAGTTTATATCAGGCTTGGCTCTCACAAGTGAGATTGAGAGCAAGGAAACAGGTCTGGTTGGCCTGGTGTCGGTATAATATGACTGATTGGGCTGTGATTTACAGTGTCTTGTCATGATACTTCAGTGATGGCAGCACTTTGGTGGCATGGACTCGCCGTCACAAGAAAACACAATGTATGTACACACAACAAATGACTCCTTGTCGTCATATGGCCAAAAAATTAAGTACAATACAAAAACCCAAGCATACATACATACTTTCATATCTTCACAGTCAAGTAATAAAATGAAGACTTCAAAATGTCTTCAAGATGGTGAACCTGTATCCCCTGGATGTCTGTGCTAAATGTTAAAGTCTTAAAGTACAATCCCTGCTTGTTTGGCTACGGCTTTAACAAATCGGGAGGTTTGTCGGCTACATGTATGTGGACATTTACCAGGCAAATGGCGGTGGTTCACTCCGAGATTTGCAGTTTCATTTTCGCATATACCTGACTGCCATCGTATAAAGTGAAAACTTCTTGAGCATGGCATGAAAACACTAATCAAAGAAACAAAGTGTTCTAAAGTTCATTATTGTATAAAATGTCCTTCTGTGGATTGAAACCCTGTTGTTTATTGTTATTCTACAGATTTTAATAGAATGTGACTCTTTTCCAGCGGGCCCTCCATTACAGCCAATGGGCTCCAGCAACGCCTCAGTGCCAGCACCTGCTGGCCAACCAGCGACAGCAGGGTTTCCCGCTTTCAGCACAGCCACTTCGCAGCCAGCCACTGCACCCCTCAGTGGCAGCGACCGGTACGCGGCTTTAGCTGATGTTTTCAGCTCCTCGCCTAGCGGAGGCTCCCCACAAACGGCAGGCGGAGTACCAGGACAAGCCGTGGACTGGTCCGGGAACTCGTCGATGAGTTGGGGCGCACCGTCTGCCAGCAGTGGCACGGTAAACTGGGACAATCCCGGCACCACGGCATCCAGCACTAGCTGGGGGTCCTCTGCTAGCCAGAGTGCAACCACAGCAGGGGGTGCCTTTGCTAACTCCTCCACCACAGGTAAGACGGCTGATATGTAGGCTTCTTTGTCTTAGGTTATACACATAGACCACGGGAGCTCTTATCCACCTGCAGAGTGTAGTGTGCTTTCGTTTTGCTCCAGTACGGTTAATAAGTAACAAACATATGCTTAACTGTTGGCCACAAAGACATAGTTGAGGCAGGGTCATAAGAAACAAATAATTGATTCAATGGCCTATTCTCAAATACTTCAAGTTAAACTTCAAGTATAAACAAAGATAAATTTATATACATCTCTTTCATTTGTGTATATTAAAATTTAATCGTACAAACTGTACACAAAACAAAGATATGTATGTACTATGTTTTTTTTCTGGTTTATTTCATAATTAGTAGATAATGTTTTAATTTTTTTTTTCACTTGTCGAGAAAATCTTTTGTGAAATTCTGACTGAAGATATATGTATGTATAAATGTATGTCTTTTTGTTTACACAGTATGTAGAGCTGAAATTCTTCTGTCAGACTGTGCTCTCTTTTGTTAAGAATACTTGGCCAATGTATAAATTGTGAGCAGTGTGCTGTTATTTGAATACAGTCCATGTGTAGCCAGTGGTATTCTGTTTATCAACTTAGTACTTGTACATAAGTGTACCCTAATTCTTCAATCTTTTCGCATATGAATGAGCAACTTTCAGTGCAATTTACGCTCATTTTTAATTTGATTTCGGAGACAAAACTACATTGGTTGAATGGGACAGTTCAGGCTTGTCAGAGGCTTCGCCATCTTCCTGTCAGCAAGCTTGATACTTGCTGTAGGCTTTGTAATCACCCTTGCTTTACTATACATACACCAAAGTCCTCAGAAACCTATTCTTTCATTGGCATTGTGGCCAGCATATTTTCAGACAATCATTGATTGTGCCTTACAAGTGTGCATTTGCTTGCTGTAAAGCAGACGAATGAGCATCAGAATCCGATTAGTTCCTTGGTACAACATTAGACAACAGCAGTAAGCAGTGCTATGAACAGTGATCCATGTGCTTTTATTGACACGAACAGGCAGAGGAAAGTCAGAGTGCTATCAGGGAGTACCTGTGATAGCGAGAGAGATTGATGTAGCCTATGTTGTCGTTGTTTCCCCACTAATTTCTATCAAGCCTATTTTGTTTCAAAATCACCTCCTGATAACTTTAACACACGGGGAGGGGTTTTTTTTTTTTGCACTTGTATTTCTACTTTTTGTGTAAAATAAATTTATTCCATAGCATATTTATGAAGGAAAGTCCAGGGCTTTAAAGAGTTTATATGATGCAGTAAATCAAGGTAGATGATGTCATAGCTTGATTAAAAGAAGATGGGCCTTCGCAAAAAGTATAATTTTATCAGAATAATGTCTTCAGAATATGCCTGAATAAACACCATGCAAACATGCGAAAAGGTTGAAGAATTACATATATGTTTTGAAGTTTTTGCACAAAAGATAAAAATCCACTCAAACTGGGTCTTTGGTTTGACGAGTGAATTACAACTTCAGAAATCTCTCTATGAAGTTTATTTTGTTCATTTTTTTTTACTCACTTTTTTGATTGTAGTATTTTCCTGTGGTTTATTCTTTTTTTCCCTCAGACCAGGAAGATTTTATTATATTCGGCTCTTCTACCAACCCATTTCTCAACCCCAGTCCTAATGGTATTGGTGCATGGTTCACAGATGGATCTCTTCTCTCGTTTAAATTGACCACTTTTCTTTCTCTTAAATTTCTTGGTCTCTTGTAGTTTCAGTGGTTTCGCTTTTTATTGCATTCCTTTGTTGGTTTTGTTCTTGTTTTATTTGTTCCTTCTTTCGCTTAATTTTACATTGTTTAATCATACACATTAATAAATAAGTAAATAATTAATACATGTAAGGTACTAGTAAGTAAATCTGAAAAAAAAAAAAAAAAGAATTATTTCAAGTATTTATCTACTTGTATAATCCACTGATTAGGGTTCTTATATGCCGACAAACCTGTTCAGCTAAACAGTACCAGCAGGGCAATTACATAGTGACGTAGTGTAAAGTCACATGGCACATTTGTCCTGACGATGACTTGTTAATTGTGGTTAAAATTTTCACTCACATTGTCAAAAGGATTTTGTTTGAGATTACTCATGGCATTTATATAGACTTATATGTACAGAATGACCTTGTGAAGAAAAACGAAAAAGTCACCACCCCCCACCCCTCCACCCCTCCTTTACGATCAGATCCGTTAGTTTTAATAGTGATGGATTCACTGGCACCCAATCATGCCTAAGTAAATCTTAAGACAGTTCTAAAATAGCAACATGTTTGTTTTTGGTTTTTCTTCAATCTGTTTATTAATGATCCTACTGTTGTAGAGCACAGTGTCATTACCAGACTGCCGCAATAGACAGCCTGGCACATTAGGGAAGTTTATGATTCAATTGAACGACCCCTAGACTATACGCTGGTGCTAGGTGATGCTTCATGGTCTGGTGGTTTGCAAGGCTAAGATTGTTCTGCCTGTTTCTTGCCTGTCTGTTTTCTGTTCAGCTGGAGCTATTGCGCTGCGCAACCCTATCTTCCAAGATACTGGATTTAAATTTTTAAAAAAGTTAGGCTGACCTGCACCCCCCCCTCTCCTTTTCCTCCCCAAAAAACGAACACAAACAAAACTTATTAAGATCAGTTTTAGAATGTACTAATCTCTTTGTTATCCACCTGTAATGAGTATTAAGGTCAGTTGTCATTTAATTAGCTTAAATATTTTCTGGAAAGATTGCATGTTAGAGGCAAGTAATGATTGTACATTATAACGTTTTGTGCTGAAACTTATTTTTTTCCAGTAGGACATTATCCTACATTCTTGAAAGCATCAAAAAGCATTTTCACTATGAACAGATCTCTCAGTATCACTTACACTTAGCAACTTTATACAAGTGCCCCAGTGACAAAATGTCAGGCCCAACAAAATCAAAGTGTCCATAAATATGATGAAAGAATTAGAGCTCATATCATCTGATTTTTACATACATATGTTAGTCAGGAATGGGTTTGATGTTTGAAACTTTAGCAGACGTACATGTACATTTTAGCAAGATCTAACCGCATCCTCTGTTTGAAAATGCCTGGCTGACACATGAAGTTTGTTGTTAATATGCATGTGGAAAACTCTCTGCAATGTCTAACTACTTCGCTCCATTGTACTGTGTACACATAATACATCTATGTTTCTAGAGTCAGTGCTAATGTGACCCACGAGCCTGAGTTCAAATCCAGCTCATGCAGTCTTCCTGACTGGCCGTACACAGGAAGGTTTGCCAGCTACCTGCAGATGGTCGTGGGTTTCCCTTTTTGTTCTGCCCGGTTTCCTCCCACCATAATGCTGGCTGCTGTCGTATAATTGAAATATTCTTGAGTACGGCATAGAACACAAATTAAATAAATAAATAGATAAATCAGTGCTAATAACACTTGACTCATCATTTCCCATCATGATATTTTAGAAAACATTAGAACAATTTTCATTTTACATTATCAATATTCAGCTGCATTTTAGCTGTATTTTATGATGTTCTCAACTTTGTAAAAAATTTCTGTGAAAAAATGAAATCATGAGTTATGATCAGTGGGTAATAAGATTTGTTGCCTGTGACAGGGTAATGAAATGAGAAATTAGTTGTAATGTGCCCCAATATTTCCCATGCCTGAAAACCATTTTATTGGCCAATATGTAGACATAATTTTTTCCTTTCAATATTGTTAGTCAATGTTGACAAAAGAGTGCGTTCAGTTTTTTTTTAAATTTCAGAGGCTTAATGTAAATACAACCTACTGAAATGATCAGAAACATGCTTTGAATAAATGGTGAAATTACCTTTTTCGTGTGCATAAAAATACATTTTGAACACACTACATGCAACTCATTTCAGAACTGTCTGTGAATAAATGTAGAGTGCCTGTGTTTTAAAATAATAAACTTGATGTGGATGTGATAGGTAGCAAATTAAGTTTGTGACCAGTATGTCAACCCATATTTGCAAGAGAGCATGTTAATAGACACTGGGAATCTTCAGTCTGATACTAATGTTTTTAATCAAAAAGAAACAGAAAACAAAAAACAACAAAAAGGTAACAGTTTTAAGTCAGATTTTGTGGGTCACAGTACGAAAGGTACAGAAAGCATTGATACTGCTGCTGTTGTTCTGATGTGCAGTTTAGATCACAACTTCCTAAAGTTTTCTTTAATAAACATAAATCAAGTAAGTTGTTCAGAAGTGTTTAAAAATTAAGCCAGACTGAAATCTTAATACCAGTCTCATACTAATACAAAGTAAATGGCACTATAGTCTGGACTAACATTCATACAGGACTTGCATCCTAATACAATCCGAATAACAGAACCCAGGAGAGCAAGAAATCATCCTATGATCTCGCTATTATAATAAGAACATGTAGTACACATTTCACACACTTGCTTAAGCACCAACAGTATCCACATTTCTGATATCCCAACTCAACCATAAACTTGTTTCCAAGCAGTCATTCCAGCCATTTTGACAGTTAGCACATGTAAGGGGAACTAACTCATGCATTATCTCCAGGCTTTTTCCTGTCACTGTTGCAGCATCAAACCCGTTCGGAGCACGGCCAGGTGCGATGCCCCAACAGTCCACGCAGGTTGGGGGCAGTCTGTTTGGGGGAACTGCTGGTGCGGGTGCTGGTGGCTTCGGTCAGTTTGGTCAGGGTGCTCCTGGTGCCCCTCAGTCTGGGGGGTTTGCTCAGTTTGGCATGGCCTCACAGCCTCCAGGTGGCGCTCCCCAAGGTGGGTTTGGCGGGATGCAGAATGGAGGATTTGGGATGATGCCTCCAGCCAGCACAGCCCCAGGAGGGTTTGGATTCCAGCAGGGGGCGTCGGCAAATGTGGGCGGGGCTCAATTTGGAAAACCAGCCCCTGCGGTTGGAGGTTTTGGTGGAGCACCTCAGCCGTTTGGAGGTGCAGGAGCAGGGTGGGGAGCTCCCCCTCCTAGCACGGCCAGTAACCCATTTCTGGTAAGTTCTCAAGTTTTGCTTTACTCTGCAAAATAGTTTATATGTATGTTTAGTTTGTCAATGTTATGTTCCTTCACTCTACCCATATACATGTAGAACCAGAATTGAATACTTCACCCAGACAGATTCTCCAATAAGAAAGTCACCTCCCTCCAACTTTTCTACAATCGCTTGTGATTGGTCATTAGTCAAAAACCCCACCATAATAGCTGCCATGGTTAGACAAAAGCGTGCAGGTACCTTAATCCAGACATATTTTGGATCCTCTGTGGTTCACTGAGCTGTGTGGATATTGAATTGCTGTTGGCCATAGAGAGAAAGAATATAATGTGCTATATGGACTACATACTGTACCTCACCACGAGTTTGGTATGTACAAATACACAAACAGAAACACATTAAGACTTTCAAATGGTAGTTTTTAGATGTCCACTCTCCTTTTTTTTGTTGCTATTTTTTTGTAGAATAATACATATAGAATTTTTTGTAGTTTTTATGTGTTTTTATGAATCGAAGGGTTTGATATTAATGTTGTGTTGTTTCTGATGTTAATACTGTGTTGTTGTGGTTTACAGTCTGCAGCCACACAGCCTGTACCTCCCAGGAGTAATGCTACAAACCCATTCTTGTGATGTGGAGCCCGGGGGGCAGAAATCTAGAACTGTGTACAGTATACAGGATTGCGAACAGTCACAGAGACAGGGATACTGAGACACACAGTCACACAAGTGGACAGAGACACGCCCCACCCTTGGGTTTACATAATTCATCTCCTGATTCATGTGTGTGGCCGACCAGGATGTTGTGATGACCTGTATGACAGAGTGATGAGAAGTATTTGGGGGACTTGAGCCTTGTGATGTGTGTATTTTGGGGATGTGAGTCTGGTTATGATGTGTGTAATTCGGGATGTCAGCCTCATGATGAGTGAATTTTTTATGATGCGAGCCTCATGATATTTGTATTTTGGAGATACAAGCCTTGTGTAGTCACCGGAGACTTCCAGGTCGTTAGTTAGCAGGTGTCCCGTCATCCCTTGTGTGACTGGAGAAGGTGAAAGTCAACTTGTACGTGTTCCAGTGTACAAAATCCTGTTGACAATCTGGTGGACATCCTGGTGACAATCTGGTGGACATCTTTATGGCTAGCTTTGCCATAGACCCATATGTTTTTTCTTTAAGTTTTTTTTTTCTTTGCCTCAAAATTCCAACATTTTTTTTTTTTTTCTTGGGTGATATTTTTAATGGTGTGGAAAAGCTAAATGTAACGAAGGAAAAAAAAATGAAGAAGAAACTCTATGAAGAGGGTAAATTAATATCTAATTGCCTCAGTGATGAAGATGTATCACTATGTATGAACAAAGTTGGGACAAGCTCTGCAGAGTGCTCTAGATGGTAAAATGACATATCTGTAGCTATTCTTCATATTGTCATGATTGTGTTACAAACATGAAGTATCCCGGAATAAAACCTTATTATACATTTTTAAGGAAACATTGCCCTAGAACCAATAGCAGGAGCCAACCTGGGTACAACTCTATTCTTGATCTGCCTGAAATGAAGTATTTATGAGTAGAATGCACAAGTAAATATTAAGGCCTCTAGAAAGAATGGCTACTGGCCAACATATGTATGTACTGTTACTTTCTTTCTGTGGTAAGAGTAGTGTCCCTTGGCTTTCAGATTGTAAGCATGTAACTATGGCCTGTTGACTGTCAGTGTACCACACCACGCTAAAATCTTTTTATTTGAGACAATATTATGATCTAATCCTGAAAGCTTCCACTGCTTCCAAGTTTGTAGCACTTTTTCCTTCTTGGGAATGTCTTCAGGTCTGGTTGAATCTTTTTTTGAAAGCAAAAACTATGAGCACTGTGATGTACTCATGGCAGTATGACTTCCCAAGCCCAGGTCTTGTGTGTGGTAGCCTGTATAATGTCCGTCATTGCCATATACTTGGACAGTTGCTCAAAGGTGGTAATTACAATTAAAACTCCGAATGAAAGGCTGATTTGAGATGAACTTGTAGATAGTACGTAAGATAATCTGTGTCTTAAATGAACTTTGGATGTTGACACAGTCTTGACTGTCACCCATTAGTTTGATCACCTGTTTAATGGAACTGTTAAGTGTATTTCATAGCTGTAAGTACACTTATGATTAGCCGTATGTACACGTAAATATGATCAGCTCGTAATGCAGTTTTGATCAACTGTCAATAAAACTTATAATCAAGCTGTTAGCACGCTAGTTGATGATACCCTTGTAGCCAATCTTTTAGCACACTTATCATCAGTAGGTACATTTAGCAGTTTATATAATCTGCCATTAGTACACTTCTGATCAACTGTACACAACAACACACTTATTGTAAACTATCAGGTGTTTTTGATCATGTACATGTATGTACCCTGCAAACTGCTGTCCAGGACTGGGGGGAAATTTTGCACCGTTTTATCAGCAATCACTCAATCTCTGAGAGTTCCTTCCCTACCCTCTTTCCATCAGGTGTGTACAATGTACATGTAACACTGGGTGTTGGTATTCCACTTCTCCATGTCCAAAAGAAAGCATAGTACACATAGAAGATGGATATTCGTTGCATGAATATATATATACTAGACCAGAATTGTATAAAGATTTAATAAAAGAAAAAAAAAAACACAGGAAGCTGGTTTGTATAAAAAGTAACATATATGTACATTGTTTCACCATTCTCCAGTACAGTCATCTTCAGCTAAAATAGTCCTAGCCGATAAGTTCAAGTGTGTAAAATTGATACCCTTCCTCATTATGCATAATTTGAAGAGAGAGTTGTGCCCCTTGGCAGAGCTAAATGTTATCTCAGTGGTGTAGAAAAACCAAGTTTATCAAAGAGTGAACTCGTGGGGTTGTACATACACGTATTTACCCTGCTTACCAGACTACATGTGGTGTCATCAAAGTTTTATATTGCACCTGTACAAACTGTCAGTGTTCCTTCCAGTGGTCTAATTACCTAAAGTCCTTTTATAGTCAGTATTAATGCATATATGTAGCACCTGGGCTGTTCATTGAGATCACTGTAGGGGTTTCAAAATTTCATCCTTAGTTATGATAGTGAAACCAACTTATTGTCTTTCTTTTTTCCTCGGCTGAGTTTTGTTTTCATGAAATCCACTCTTTCTGATTGTATAATTCCTAATTTGGATCCAGTATTGTTCAGCATAGAATGTAGATGTTCATGTACAAAACAGTTGGCACAGATTTTTCTCAGTGGTGATGTAGTTCTGCAAACAAAAGACCTAATTATTACAAGGAAATCCCTTGGAGCCTCATATCAGACCAGTGAGGTCTTGAGTTCAAATCCTGCTCTTGCTACCCAGCATTTTGTCATTATTTCAGCCAGTGTTGTATCATCATTACACCTCATGCTTCCTTCATCACCGAAATTCTTTAGTGCACATATTGTAAGTCATCAGTTCGGAGGGTTCTTCAGGTTTCTCTGGCATTCATTATCAGTATTTTTTTCACATACCAATCATCGTACAGCCACATGTAGCTGCATATTTCTGTTAATATAACATTATTATTATTTTTTTTTTGTATATATTTAACTACATTTCCTTGAGTGCATGCTAGGTTGTCCTGTATTATGTAGATGTTAATTGTAGGTACATGTACATTATAGCTTTGTAATTATATTCATCGCCCTCTGTGATGTGCGTGACCATGTGTATGAAGTTGTTGATTAGAGAATCGACACAGAGAGAAAATCAGCTGTGGTTTTCTACCATGTAATCTGATTCCCGTGTGTACTACAGTTTGTGCAGCAGCTGGGCTGTTGGTACTTGGTGAAAAATCATGTGTTGTTACAGGTGATTTTATATATGTACATGTACATACAACATAGACAAATTTCATCGGATTTGCTGTTCCTATTTTTGTTGCATGGAAAAAGACAGTTACTCCAGCAACTCCTCTTTCCCCCTCTT
Organism: Liolophura sinensis; assembly: GCF_032854445.1. Taxonomy (NCBI): domain Eukaryota; kingdom Metazoa; phylum Mollusca; class Polyplacophora; order Chitonida; family Chitonidae; genus Liolophura; species Liolophura sinensis. The sequence continues at coordinate 6,935,536 of NC_088306.1, read as the reverse complement.
TCAGTCCTAAATCATAAAAGGTTATCATCACCCAGTTCAGAAGTGTACGTACCGTATAACTTGTCCTATTCAGGCTGGTTTCTGTTAAAGTACATGTAGCTGGGCACTGGAAATAAATCCGTATTGGACAGGTTAGATAATCTGCAACCTGTTAATAAGAAAAGGGGGAATCAATTGCTCTGCAGGGCTTCATTCCATGAAAAAGTGTGGGTTAACAGCTTTAATTGTTCTTCAGTAATCCTGTGAAATGTGATTGGTTGAAAAACTGATCTGTGCCTACACGTACATGTAAATCTGAACAGTGTGTATTAATTACCATGTATGATGTATTTAAAAATTCATGTTATCTTGTATAATTATAAGAAACATCCATTTCCTTTATAATGGATTGTTCAGTGTTTTATTATCATTTGTTTTTGGCTTCCTGTCCCGAAGAAAGAACTCCCGAGATTTCAGTGTAGTCATAGCTCTCCTCATGAAGAGGTCTATATAAGCCTTCCGTCTACTAGCTCAGCTGAAAGGGTTTGCCAGTGTGACACAGCTCGGGGAATGAACACAATCCATAATTCTTCTTGAGGGGCCTCCATGGCCGATGTGGTTAGCACGCCAGCACGACACATTATGACCTAGAAGCCTCTCACCAATGTGGTTACGGTGGGTTCAAGTCCAGCTCTTGCTGGCTTTTTCTCTGGTTGTATGAGGGAAGGTCTGTCGGCAACCTGTGGATGGTCGTGGGTTTTCCCTGGCCTTTGCCCAGTTTCCTCCAATAAAGTTGCCTGCAGGCATAAGGGAAATATTTTTGAGTATGGCGTAAAGCACCAATCGTATAAATAAATGAATAAAATAGAATTCAGCATGATGGAGATTGAAATCTTTTTTCTTTAATTTGGAGAAGATTGCCAGTTAATTGCCAGTGGCCAGTGGTTTATCCAGGGCACAATGGTTTCCTCCAAGAAAACTATATGGAAAAAACAGTGCGTTTCTTCAAAGTTAGATCTAGATGCCACTCCCTGTACCAAATAAATAGATTCAACGTAAAATGGCTGATCCCGTGCCATCCAGTAATCTGTTTTCTGTTGGAATGGTGAAATCTTTATTCCATTTAGAATCCACATTTTATCATGCAGAGTAAGTGCGGACTTCAGTTACCAAAGGACGATTTAGTTTGAGACAACTCGCGGAAAGTCTTAGGATTGACCATTAAATCTGAATGTAGTAAGACTGACCTTTGAGATGGGTTACATTGAATGTGCAGCTAGATTTTTGAGAGGCGGGATGGACTCAAAATTTTAAGACAGCACACCGAGTCCATCCAAAGGCACCACAAAGCATATGCTGAAAGATAAGGGGGAACAACTGTTGAACGCAAAGCCAACAGATAGTGTTACATAGTACTGCTAAGTTCCCTTGTTCAAGATACATGTATGTCTACAAATGTTGTGTTAGCTAACACCAGTCTCTAGTGGTTTATTACTCAGAGGTTTTTTTTTTTTTTTTTTGTAGCATCCATCTTTGTGTAGGCACACATATACTTACATTTCACAGAGAATGTGCTGAGGTTATTAAACAACCAATATACATTTATTCCACCATGAAAGCATACCTAGCAGTATTGTCTACACAACTGAAAACCCTGGCACAGTTGTATATGTAAAATAAATGCCCAATGGCTATCGTCTAGGACTTAAAAAAAATAAATAAATAAATGCAAGGTCCAGAGCATAAATAAAGCTGGCAGATGTGGGCTAGATAAGACGTATGAAAGACCCTACCTGTAATTTGACAAATAACTTTAGGTCTTGCCTTCTCTGGCCATAGGTAGGAAGGTCTGCAAGCAACCTACGGATGGTTGTAGGTTTCCTCCAATCATAATACTGGCCGCCTTCGTATAAGTGAAATATTCTTGAGTAAGGCGTAAAACACTATTCCAGTAAATAAATAAATCTTGACAGGAAAAGTATCATTTTAAGACCTTCGTGCCTCTGAAAGTGCACTTGTCTGACCAGTTTTTAAACCAATACCGAAATACAGTATTGGAGTTCCTACACCTGTGATAGAAAACCTTAATGTAGAAAGTATATTGGTAGCTTATTTATCAATCTATTTTGAACATAATGTACGATGACATTTATAATTAAAAAATCAGGAGCTTTTAAGATTATACCCATAAATAAACTTTCTTTCAAGAACTTTCAAAACAACCGTAAACCAAGGATTTGATAATTCCTTGGCTGTAACTGTAACTGTGAATTCAAGGATATAGCTGTTGACCCAGTGATGTATGTAACATCAATCAAATTAATAAAATCAGAATGAGGCAATGGCCCAAGTAGGTTTTAATGTAACCACAATCAGATGGTACATGTCTGGCGAGGATTATGTGATATGATAAAGAGGCGAAGCCAAGTTAGCCCATGCAAACTATTTGATTGGTGTTCTACACCATACAAAAATATTTCACTTGTATGATAACGGCCACCATTATGGTGGGAGGAAACGGGCCAGAGCCCAGGAGGGAAACACATAACCAGTCACAGCTTGCTGACAGACCTTCCCACGTATATATATAGGGCCGGAGAGGAAGTCAACATGACCTGTACTTGAACATATATGTAAAGCAACCACATTGGTGAGAGGCTCCTGGGTCATTGCGCCACGCTGGTATGCTCACCCCTTCCGCCTCGAAGGCCCCCAACCAATTTCAGGCATCTGGATCAAGCACGTCGGTGAAATTTAGCAGTACATCTTTGACAGAAGGTATCATGTAAAATAATGAATGCTGACAGAATATGTGTTGAACAGTTATGCAGTGTGTGCAAACGGTCACACAGGCATCCTCATACGCATAATCATTCGTTAGAAAACGTCCCACAAGCAGCGGAGAACTAGGGAATATACAAAATATCAAATCATTACGAACATAAAATAAATCCGATTGAATTATAGCTTTATACAGCAATAGTTTATTCCAGTGTTTTGTTTGATACATAGATGTACAATGTGTTGGAAATGCGGTAAAATAGAACGACCTGCTGGATAACCTTAACTGGAATAGATCTACATGTACACACATTGATACTTCTGAATTATATACAAACTATATATCTGTACTTTCCAGCACTTGTGCGGAAATATTCACAGTATACGATATATACAGTTTAATAGCAAACCATAGGAAAACCTGTCTCCTATAACAAATCAGTACGAAGAAAAAAAAAATAACGATATCAATTTTTTTTTTTTTCCCACAATTGATACAACCTGCTTGCCACCGAAGACAATTCAGTCCTATATTACGGTTAAATGTGTCAGTATAAAGGTGCACATCAACATTTCATCCTTCCAATAACTCTGATGACAACAGATTAAAGAGCGGTCAACATTTTGAAGTTCCATACATTCTGATATTCTGGAAAACTGTATCAGTACACAAAAGACAGACAAAAAATATTTAAAGGCTTTATGAAAAGAACAATTTCAAAACTTGATTACCAAAGGTCCAATTCTGATGTTGTACTATCCTGATAAAATATTTATGCGGTAGGCTGCAATGTCTATTTGAGTTTATACTTCGCAAAGTTGCCTGTTGCTGTAAAGAGTTGTGTCCCTTTGTCCCCCTATACTCACTATACTGCACAAATAACATGCAAGAAAATGATAATATCCTGTTGCCAGAACTTTTTAAAACTCATGAACAACAGACGCAAGCTACAAAACTCTTCCATTGCACACCTGTCACACTACCTGTCACAAGACGAACAAAATTTTGAAAAAAGATCTTGTAGCAGTCTGTAAAAGGCTCTCTGTTGCAGTCAATGCAGAAAATTCCTTTAAGTAGCGGTACTGTAAATATTGTAACAAATATCAAACATAACATTGCATTCAATTCAGCCACAGTTTTTCTTCTTGAAACATGCGGAATAGGAAAATACACAATGATACAAGAAGCTACCATAATGATAAACCAAAAATATAACTTTCATTCTCCTTTAACAGGTCTCCTTTCATTCCTGAAGTCTTTGAAACATCAACCGGCTTTCTTGGATGGACATTTAAATGTTCAAAACATTACTCCAACAGTTGCATATCGTTCTGTCTACAGGGATATGTTTTTGTGCTCCACTGACATCAATAACATATTTATCCTAAATGACCTAAACTTTCGTCCACAAAAGTGCATTTTTTGAGGTAAATAATGATCGCAAAATATTAACTTTGGTGCTGAAACTTACCATTTTCCACTACATCATCCCATGTTCCAAAAAAACCTTTCTAAAATCATCAAGACTTTCATAATAAGGAAAATAAGGCCCAGTTAATCATGGGCGAAATATATGGTCATTTAGTAAATTAGTTTTTACACTACATTGCTGGACTGTTCCTACAGCAGTTGTGAAGATAGCAAAACCTAAAATACAGTACAGTCAAAGCTAAATAAATAAATATGGAAATGCTGTGGAAATGTATCATATATATATATATGTGCACCATTATACAGCGCATTTGTTACGCTCACTTTACATCACTGCCAAATGTTGTTCGCAAAATCTTGAACAATGTCAAGGTCATTGTGATCATGGTGAAATGATCACAACAGTAAAATTTGTCTCAGCAATGGCTGATTACAATGATGCACATCATACACCAAGCTTAGAGAGCTGCGCAAGCGCTACCAAGAGCACATTACTTCATTTACTTCATCAGTACGAATTCAGGGAAATACTATGACATAGAGAGGTCAGCCTTCGTCAATAATTCATAAAACAATTTTGGACATTTTGTAATAAAGTGCCTGCAAAATGAGGTCTTACATCAGTGCATGCAAGCCTCATAGGATTTGTGGTTGGGTAATGTGAGTGTTATAGGATTTGTAGTTGGGTAATGTGAGTGTTATAGGATTTGTAGTTGGGTAATGTGAGTGTTATAGGATTTGTAGTTGGGTAAAGTGAGTGTTATAGGATTTGTAGTTGGGCAATGTGAGTGTTATAGGATTTGTAGTTGGGTAATGTGAGTGTTATAGGATTTGTAGTTGGGTAATGTGAGTGTTATAGGATTTGTAGTTGGGTAAAGTGAGTGTTATAGGATTTGTAGCCGAGAAATGTGAGAATGCTAGGATTCGTAGTCTGGTAGTTGGGAAATGCGAACGTTATAGGATTTGTATTTGGGTAACAGTTGATTTCAGCATATGACCATTTTTGCACCTGTGTTTAAGATGTACTTAACATTCGCAAAACCTTCTAAACACTTCAAGCACACATGGCTACATGTGCCTGCTGCCACAAAAGGTACATGCACCCACTTCAAATCCCACAATGAATCACAGATTTGGGTCTTGTCATCATTGTATTAAATGGATGCTATATATTCAGAAGGCAAAACAAGCAAGGACTTAGCTGAAATACGGATACTGTAAAATGATGAGTGCACCCAATTGTGACCTATCACAATACAAAAATACAAGTATTGTGTGCACCAATCCTGTTGATCTTACATAGAAAGGTGTACTAAAAACGACCCAAGCGTTTAGCATCAAGACAGGGGTATAATGTACAGGGAAACAGTTGTCCCATGCAGACCAGGTGGCTGGGTATTTGGTGTAATTCTACGTGAAGTGTGAGGTGCATTTTATCTTGTAAATAATGACATACGATATCATAGTCACATGTACTTCCAAGCATACACAGGCATGGTACAGGAAACTCATTCTCCCTCACTGAAAACCTCCACATAGCGGAGAGTGACAAACACACATGGAAAGCCGACCTGAACATTGGGAAAAAGACAGCTTTTCAATGAAACTGATGTTCATCCCATGCCCACATGACTAAAACTGCACCACAATCTTCATATGACACTACTCTAGCTTCATTATGTAATGAATGAGTTGCGTAAAACTTCAGAAAATAAATACAGGCGTATTATTATTAATTTATCACTATTATAATTAGTGTGATTAAATACCATGTCTGATATAACCAGGTGTTCACATTTACACGGCACTCTCCGCTTTGTGGAGGTCTTCAATGAAGACTACGCTTTGACACACTTTTGGCCTGTCTCCTAAATCATAATGTACGTCGAAATATACAAAGCATGACAAGCCCTGGGGGTGGGGGTGGGGGGGGGTTGTTTCTCAAAGGGGGGTTGTTACGTCGTCCAAATCACCATGATGTAGCCTTGCTACTTGTGACCAGTGCAACGTTACAACCCCTTTGAGAAACAGCCCTCAGGACTCCTGGTTTGCCCATGTGTATATACAGTCAAAATGGATGCCTTCTTAACAGGCAGACACGGTGACGGGATATTTGGTATAACTCTCTGTGAAGAAGACGATCTACAAGCTGCCCTCAAGAAACATTCTTTACTTCCTTCAGTATCATGTTTGTTTGGTTGACCAGGTAATTTGCACTAACAAACACATCTCGGGACCTGCCAAAACAAAAAAACACAAGAAACATTCTTAGATTCAATGTTGTTTAATGTCATACATGTACTTTGGCCATGAACAGGAAATTTGCGGATTTTCCAAATAAGAGTGATGCCTTGGTGGTATTGAAGTGGTTGACAAAAAACTGTGTGGGCCTTTTTTGTGCATTGTGTATTTGTTGAACACGACTTTTCATTCACCAATATGGTGTGTACGTGTGTATCTGTATGTGACAGTGTGTTGAAAAGTCTGTCAGTAACTTGCCAGAAGTCGATGATTTACTCCGCGCAGTTCAGTTTTTTCCACCCATAAAACTGACCGCCATCAAGTATTAAACTAACAAATTCAAATATATATATAACAATAATCAAACCCAACAATCATTATTTTATTTATCCAACAGTAGCCAGTTTTCTGTGGGGCAAAAATGGTTGTACCAGTTATAAACCACTACCCTTTGGCAAGTTGCTGACGAACCTTCCCACGCCTGACATACTGAAATTAACATCCTACTGGTGGAAGACAACTAGTCTTTAATGAACATTAGACTGTAATATTAAGCTGCCAGACCAGTGTAGTAAAACACAGAATGTCAGCAAGGCCCCACAAACAGGGCAACTGATTTAGAGATCAAGGCCTTGGGATCATAAAGCAATCTTAGGTCATAGTCAAAACCTTAATCATTCAATTTGTTAAGTTCCTTCCCATCATTCTAGCTGAAATCTGTTGTGCAATAACAGGCCAAAAATTTTGACTTAAGTCTAAAATCGCTTTGTGATTCCCAGGTCAGTACTATCCGTATAATGTAACAGTACCAGATTTATCGAATTTACTTTGGTAAACACCACACACTTTTATTTTAGGATTGAGGCCATGTCTATGAGTGAAATGATAGTTTTTTGGAAAATAACACCACATCTATTCATACCACATGTAAGAAACTACATCTAAAACATTTCCTTTAACGTCCAGTTGATTTCTATGATCTAATCTCCGCATAATGAATATAAGAAAAATGTCTGGGTGACCAGATCAAGTTAACTATTCAAGACCATCTTATATATACATTTATTTATTTATTTTATTGGTGTTTTATGCCGTACTCAAGAATATTTCACTTATACGACAGCGGCCAGTATTATGGTGGGAAGAAACTGGGCAGAGCCACGTGGGAAACCCATGACCATCCACAGTTTGTTGCCAAACCTTCCCACGTATGGCCTGAGAGGAAGCCAGCATGAGCTGGACTTGAACTCACAGCAATCGTATTGAGAGGCTCCTGGGTCATTACACTGTGCTAGCGTGCTACCCAACTGAGCCACGGAGGCTCCCCCTCCACTTACATATACAGGTATATATATATGAACATATATATTTTTTTTTTGATTGGTGTTTTACGCCGTACTCAAGAATATTTCACTTATACGACGACAGCCAGCATTATGGTGGGCGGAAACCGGGCAGAGCCCAGGGGAAACCCACGACCATCCGCAGGCTGCTGGCAGACCTTCCCACATACAGCCGGAGAGGAAGCCAGCATGACCTGGACTTGAACTCACAGTGACCGAATTGGTGAGAGACACCTGGGTCATTACGCTGCGCTAACGTGCTAACCAACTGAGCCACGGAGGCCCCATATATGAACATATATATATATATATATATATATATATATACATATACAAATGCATACACACATGTGTGATATGAATTGTTTCTATTGTAAATCATGTTGAGGTATCACAACAATACTTACTGGCTCTTCTTAAAAAACTCCTTCAATGTGTCACTGAATCGCTTGGAATGCCTGACAAATTCTCGCTTTCTGTGTTCTAATTTCTGAAAAATTAACAAAAATTTACATTTGGCACCCTGTGAAATAACACAGCATCGCAACACATCACATTTTTAGACAAGTAATTTCAACTCAAGACATGCATTTTTTATACTCAAGCATGACTTTTTACACAACAAAGTTCAACTTTACATCATGAATTTTGTACAAGATTTTTTTTTTTTTTTTTTTTTTTTTGATTGGTGTTTTACGCCATACTCAAGAATATTTCACTTATACGACGGCGGCCAGCATTATGGTGGGTGGAAACCGGGCACAGCCCGGGGGAAACCCACGACCATCCACAGGTTGCTGGCAGACCTTCCCACTTACGGCCGGAGAGGAAGCCAGCATGAGCTGGACTTGAACTCACAGGTCGCTTGGTGAGAGGCTCCTGGGTCATTACACTGCGCTAGCGCGCTAACCGACTGAGCCACGGAGGCCCCAATTTTGTACAAGAAGCTTATATTTTAACATGCCTTTCTACATGTATACATTAAATTGCAAATAACAGATTACATTTTATATATATTTTTTCCCACCGAATTTTATCTGTATGACTTACCTGTTTGTTTTCATGCAATGGTATGTGGTTGATGACATTATTTACAGCATCTAGAAGATACTTTATTGCACTGGCAATTTCTCTGAAAAGAAAAAAAGGGAAAAAACGTTTATTTATTTCATGTTTAATGTCGTACAATTTGTTCTCTTCATACAGTGGTTTGGTTATTTATATGGGTGGTGGAAACATGGCAGGCCCAGCAAAAAACAGCACAAACTAATTTCATCCCACTGACGTGTATCACTCAAATTTACATGACCTATACATACATAAATTTTTGTGAACGAGGACACCTCTGCTGTTGACACATTTATACCTCTAACTACAGCTATATCCAAACAAACAGGATATACCCTATTTCACCTAAATACCCTATTTCACCTAAATACCCTATTTCACCTAAAGTCTGTCATTTCTCAAGCGACACATTTTGTTTGATTCTCATTGATTCACCTACCTTACAGGACCAACTAAGAGTTTCTTTTGTGAAGTATAAGAGTCTTAAGTATTGGCATCAAAGGTATAGTTTTCCTGTAAGATCATTATGTGCTTCTTACAGACTAAATTTTAGGTGAAATCCAATTATCCAACATTGCAAAATATCCTGAAATTGTTAGGTTCTCCTATATGCGCCATAGTCACTGCCTACTTACATGTAAATTTCTTGATGGTTTCCTACTTACTTCATTGTTTCTGGGAACTCTCTCCAGCTTGTGATCTGACCGGTGACGACTTACTTGATGGTTTCTAGGAACTCTCTCCTGTTTGTGATCTTGCCAGTGACGACTTACTTGATGGTTTCTAGGAACTCTCTCCTGTTTGTGATCTTGCCAGTGACGACTTACTTGATGGTTTCTGGGAACTCTCTCCTGTTTGTGATCTGGTCAGTGACGACTTACTTGATGGTTTCTAGGAACTCTCTCCAGCTTGTGATCTGACCGGTGACGACTTACTTGATGGTTTCTAGGAACTCTCTCCTGTTTGTGATCTTGCCAGTGATGACTTAGTTCATGGCTTCTAGGAACTCTCTCCTGTTTGTGATCTGACCAGTGACGACTTACTTAATGGTTTCTAGTAACTCTCTCCGGTTTGCGATCTGGTCAGTGACAAATTGATGGTTTCTAGGAGCTCTCTCCTTTTTGTGATCTGGTCAGTGACTACATACTTGATGGTTTCTAGGAACTCTCTCCTGTTTGTGATCTGGCAAGTGACTACTTACTTGATGGTTTCTAGGAACTCTCTCCTGTTTGTGATCTGGTCAGGAATTCGGCTCAGAATCCTCTTCAGTTTCTGTGCCCTCAAGTTCAGTTCTTGGAATGCTTGCTCGGGTCGACTGATACGCAAGTCTGTGTACAGAAGCATGCACTGTTACTGCTTTTTAGTGTTTTTCAACAAAGCAAAGACACGTGTGTTCAGCATTTTGATGTACATGTTTTAAACATGTCAAATCTGGACAGCAAAGTGAAAGCATATATTTACTTTCATACATCGATTTAGATATTTTTTTGTTTAATTGGTGTTTTGTGCCACACTCAAGAAAAATTCGCTTATACGACGACGGCCAGCATCTTGGTGGATGGAAACTGAGCAGAGTTGAAGTCACAGTGACCGTATTGGCGAGAGGCTCCTGGGTCATTACTCCGCGCTGGTGTGCTAACCCTCTCAACCAAGTAGACCCCTGATACATTTATTTGATTGTTGTCTTAATGCCAGATATTTATACAACGGTAGTGGTGGAGGCTGGAGGAAACCTGCGTGCCGCAAGTAAACAGGATAAAACCCACAACCTTTGACAAGTTACTGACAAGCTTTCCTACATGTGATGTACACAAATGATGTACATGCAACATTTTTGGAAGATAATATTAAAGTGGTCATAAAAACAGACTGAGGCAGAGTTAACCTCTGCAAGTCAACTTGACTTGCCGAGGTGCCAAAGTCAAGAATATTTCGTATAAGATGCAGTCAGTTTTATGGGTGATGGAAAATTGAGTGCCCTGGGGTAAATTACATGACATCTGGACGTTAGCCTACGGCAGAACCATCCACTAAAAACATGATAGTGAGCCACGATAGTTGAATTTGATTAATGTCAACTAATTGGTATGGGAGTTGATCTTTTGCCAAATCAGACATGTTTTCTTGCAGTTTAGTCTAGTGAACATTTGATCTGTCAAGCAAAAATGTAGCACTTGTACAATGAAAGTGACCCGTTAAGGTGCCATATACAGGTGGCATGATCAGACGCATTTAATTATTTGTTTAATTGTCGTTCGACGCCATGATCAAATTTTTCACTTTCACTACTGCCGTCAGTGTTACGGGTAAAGAAAATTGGAGTACCTGGGAAAAACCACTGTCCATTGGCAAGTTACTGACAACCAGTCCTGTATTGGGCTGGGGGAGGTGGAGACAAATGATACCCGACAAACGAGTTCGCAAATGAGTGCCGTTGAGCTCTTCTAGTCAACAAGGTCCCACATGCAGTGAGCATGAGAGTGGAAATATCTACAATTGCATGTCCAACACCTGGACTGAATCTCCATCTTGTCTACGGGTGCATATCCTTGCAATTTATAGATAAAGAAACAAAACCAATTTGCCACTCTGCTCCAATTCGAAATAAGCAGATGGACAAGGATAATGTCCTGCGTCAAATAGTACGCTGACAGCGGCGAACTGTTGGGTACATGTAGATCTTTAATATTAATGTGAAGAGTTGTAATATATGTGATTATGTCCTGCACCATCTCAAAAATTATTTCCAGGCTTGTACAACATATACATGAAAGCAGGTCTTGCAGGGACAGCTGAGTTGTTCACCATGTTAAGTGTGGTGTCTTACCATCGGACTCGTTCAGGCCCTCCAGCCTTAACAGACTCTCACACATGTCAATCTGACCCTGAAGTCCCGCCTTAAGAAGCAGACCCTTGACAAAGTCGTATGCGAAACCCGGGTACGTCTGTTCTACCTGTCAATCAAAAAGGAGGTCAGACTGAAGGACATGACACAATGTATTGCCCTTGCACACTCTCCAAAGTACACAAAGAAACATGAATCTGAAGCTTGAAAAACACTGAGAAAGAGATACATACACTGTAAATACTGCACAAAGCTAGATTACATAGCATAAACAATATGGTCGGGTCTTATCACTTTCTGCAAATGAATGTTTTCAGCCATGCATGACACCTATTTTCAAGCTTCTGGAACCCTGGGACACCCAACACAATGTTCACCCAACCTACGGTACATGCATTTCAAGGGACACTACAGCTGTAAACAAGTCAAATGTATGTCACCCCTGGGCATATACCATGGTACAAACTATTTGGAGCCAGACAAAGTTCACAGAAGATAACATAACGAATGTTAAAAACACTAGCTCGATTGAATGGGTTTTGACATTTGTCAGCTATGCATCAAAAATGAAATGCAGGCCTACAATATCTGATGTGCACTCTTTTCATCATCTTTTATTCACTGCAGATCTCAATACTTAAAAAAAACATGGTTCCAACACCAGTCTTTAATGTAACAACACACATCCACGGTTTATGATCACATTGGCAGTGATTAGCACAGTACATGTAACTCTCAACTGCAATGACAATGCTGGTTTTTGTTCTTTACTTCGTGTACATGCAATCATCATGCCTCCCCCCACCCACCTTTGCCCTTAACATAAAACCCTCTTAGGTGAACTTTATTACCATGTTAACAGCCAACAATGAAGCCTTACATCACCATTACAGTTAATACACGCTCCTTTTAACTTAAGAGGGCTTCAGACAAGTGGGCCCAGGAACCGTTTTTTTGTTTAACCTTCCTGCACGTCCTATTAACCCTGCAGACAAAAGCATCATCCTGAAAGTCCGATATTAAGAGAGGCAGTTCAAAGCACAATTCTTTGACTTGTATTTTTTTTTTGTTGTACTCCATTTGTGTTTGAAACCAAAGCGCCTGCGTCATTGGTGAGAGACTCCTGAGTCACTGTGTCATGCTGGCACACAAAATGCCTCAGTCACGGAACCCCACGTTGACTTAAATACGTGTATGCAAAATCGCTTAAACACACACTTGCTATTGCTTCAAACAATGAGCTTAAAATCAGGGAAAACAAATTATACAATCTTGGTTGTTTATGGAAGACGGATGGAAAGTGACCTAAACAGCCACACCATAGTTTCTGAGGTACCCAGTAGTTCTATAAATCATCGTTTAATCTGGAATTTTTACACTGTCATGTGATTCGCCCCCCATGAACATAAAATGTAAAACAGTGTTCCTGTGACCTCAGCGGAAACAGCTGCTGTTTCGGGTTACTCTCATTAACACGTTGAAACTTTCGATTTTCTCAATGTGTGATAGTTTGATATTTTGAACTGTGATGTTTTGATTTATATGCTACATCACAAACAACGGTACGGTAATTCCTCAACTTTTTTTTGCATATGCATGTAAAAGAGTAACAGTCAGTGCAATTTATGTAGATTTTTTACTTGATTTTGGAGACAAATCTTCTCTGGATGGATTGGCCAATTTCAGGGCTTCCAAAAAGTATAATTTTAGCAGTCCACACAGAATAATGCCTTCAGAACATGCTTATATACACACCCTGCAAACTTGCAAAAAGGAAAAGTAAAACTGTGAAGTGAATACTTACAGAAATCTATATATTATTACACATTTTGACACAGAATTTGCCTTGGTTTGTAAAAAAAAATATAATAATTAACTCCCTTCATATTCCACATCGGTCGGTAACAAAAAAAGAAGAAAAATTTGGTAGCGCATGTAATATGTTATGTAAAAATAATTCAAATCCTCTGGCTTATATGTGTACACCATAACTACACTAGCTTCCTGTGCCTGCAGATCTGCTCAATCAATTGAAGGATAATACAAGATGACGTACACATGTATAAATGTATTTATGTAGAAGTCATTTATGGGGGCATATCAAGGTCATAACATATTAAATAAGGAGTTGATACTAATGATGTTTGTGACATCATCCCACCTTCCAAACTAATCTTAAAATACCTTTTTCTCAGAACTCCCAAAATCATGCAAAATGAGAAACTTTGTAGTCATGGATAAAATTGTAGGCTATCTACAGATTGCTGTGTAGAAATACACGGTGACATTAGAGTATTAACAGTCACAAACTCTTGTCACAAGAGAATGTACTCTAATTCTTTAACCTTTTCAACATTTCAACCAACATTTTTAACCATTCTGCGAGAACTACGGTCTTGAGGTTTAGAGAAATAATTACCACAGTTTTATGAAGTTGGCATCTTTAATGACATAAACATATCATTTTTAGTATCATTTTCATAATAAGTGTATGCATAACTTCCACTGAAAAAAAAGTGCTTTCGTAGCTGAAACGGTTCAAGATATACAGCAAACAAAACGAAATGCAGGTGATATACAGCCAAAAAAAAGTCGGAAGTCATTATGCCTTTTCATATTGTCTCAACAACAGACTTTGGTGTAGCAATGTTTTTTTGGAAAAAGCTGAGAATACTACCGCATGACAAAGTGAACATCTCTGGTGATTAACAAAAGTTTTTACAAAATGTTACAAAACATGCCAAAAAAACAAACAAATACAAGAAAAAGCTTTAAATAAGAAAAAAATAAGCCTCCAAAATAATGGTTCCTAATACCTTGAGTCATCACAATTTAAGCCCAAAAACTGAGATATACTTACCCAATATACGTTTGTAAATACAGCTATTTAAATAAGTGTCTGCACAGCTTATAGCCTGTGTGTACCTCTCACAAACGTGACAAAAGTTGTACCTTACATATACTGTATGTTTTTACCTCTTGCTGCTTTCTGGGTCAAATTGACACGCCCCCCTTACAAGTGTGTCTATGTACCTTAAAGTCTCTGATAACACTAAATACACATATATCAAAAATTTTAAACACGGGAGATATAAAAATCAAAATAAAATGACACTTTTACTTCAGTGGAAGACATTTCATGATATGGGAAGATGATCATTTGTAGTTTACAAAAAACCTTCACGATGGCAATATTTGTAGTCAGTTACTGTATTCCCCCCCCCCCCACCCCCCCAGAAGCGCATAGATGCTTTAAAGTGATACTTTTGAAGTGGTAAGTTTTGCTGATAAGAAATTTAATAATCGAACTACAAAACACTCTAAAGTAGCCCTGATATGTCATTGAATTAGTCATAATCAAGAAAAAGTGCCACTCGAAAAATTCTAAACTTTAGATGAAATGCAATATTTATTAAAGAACATTCAGCCATGCAATGCGCCCTAGGCCCTGAGGTCAAGACGTAAACTTGGATTAAAGTTAAAACTTCAATCAATAAATTTTGTGTGTTTCTTTGCGTTATTTTTGCTGATATTTGTTGCACAATAACGTACCCAGAATTTATGTTGTGATGCAAAATTTGGACACTGTAACATAAGAAACAACAATTTTAATGTGATTGGAAATTCTGATTGAAGCCGCGATCCCTGGGCCAGATGTACATTTGCATGTAACAATGCAAACAAAGATTGTGGTAAAAATGTCAAGGAGTACTTAAGTAAGCATGTAAGTTAGGTATATATATGATAAAAATATCATAGCATCTCAAGGAAGAAGAAAAAAACACTGCTAGCCTTTAACTTGGATACAATTAGGCAGGTGTACATGTGTGCATCAGGCAGGTCAGGCAGAATAGCAAAACAGGTGTTGATAGCTTGAGAACACCTGGTCAGCTACAGTGTACGCTAGCCTACCTGTAATACACCTGATGTGATCTGACAACTGATTATATGTATGTTTACGTACATGTAGCATATATTAAAATGTACAGGTATATACCTGGATGTTACATGAATTTACAGAACAATGGCATTAAACATGCTACAGCCCACCTCAATTTATCAACTCAGGCCCAAATCTGGGTCAAGACTTCTCTAAAACAGGAAAATACTTGTATGAGAATCTGGATAAAGTGTTATCACCTACATAAAATAAAGTTAGTTATTTGATTGGTGTTTTATGCCATAATTCAACCAATACATTGTGGAATTTATAAGTGGAGCAGATAAAAGTACAACACTTTTTATGGTGCACTTAATTATGGTACTTAACAGTATTTATATGTATCACATTTAATACTAGTGCTTTTAGTGTCAAGATGCTGTAACGAATCTCCTTCAGCAACAAAATGCTAGGACTGGCAAATAGTTACTTAATTGGAGTTTTGAGACCATACTCGAGAAAATTTCAGCATTATGCTAGAAGGAAACCCAGCAGAACCCGGGAAAACCGAAAAGCATCCGCAGGTTGGTGACAGACTTGCCCACGTGGAATGAGAGAGGAAGCTGGCATAAGCTCAACTTGAACTTACAGCAATCACATTTGTGAGAGGCTAGCTCCTGGGCCACTGCTCTACGCTAGCGTGCTACCCACTAGGCCACGGAGAGCAAATGAACAAAGGGTTTCCATGTATTGCAAATGGGGATCATGTGTAGACCACACAGAATCAGACACAGACATACACACACAAAAAAAAAAGAGAATTCTTTGATTAGTGTCTATTCTTGTAAATGACAAGCTCATTTAGTAAATGACAAGCTCATTTACTTCATTTTAATGTAACTATATTTACATGTACGCACCCAGTCTGTCTCAGAGCCGTGCACATATGGTTCAACATGTCACATCGATGTATGAAGTTCAACTTTCATGACGAGTCAAAATAGAACACGCTCTATTTCATAAAACGCATTCACACAGTGCAATTTGCTGAATTTTACAAATCTTCTACTGTACTCTGAACAATTTCAAGAAGTTGAAATGTCAAACTGATGCTCATGAATGCCGCTCAAGACACATGTCACACACTTCGTCACAGTACACAGTGGAAACTTGTTCATCTTAGTTTTCAATGACCGAGTGTGAGACGCCCTCAGCATGGAATCGTACATATGAGCATATCGGTAGCATCATAAACACCATTTAGTAAAGACAGTAACCTACATGTATATGTCATGGAGCTCTGTTCAAACGTGGCCAGAACAGCCATTTTAATAACCAGGATGAAATCATGCTGTCTCATCTCTTATTTTTACCTATCTCCCCGTATTAATTTTGTCAGAATAGAGTGTATCCAAGACAATAAGACACCTCACTGGCTAAACCTATAGCTCTGTTACACAGAATCTTCTAAAAGTACATTTCTACAACACAAGAAAGTCATCAATCATTGTGCAGTCATTACATATATGTAAGCCTCTATCTCTCAGTTTTTTTGGAAAAACCTGTTAAGGAAAAAAAAAATCTCTAAGCAGTTAAATGAACTGCTGAAGTCAGTCACGCGTGAAACCCTGCAGACTTCCCCCTATCAGGTGTTAAATTACCTCTACTGATGTCCCACAATAAAAACCTACATGTACATCTATTTTTCCAGCTGACTGGTACAGTTCTATTATGTCTGGTAGAAACAGATAAGTCACTCTCATTTCAGACTGATGTATTACTGTGACTAGAGGGTAATATAGTCATCACAACTACACCTCTACCATCTTCTGTTGTGTTTTTTTTTTTTTCGGGATGGGGGGGGGGGGCTTAGTTTGTGGGTTTTTTCCCTCTTTATCATGTTTATACTGATGAACCTTGCCTAATTGAGATGTACGTTTGCTACACATGAGCGACAGCTTAGAATGCTACCATGACTATAAACTGCACAGTGACGGATGTGAATTCAGGAAGTACACGATAGGCATGTATAAACATCATATCCTGTGACATAATACATTCTTTACATGTAGTTCATTAGCAAGAACGGATATGCCTTGAACTATCTATGTGTATACCCGAGTACTCATATCATGAATTTACATAAACAGGCCTAGGATAATGTATGACAGATGACACGAAATTGTGCCTCAGTGATAAAGCGACCTGTAAAACCAGCAGCGCATAATTCATACCATAAGAGCTAAGAATTGCAAAGTTTATTTTCCTGCTCCTTGTAATGGGTGTAGGGACATATGCATGGGTATGCAAGTTGAACACATTGTGTGTACTGAACAATGGCCTTGTTAATTAGACCAACTGCATGAGCTTATGTCTCTTCCTCATTGCAACTCTTCCATGGCTCAGTTCGTTAGCGCGCTAGCAGAAGGTAATGGCACAGGAACCTCTCACCTATGCGGTCGCTGTGAGTTCAAGTCCAGCTCATGCTGGCTTCCTCTCTGGCCGTAGGTGGGAAGGTCTGCCAGCAACCTGTGGAGGGTCGTGAGTTTCCCCCGGGCTCTGACTGGTTTCCATCCACCATAATGCTGGCTGCCGTCGTATAAGTGAAATATTCTTGACTACGGCGTAAAACACCAATCAAATAAATAATCGTCCAATTGGTCTTGTATGAGGACAAGACTGGTATGGAGATTTAAGCCTAGTTTAACTTTTAATACACTTTTGAACAACTGGCCCCGTATGTGGGTGAGACTCCTAACTTAAATTTCTCAAAACTCACTAATTGCATCTGCACTAAAAATTTGTCCCCAAAAGGTGCATTTTGTGAGGTATATAAAGGTTACAATATATTTCTGCTTCTGAAAAAGTAACATTTTCCCACTAGGATATGACATACCCTATCTTCAAAATAATAAAAATTCTAAATTCAACAGAAATAAGCAAAATGAGTAACTTAGTCATTTGCCGAATTGTCAAACATGGTCAGCTTGAGCAAGAGAGAAAACTTGGTGGTTTCCAGATATGAGGATTCGTCATTATGATCAAACACCTCACAACTGATGTTCAATTTGGAAAGAAACAAAAGTATTATCTCTTGCTCAAGCTTGAGACTTGTGAAATCTGACACTGGCTTACACGAAACACACCTGACCACCTACCTGTATGAAGCTAGAGACTAACACTAATGATCTCTCACACCTGTCTCAATGTCCACAGAGTACGACACTCCAGGTGGCTGGTTCTCATTATTAAACAGGCAAGATGATACTGACCTAATCACACACTGCAATTAGTATGTACATAAATTTCCCCATTAATGGGGTATTTTTACATTATTAATTAGCATGGACAGGTTTTGTTACTTACCTTAGAAAAGGCTGTCCGTAGTGTCTTGGCCGCACCCATGTCTTTCTGTTCCAGCTGGAAGAAAGTAAATAACACACAGTTTAATCTACTTGTACATCCAAAAATAGTTAACAATGTTCGTTTGTGTCAAGAAAAGTATAAAATTTTAAATCAGTGTATATATACATGTACATAAGAATACACTCTTGACTGGTAGTGAAAAAATATAGAAATTTTGAAATTCTACCCACAAAACAGATATACCTGTATCATAG